>NC_073695.1:113235357-113546136 GCF_029784165.1 Wyeomyia smithii | reverse complement strand
CAACTAAGATTACTTCAAGTAAATTCAATACTTATTTTTGTTATTTGGAAATTTGTTTGATCAAATTGGATTGAGTTCTGACTGAGTTAGAAGAATTTTTCGAAAACATGAAAAATTGCACCGGGCTTGCAAGGGTTAACTTTGACAGCAAGGTTGCATATTCAATTTTGGGGTGTCCATTCCATTCAATTGGCCACATACCGATAACTCGTTTCACAAGTTTAATTTTGAAATATGATGTACGACAAACTTGCAGTCCATAAGTAATGCTACAAGTTTGTCGAAGAAAGCAGTGCTCTAACTCTTACGCCTAAAGTGTGAGAGCCAATATTCAGTGGGATATTCAGCTAATATTCGCTGTGAATATAAAAATATTCACCGCGAATATTGGCTGTATATTGCGCTGAATATGGGCTCTCACACTTTAAGTATAAGAGCTAGAGCATTGCTTTATTTGACAAACTTGTAGTACTACATAGGGACTACAAGTTTGTCATTTATTGTTTCTAAAAATTGAGCAGTACAGTAGTTTATTTTCGCTCCGTTCGCTTTGTACGTTCGTTCGTAAGTTTGTGTGTTCGCGTTGGAAACCGACGCTACGGTGAACCCTGATAAGGGTAAATCAAAAACCAGTTCCAGTGCTGGGAAACTGCCTCGGCCTGACAATACGTCTGATCCCGCGGCTAAAAAGCTTTTGGCCAACAACAGATTCACTGTCCTGGAAAACGCCACGGATCCCGAAGTAGTGAAGAAGGAGAAAATCCCGCCTTTCTATGTGAAAGGCTTCCCGGAAGAACTACGTGAAGCAATTGTGTTTTATATCGACAAAGGACTGAAATGCACCATCCGCATGTGCACTGAGGGATACAAACTGATGCTTCCGTCGTTGAATCATTACAAGGCGGTGCAAGTGATACTGCAGAAACACGGGGTGGAATATTTCTCTCATGATATCGAAGCAGAAAAACCCCTTAAGGTTGTTCTCCGCGGTCTTCCTGACGTGGAAGTTGACACACTGTTGGAGGAACTGAAGGCAAATGAACTCAAACCAATCCAGATCAACAAGATGACGCGGCACAACAAAACTCGGAAGTACCGTGATCAATTATATCTCGTAAACCTGGAGAAAAATTCAACGTGCCTGGCGGACCTGCAGTCCATTAGAGCACTTTTTCACATCATCGTAGCCTAGGAGCGCTACAAACCAGTGCATAGTGACGTCACCCAATGCTCTAACTGCCTGCTGTTTGGACACGGGACTAAAAATTGTCATATGGCGTACCGTTGCATCAAGTGTGGCCAAACGCACGCCCCCGATGCCTGCCAGCTGATGGAGACCGCCGATCCGGTGTGCGCCAACTGTGAGGCTGCCCACAAAGCAACCAGTAGAACGTGCCCGGAACGCGCCAAAAACTTCTATTTCGTTCACACGTAGAGAAAACTGCTACCATGTGAAACATACTGACCAAATCCCTCTATCCTCTCAATCATAGGAAATCCACTCTTTCCCTCACTAACAAGCTTGCCGTTCACAAGCAAATGATTTTACCAATCATAGAGTACGCTTTGCATGTCTGGGAAGGCTGCGCTAAAACCCACCATCTTAAACTTCAGATTGTTCAGAATAAAATATTACGTATGATCCTAAACACCCCTCCGAGGACACGAAACTCTGAGATCCATCGCCTGGCTGGTCTTCAGGTGCTGGAAGAGCGGAGAACAACATCGTTGACT
Organism: Wyeomyia smithii; assembly: GCF_029784165.1. Lineage (NCBI taxonomy): Eukaryota > Metazoa > Arthropoda > Insecta > Diptera > Culicidae > Wyeomyia > Wyeomyia smithii. Next base: position 113,544,402 of record NC_073695.1, on the reverse strand, counting down.
AGGTTCAGAGAGTCCTGCGCCAGGTCACCTCACCAGATCATTCGTGAGCTGGTACCTTAGTTTTAAGTTAATTTTAAGTTAGTTGTTCGTAGTTAAGTAGGTTATAAAAATGTATTTTTCAATTAAAAATAAGTCCTATAAAAGAAGAACTGTATAATTCTACACAAATAATGTAAATCTATAGAAATAAGTAGCCAGCAAACCTTAAAACAAAGATTCAGAGCCTTGAAAGGCTAAACAATTATTATGTAAACCATATGTAACCATATAAAAATATGAATAAATATACTTTAAGTTTAAAAAAAGAAGCCGCTCATAATAGTTCTAGACAGCGACAACAGCAGTCGTCCTCCCTTAGCAGCAGCACTAGCAGTGCAGGAGATACCAGCGATGGCGGAAAGCGGCCACAGCTATGGCGTAGCAATGGATAGCGCACTAGTTGCAGCGGATTCCAGCAACAATAGCAGCTGGGCCACCTGATGCAGAGACAGTGGATACCAATGGCAGCGTATAGCGGCCACAACTATGGCATGGCTATGGGTAGCGAAGTAGTTGCAGCGGATCTCAGCATCGATAGCGGCTGATGCAGTGAGGCACTTCAGTGAAATGCAGTCTCTGTGCGATAGTGGGCACTAGTAAATGCATTCAATGAAAAGCTGACTCATTTTGACAACACATGAGCCGTCTAGTTTCGAGTGTTAAATCAGCTTTTCACTGTTTATTTTATCACAAGGAATACTTTATTCACACTGTCAGTGATAACGCAAAGATGTGATCGGCGTCTTATCCGATACTAAAATGAACAACAAATTGTCCTTTTCAGGATGAATTTAAAACTTGATTGAAGAGTTAATATTTTCTAATGAGTGAATTCACATTTTTAAATTTGTAAAAGTTATAAATTTTACTTCATCTCCGTGTCTCAAAACATACTGAATTATCTTTTCCTTCAGTCATGAGCACGACATCCGAAAAAATTTCATCTCAAAATTTTAAAAATTGTCAAGCCCCAACCATGACAAGCAACTTACTATATTATTGAAAATGGTCAATCCTTGTTGAAGCGCAAAATTCGATTGATCCGATTAGTCATTGTTTATTCACTAGAAAAAATGACTGACACGCAAGCAGCCTCTTTCTTGTGAAAGTATTCTACTTCAACCTTGCGGTCGTAGCTTTGCACACAATCCTCCTGTTTTTTTCTTGACAAGTAGGTTTACAATTTTCCTACAATTATATTCACTTAACTGCGGAAGCAATTACAATCTTTCAATGAAATAAAGCTAAAAATATGTCACCGTTTGTGGCAGAACACACGATAAAAATTCTAAATAAATATTAGTAAATAACTAATTCATCACAAAACATCCCCTCTTATAAAAAAAATGAACCCTTTCCCAGTGGAGATAAACTAGTTCTTTTGAAAAAAAAAACAACGATTTTCAAAATCTTACGACTCAGCAGCTACATGCACATTTGGCACAAACTGTACTGCATATAAAAGATCAATATGTTCTTAAACCGTATTGAACTGTTTCATTGTTTAAAATTTCAAGCATAATTGTTAAACTTTAGTCAAAATTCAAATGTCAGGTGATGACGTATGGCTCCACCCATGGGAAATGGTTTTACTAGAGTGCCTATAAATTTATTTATTTATTTATTTATTTAGGTAGGTTTTACCCAAGAATTCAAACTGCAATTGAAAGTTTTTTATCATTTCAAATAATTCAGATTCGTAAATAAAGTAGATTGAAAATCGTTTATTAAAATTTCAAAATATATGAATCTAAAATTATGAACAAATCACTAAATTACTTCAATTGTAAGTAAACAAGTTAAGAATCCAATTAAATGTTTGAGAGCTGCTTTTCTAAATATAGAAAAAGCTTTCGACAGTGTTTGGCATGAAGGATTGAAAGCGAAATTGTTAACTTTTAATTTTCTAAACATTATAATCTCAATTTTTAAAATTATTCAACTAATGCAACTTTACAAGTTGTCCATCAGAATTCCAAATTCGAGAAGATTTCCTGTCAGAGCAAGTGTGCCTTAAGGACATCCAGTCCATTTGACATTTTCCTTATTAACCTCTAGGATGCAGAAAGTTATTATGAATACCATTCTTGTCTAGCTCGTAAACAAATACCCAGCCGTAAAAATACTCACCTCCATTGACGAGTAATGGAAGATACACAGTTTACGGCTGGATATTCGTATACGAGCTCGATGTGAAGACCCCTATTGTTTCATGATGACAAGCAATTCCGTAAACGTGAAAAAGTAAATGTCTCGTTTCCGTGCAGAAAACCGTTGGGACAATAATATTCCTTTTAGGTTCACACATTTTTATTGATTTACTCTGGAAATGACGTTTCTTCGTGTTATCTCGAGTAAAATGCTGTATTACATTATGTTTAACCTTTTGGCTAGGAATAGGTCCTGGAATCTTGCTGACCTTTCTACGTCTATATGATTAATTTTTAATACTTCTTCGTTTTAGGTTATTCGGTCGTATTTTTTACTTTTGTGTTTTTCTCTCCTGCAATATGCTGGTAAAAACTTTACCAAAGTTTTTGACAAGTGGTATTAATAAAGCAAAGTACTTAAAGTTCACGAAAAATAAAATAGCCGCCCTTAACATTGAATCTATTTCCATTCTATCGTAAATCTGCATCCATAGGTTCATTAGCCAAAACAGCTTCTAGCATATACCGGGTTTTCGTACTCGCACGCCTGAAACGAAACAAGGAATAAGTTCTCCATCGGAAACAAATAGACGCTCGTCGGCAGTAGAACAAACCACTTACTAGGTCTTGCCCCGCATCGATTAGCACAGTCCAACTTGTACACGTTGTGGTAGGTTGTGTGATCGGTTCCGCAAACCGGGTTGTAGTGACTCAACGTGAGGCAACTGGACATACAACTGTAAAATTCGCGGGATCTGGAAGGAGCCTCTGCCTCGAACGGGGGAGGAAGCGTTAGATGTGGTGGTCTTCTAGTCAGAATCGTCGATAGATCGCCGTTGAAGTTATTGACACTGACTGGTGTCGCTGAAAATGTGGTCGGCTGAACAGATTCGATGGTAGTTACCAAACCGGATGGCAGTGGACGGTTTCGAACTGGTGTTTACATATAATTGCGGAAGAGAAACAGTTTATTTTTGTTTTTGCTTTTTACGTTGGTTGATATAAAATCTTACCGAATTTGTTCTTTAAAGGTGCGGAATAAACACTGAAGGGACTTCGGTTGGACTGCCGCTTCACACGTGAGCTTTCAGACGTATGAATCTGCGCCAGTAGCATGATGTGTGCTGCTAAAATAAAAAAAAAGGAATCGCAATAATTACCACCAACAATTGAGAAAATAAATGACTTGTAAGCTAGAAAAATAAACCGGCTCTGATCGAGTCAGTTTACGACTAGTAACACATCTATTCGCGCTCAAGCAACCTTGATCTTGACCATGCAGAAAAGCAAAACGTTTGACCGTAAAGTCAAATCCACCGGCTGTCTTGTGACGGAACACGCGCACGGTCTGCTGGATAATGATTCGCTTCCTTGCAGGTTAATGGCATGGAAGTGGCGCACCGTCTATTGATAGAAAAATATAAAGATTTTATGCATGAGGGCTTGGTTCTAAATAGTACACCTTATACTGCTGTCGAGCTTTGTACCGCTAAGGTTAAGCCGATTAAGGTTTTCAGCGGATGGCAAAATGGTGTATGACTTGAGCGTTGCATGAACTTGAACTACTTCAGAGGTGTTGTACAAAATAAAACTTAGCGGAAGGCGTTTGTATGTTATGCATGCTTCAAGTTACAAACTTCTATACTGCCAACTAATATGTCTATAATAATTAATCAAAAAGTAACCAAGATAATTACACCGCCTGGGTTTTTAGTGAAAATATTACATGAGACAGAGAAAAAGAAACTCCTCTTTACAAATCACCAGTTTCTCTTTCGACTTAAAATTAATCACTATACGTCCGATGGGTGGTTAGCCGAAGCTATCTTCCTTTTATTTTATAATCACTGCAGCACCGCAGCAGTTTTCCCCGTGACTTTGGCCATGCTTTCTAGTGATGAAACTCAGCACATATTTTACCACAACATGATCCTCTTAGCTTTTCTTCGGCCCGTTCAAAAGTGCAAGTGGCAAGCGGTTTCGCTGTTAGCCCCAAAAAATAATGCCTATCGCACTCTGGTGTATCCATCGGACCCGCGGAGAAACACACGCCGATCAAGTGTGTGCATTCGCGCCAGATAAGGAGAAATCTCACATCTCATTTCACGCTCTTGTCTATACAGCAGCGGCGGGGCTGATTTTTGTTACCATTGCACCCATTGCCGGATAGTGCTGAAGGTAATGAAGAGCAAGAGAGAGCGTGTTTTTTTTATTGTTGCTCGTACTCAGGCTGATGGTCGAATGTTCCACGGCTATTGACGGATGGGGATTATTTTTGGGTTCGATTTTGCACATCACTTCCAAATCGAAGCACGTTCGGTAATTATTTGCCATTATTATAGAGATTTTAACCGGCTGGAATTACGCTAATGGACATTGATATGCGTATAGAAGGAGGGACGTAACCGTTATGTGTTTGGCTACCTTTTCATGTTACAAACTATGAAATTCATAAGCTAGAAAAATAAGCTAAAAGTTCACGTCAATTCAGAATAGTACAAATCAGTGACATCTCAGAACCCGTTGAAAATTTATTTTTGATAACATTAGTTACCGATGTTTTTGCCGCTAAGATACCCGAATACCAAACAAAAATTGGAATGCTAATAACTCTCAGCTTATAACCTTGGCAACTTTTCCCAATTTGGATAATATTATTTTTGTTGGATTCAGCAGTTTGTTTACATTCAAATCAGTGTCGACAGTCCTTCATTCGGGTTCTAGATTTTAGGTTTTCTGGGTTTTCGATGTATGTTTCGGAATGGAATTTTTTTTTCAGATAATTTAGCAGCTCAATCTCATGGCTCAGAACAATTCCAGAACAAATTCCCCAAGGGCTAAGGGCTAAAATTCATAAAATTATACAATGAACAGAATGAGAACGATTTGATGATAGGCCCTCAGGTAGTCCTTTTAGAACACATCACATGAGGCTTTAAGCCTGTAGTACACTCTTTGACCGAGCGTCTAATATTTGTCACTTTTTGACAGATAGAAATTTGGTCAAAGATAATTATTTGTCACTCTCCAATTTTAACATGGGGCAAACACGGGCAAACAACAAGCATGATGTCAAAAAAATTTGACCATTATGTCAGAAGGTCAAATATTTGGCCATTAGACAAAGAGTGTACTACAGGCTTTAGAAACAGTTGTAAAATATCCTAGCAATAGTGGTATCAGAATTGACGTATTTTCTGAAACAGGAAATTTTTATGACTTTAAGGAGATTACTAAATCACCCAAAAATCGGAAAAATGGCTTGTTGAAGTAGTTTAACAAATACTATTATTCATTTTCACTGAGGGCTGAAATATTTCTGTGCACAACTAGGACGAAATATTGAAAATACAGGTCAGACTCGATTATACGGAGAAAATGGCTCGATTGTTCGCAGTCATCTCTTTTTCTTCAATGTTGGATTTTGTTTACAAAAAATATACACATATAAAAATCAGCTCGATTATTCGGAGAACAAGGTTATTCGGAGTATTACATTTTTCATAATTTTGGATGATCGAGTCCGACCTGTGATGTATCTCGGATTATATTATTTATTCCATCAAAATAATGTTCAATAAAATTTTTAATCTATTAATGCGCTCCTGGTGAAACTTCCTGCGCACTGATAATGATTGTTATAGAATACTAGCTGACCCGGCAAACTTCGTCTCGCCCATTTTTGTGTTTAATTTAATAATTTTAAACATTCCAAATTCATTGATTCCTTGCGATTTGTTTATAGTCTAAAAATGCACGACGAATCGGCCATAGGATATGATCAAAGTCAAAAGTCAAATCGTTTGAAATGATTGGTTTTATCGGAATGACAACATCCTCGACTTTTGGCTTCTGTACATCACCTCTATTCTGAAAATATTCATATTGAGTGATATTCGATCATTTTCAGCTGTTTTTCTGGCATCAATCTGATTCCGCAAATACCCATATTGGGTGGTGTTCAGTAATTTTTAATCAGTCATCTTTGAATTCAAAATAGTGTCCAGGGTCAATGTTTGGCTTCTATGCATCATCTCGATTACGGAAATATTTATATTAAGCAACATTCGGTCTTTTTCGGCAGTTTTTCCGAATCCGTCGTTGTTTATTTGTCGTTTATTTGATATCAAAATGTCATTTGGAGACAAATTCTGGCCCCTGGGCGTCATTCTGGTTGAAGAAACACCCATATTGGGTGTTATTTGGTCTTTTTCGGCTGTTTTCCAGAAACCAAAAGTCGCCATCTTACAATTCATAATGGTGTATGTGGTAAATTTTTAGCTTCTGATTCCGGAGATACTCATAGTGGGTGGTATTTGGTCATTTTCGGCTGTTCTCCAGAAACCGGAAGTCGCCATCTTGGATTTCAAAATGGCATTTGAAGAAAATTTCTGGCCTCTGAACGTCATACTGGTTAAAGAAACACTCATACTGGGTGGTATTTGATCATTTTCGGCTGTTTTTCAGACACCGGAAGTCGCCATCTTAAAATTCAAAATGGTGTATGTGATCGATTTCTAGTTTCTGTGCATCATTCTGGTTCCGGAGGTACTCATATTGGATGAAAATCGGCCATTTTCGGCTGTTTTCCAAAAACCGGAAGTTGCCATCTTACAATTCAAAATGTTGTCTGAGGTCGACTTGTAGCTTCAGAGCACCATTGCGATTCCGGAAAAACCCATATTATAAACCGGAAGTTTCCACCTTAAATTTATAAATGGCGTATGGAGTCGAGTTTTGACTCCTGTGCATCGACCCGATCATTGTAGGCTGTTTTCAGGAAAACCTGGTTAAAATATCTGTTTAGCTTGTATGGGAGACCTGCCTCCCCTTCCAGAGTACGGAGGAGTATCAAACCACCATAGAAGTTTATGTTTGATTTGTATAAGAACCCTCCTATCGAGAAAAGGGAGGGGTGTTGAAACACCATTAAAATGTGTTTAGCCCCAAAAACCTCCACATGCTAAATTTTTTTTTCCATTTACTCGATTAGTTCTGGAGATGTGAAAAAAATTTAGTTTCATTTGTAGGAAACTTCACCCTTCCAGAAGAAGGAGGTGTGTTAAACTATTATGGACATATTCGTAATCCCTCAAAATATTCACCTGTCGAATATGCTTCCATTTTATTTGTTAGTTCTCGAGATGTGCAGAAATTTGTGTTTCATTTCTATGGAACCCCTCCCTTCCAGAAAAGGAAGGGATCTCGAACTATCTTGATCACCTTTCTCGGCCCCTAAAACCCCTATACACAAAATTTCACGCCGATCGGTTTAGTCGTTTCCAGTAGTTGGATCAGACAGACAGACAGAGCCACATTTTCACATGTTAGAACCGATCACCGTGACGGCAGCCACCAGTCGAGCGTGATTCTATTTGTATTTAATTTTCGGTGGTAGCTTTTAAAGGAAGATCTCAAAATAACTGTCGAGAGTCACCTATTTTAAATTGCTGTCATATTATTGTTGTTCATTGCGCCTTCTGCGATCTCATTTCTTCGTTGTATGGAAATTCTATTTTCGTGAATTCCAGCATTTTCCTTTAAATTATTTTAGTTTTCTCGCCGTAACAATTTGCCTTGGGTGAAGACGAACACAACAAAACAAAGCCAGCTCAAATCAGACGCTCCGTTGTAAAGTTATGGGCGGTCGCACATATATGTAACTTTATTTTATATATAAGATATAAAAATACACTTAAAAAAATTCACGTTGAAGTTAAATGAAATCTTCTAGATCCTCAATGCGAAGCACGAAGAAACTACCAGCAAATTACGCCATCTAATCTATTATGGTTATGTACTGAAATGCTTATGTTTGAAATACAAAGTATTAACCATTAAAATATTATCAGTTTATCACAATATATTTGGAAGATTTATTTTTGTTTCATATTTTATTATCCATTTAATAGTTTTCAACGCAAGATTGTCTCATTGAAATAATTTTGGAACAATCATTGAATCACTTCAATGTGCCGAATTGAGTCAAGTGCAAGCACACTCTAAGTAAACGTGATTTTTTTTTGCAGTGTACATCTCGACATCACCTTCCTCCGTCCTTCTTCTCCAGTGTTGTGGAACAAAGTAGTATTTTTGACGGTTTTGTCGATGCAGGAACAGAGTGATCATCTAGGTGGTAATGAAACGCGTGTAAAAAATAAATGAAAATGAATAAAAGTAAAGTAAAGAGCCTTTACTTTTATCTGATTTTTTGAAGCTTTGGTTACAATACTGCTATAAATACAACTTATTTTCTTAGCGTTTATTCATCTAATTCCGGAAGTAACAACGAGGAAAACATTTTTAATATTCCTGGTAAGGTAAGTGATAGTTTAATGACTATTCGAAGCTTGAATTATTAATGTAACTTCTGTAAATAGGACAACAGTGGATGGTAACTAGAAATTTTAAAATTCTGCGACGCTCCTCCCACATTTTGCATATGACCTAATTTGTCTCAGGCAGCAGATAAGGAAATTTATACCATTTTATAGTATAATATGATACAACTATCTTCTATAAAAATTGACATGATCCGCTCCAAAGGCTTCTTAATAGAGTTTATTATCTTTAGAACTACAAAATGCAATAAAAATTTCCATAATGCTAAATCATCTAAATTATCTGCTATGTTAGTTTGGTCTCGTTATGGGTCAAATTCTATGCATATGTTAATCAGCCCTTTTAGTATATCTGCTAATCTGCACATATAATCTAATGGCATAGGATATAGAATTTGGTTTATTGATTTTCTTTCCCCGTTTCGTATGATTCAAGCAATTTAATCTCCAAACTTATTTTTCCGTTTGATTTTGTATAGAGTTGGAAAAAATCACTCTCCTAAACGACCGATTCAGTGGATTGGCGTCGACCGATTTCAAGTAGGTACTGATTAAAAATTTACTTCCCTGTCAACCCTTATAAGTGTTACTGAAACAATTGGTCGATTCGTCGAAATCAAAATCGGCATTTTTTTCTGGAGCACAAACTGATGAATTTGATTGCAATTGGTTCAGGAAAGATTCTGGAAGCACGACTGACGCCTGAAGGCATTTAACTTGTTTATCTTATGAAATTTTAGATTGAAAACCTTTTCATTCTAAGCAAAATAGGCGCTTAAATAGGGAGCGGATTCTGCGATTTCAGTAATATAAGTAATGATTACACAGTGCAACAAAAAATGACTTTTTTCTGCCCAGGTTTTTATATGTAATTTTTTTGTGTATTTTGATGAAAAACCAATTTCCCCGAGTTTGAACAAATTTCAACTTAAAAGGCAACAATGGCGCCATCTTGAATTTTTGAGAAATTTGATTTTTTGATAAATTCTCAAATTTCTAAAACCAACCATATACATTTTGTTTATTGACCAAAAAAGGTTATCTGTGCACAAATTCAGCTCAATGGGACATGGTTTAGGGGTGCCTCAAAGTGATCAAAGTTTTGATGTTTCGATTCTCGAAAATGGACATCTCTAATAAAAAATCTAGTTCAAGATGCCTTATAAACATTAAAATGATTCACCAAACCACATGTAAATCATTTTAATATTTATTAGGCATCTTAAACATATATTTATCAGGGATGGTAATTTTCGAGAGTCAAAACTCCAAAATTTTAAGCGCTTTGAGGCATCCCTTAATCATGTCTAATTAGGCTGAAATGTTGCACATGGTATTATTTAGGACAAATAAACAAAATATACATGGGCGGTTATTTAAATTGAATTGAATTGATGAATTGATGACATATTTTCCATACATCCCATTGCCACCCTATTATACATGTTTGCAGCAGGTGGTATTTTCAATGAATTTCTATGTTCCTATGTATGAAAGTTTTGTAACTTAAGTTTTCGACTGGAATTGAGATTTCGGTTTGCTGTCTAATGAATTCCGTTGATTTCTATCTACTCATCATCGACGTTTCAGTCTTTTAATTGGACCATCATCAGGGCCTACAATATGTTTAACATTTTATATACAATTGGACTTACATTAGGACGAAATTCAGCTATACGACATTGAAAAACTACTCACTCGAAAGTTAAAAATATTTTGCCACATATGAAAACAGTCGGGTCGTAAAGAGTTTAATGTCGTATACCTATCTGGCTGCTTTTGGTCAGGTTTCCTACACTCGTAAGTAGATAGTTATATGTAGCTCTGATGCCATCGGTGTCCGTACGTCAATTGATCGTATGAAAAGTAGTGTATATGTAGTACATTTCCAATACCTGTCGGTATGTGTTGGTATCGACGATCGATGGATCGAACCGGTGTTGTTGGTCTTTAACGTGCTCCAACAGGGCAAATTTCTCTTTAAGCTGCTGTATTAGCGGATCAAAGTATTCGTGGCTGGTTGACCAATGCCGATCGAGAGTGTTTACTAACGACTGGTGACCAAACATCCTCGTACGCAGCTGATTTTTGGTCATACCGATGCAGCATTCTTCGCAATCAGTATATGCAATTCGGTACACGGCATTACTTTTCTGCATGTGGAGGATATTTAGTAGTCTTACACAGATTTTTGACTGTGTGCTGTGCTGCAGCATGCGATTCGCACCGAAGGCATGTTTATTTTTAGTGTGCGTTTTAACTATCATGGGTGTGAGGCCTGGTATATGTACCATTGATCGATAACAGTCTGGTTTGCTAGTTGTTTCTTGAGGGTGGCCTTACTGAAGCATTCTGTTGATAAGCCTCAGTGGATAGTTGTTACGTAGTAGCGTATCAGAGATTACCCCTTTCTTCTCCTCCTCCGTGCGAATGATGCTCAATGTTTGGACTCGGTCGATGGAATTGACGACAACCCCGATTTTTTGGTCCATTAGGTGGAGCGAGAAAAATTTTTTACATTCTGCCTGATGCCATCGGCTTTGCATATCATCCGTTCGAATCCTTCCGTCGTCAGTTCTACCTAGCAACATATCCAGGTACGGTAGTTTACCATTCTCCTCAACTTCACAAGTGAAACGTATGTTTTCATCCTGCAGATTAAAGACGTCGGGAACTTCTTGTACCCTGTCCTTATGGATCAGCACGAAAAGGTTTTCAACATAATTTTCATGTGGTGGGTGGGAAATTCATCAGAAATCATCCGTTATAATAGGTCTGGAGGAGTAAGATGGAATAATGAAGCATTTAGCTGATGACACGAACACGTATGAACCTTTGGGACCCAACGGCAAACGAATGAACAACAGCATTGTGCAGCGTTTGCATCATTTACGTCTTATCGATGACAAAACGCCGCAGTGGATATTATTCATATTTGTACCTGCGCCTTGGATGTATGGCATCAAACCCTTTACGACCCGACTGTTTTTACCAAAATATTTTAACTTGTTGATTACCGTTTCGAGTGAGTAGTTTGTAATTTTGTCCTAATATAAGTCCAATAGTACGTAAAATATTGAATATATGGCCTACAATATGATGATGGTCCCATAGAAGGACCGAAACGTCGGTGATGAGTAGATAGGAATCAACGATATACATTAGACTGCAAGCTGAAACATCAATCACTTGAATCTATAAATGTTCTCACCTGCTTTCTGGAGTAAATGTTGGACTAACATTCATTTTTTTCTTTAACTATTGCTAGAACGTAGCCTCTACTATGGATTTATGTAACTATTTGTGCTATGCTATGCTTTGCTCATATAATTTGTGGCTCAGAAGTCATGTGAAGAGATGTGTACCAGTCCAAAGATGCAAAAAGGTAATCGCAATTGTTTGGACCCTAAATAATCATTTTAGAGCCGTAGTGTCTTCACCAAAGTTATTCCAAAAATTGGTCGGCGTGCAGCCAAACCGAACCTTGTACCTAAAACATTATTTTGAGTAATCGGCGTTCAAAATTTAACCACTCCGAATATTTTATGCAAGCTGCTACAGAGAATTTTCGTTATAGTATCATTATAAACTGTTTAAATAGTTTCATTTTTTATTAGTGATAAATTATTGATTCTCACATCCACTAGTGTTAACGTCCATGGCTTCCTCCTGCATTTCGGGAATGCCTCATATAATATCATTAATTTTTCAACTAATCTGCAATTATTAATTGAGAAACGGCTAAGCCGTGAATCCTTTAAATTTCAATTTCAATTTCAAACGTTTCAATCTTCCAAATATTTTTCACGTCACTATTTTTCTTTTCTCGATGTTGTTTATATTTTTGAGCCGGTAGCGACTAGAACATTTTCTACAAATACCGACACGTTAGAGTCGCGTAACCTCTCAAACTAAGTATACTTTTCTCTCTACACGAATGAACAGCGCGATCGTAACTAATTTCCACGAAAAATGGACCGGAATGGGCTAAAGCTTGCTTCTGAAGTGTAGCGCCTTGCAACATTCCAGTTTCTGCTTTTTCTAGTTTCAAGTTAAGTGCGTGTGTCAAATTTTGCGCCTGTGTTGTCAGCATTGCCTGCAACAGGCTGCGCTAACATATAGAAATGTTCAAATTGTTATGATTCTGTTGAATTTTTTGGCATCAAAAATATTAAAAAATTAGTAACCATGTACTGTTAATACTGATTAAATAATGCTTGGATTTCGTTTCGATTCACCTTAATAACACAATTTGCAAAAATGGCATTTGTTCGATCTGGTCGCACGTCGACCGAGTTCAACATTCCTTATTTTTGTATACAATAATCTACTTTGCTCGCTAGAGTTGTGAAATATTGTACATATTAAAAACAACTTTGCCAACTTAGGCGGGGGCCTAGCGTGGTTGGTAACGTCTCCGCCAACCACGCTCGACACCTGGGTTCAAGTTCCAACGCCGACATAGGTGATCCACTCACAACCAACCCAACTGGTCTAGATTCAATCCTAGCCGACACCGGGAGATTTTCTGAGGCGAAAAGTCTCATCTCTGGGATCATGCCTTCCATCGCATGAGGAAGTAAAGCCGTTGGCGCCGGTCCGGTAATTACCGGGTCGTAAGTTAGGGTCCTGGGTGATATCGCCTCCCGGGCGTCGGTGATTGGCATAACAACAGTGGCGAAACTAGACCGACGGAAAATAAGCGAAAATAAAAAAAAACTTTGCCAAAGACATTATCCTTCTACCTGCCTGTTAAAATGAACTTTTGTGGAGCTTTAATATATTGTCACGTAACACATTATTTTTTAATATAACTTTTTATGGTGACTTTCTAAGATGTTCTTTTTGTTTGCTCTAACAGAGCAAGAAAATTGTAATTAGATTATTCGAACGACTGTACTATTGTAAATTATCAAACCTTGTTTTAACGCAAAAATCGATCTCTGATTGGTCGCTCAATGCTTACTTTCCTAAGCACGGTCGACAGAATTATATACCTAGTAAATCGACACTGTACTATTGGCCAATGTCAAAGCCTGCATCAGCCTAAACTAGTCATAATAGTTTGGACAGTGACTACGACAGTCCTTACTTAGCAACAGCAGCAGCAGCACTGGCAGCAGAAAGCTGCAACAGCAGTGGTAGCCGGTAGCAGCATCGATAATGGTAGGGTCAGTAGCGGCACTTCCTCTGGTAAAAAGCTGCCTTTGTGCGGTAGCGGACAGCAACAATAGCAGATACCCCTAGTAACAAAACTGGTTATATCGTAGGTTTATAGCGCTGTTTCGGCTGTATCATGCACTATAAAACTTCGATAAAGCTTATATTGTTACTTGGGACATCTGCCGGCACTTCCTTTAATATAAAGTTCCCTCAATTCGACAACACACCAACGTTCTGGAATTCTATTATTCACAATATAAAGCCGTAAAATTTTCAATATTAAAACAGCTTTCCACCATGTTATCTGAAGAATGACTTATTCGCACTGTTAGTGATAGCACAAAATACGATCAGCATTATATTCGATATTGAATTGAACAACAACTTGTTCTTTTAATAAGAAATTAATACTGAGTTGAGGAGTTAATATCTTCGACTACCAGCAGTGTTAGCTGCAGCGGGTACCAGTAGCAGTAGTGGTAACAGCCTCAGCGGTAGGTGCAGCGGAATTTTCCATAGTAAAAAGTTGTCTTTGTACGATAGCGGCAGCGTCAGCCGTAGGTGCATTGGTCAACACTTTCTCCATTGAAAAACTTTGCCATATTTCGGCAACACACAACCTTCTTTTGTGGATGTTGGTAATCCATCTGCCGGCCGTGTGTAGTTTTCAATGTTAAAATAGCTTTCTACTGTGTTGGCCGCGTGCCTTAATCCTCATTGTCGGTGTAGCATAGAGATGCGATAAACATATCCGATATTGAATCAAACAATAATTGTACTGATAAGGATAACAAATAAATTATTGAAGATATAATATTTTCTCGTTTTGTGCTATAATTAAAAGTAAATTATCGCTATCTGCATGCATACTCTGGCTGTTAAAACTTGTTTGCGCCGCAGAATGTTTTTTCCGTTCCTGTTCAGTGATGTTGTATTTATATGATCAAATTGAAATTCGGTGGCACTTCAACTCCTCGTTTGCACAAAGTTTAAAACATATTCAACACAAGTAATGTAACAAACAACCTCATGTAGTTCTACGTCAATCTTGCGGTCGTGGCTTTGTATACAAGCTTTTTGATTTTTTATCAATTTTCACCACGGAGCGATGAAATAAAAATGATAACTAGCATTTTACAAAATTGTTCAATATTTTTCCTATACAACAACATATTGTTTATTGTTATCCATCATGTAGTAATGCTGTTATTGAAAAGTAGGCAATGTATGCTGTTAATACCATTTTAAATCTGACGGGATATTTGCCATTTTCAACTTTACAAAATATACTGCTGTACACAAAAAATAGACGTAGTCCTACGTAGAAAAATCAGAATTAAAGTTATCCTACTATACCGCAACGATAACATAAGTACCTACGTTTGTGCGAGTTGATTGACGGGGAATGAGAAGAATGACTCTGACTTTTTTTTTCACTGAATCAAAATGTATGAAACTTAAGCAGCCAGACGATGTCTGCTTTTGATTTTCGCTTACACATAATTAATTGGTTGTAGGCGTAAATTTGACGTTGAATTCAACTCGAATTCAGTTACTTGTTCTCTCTTGCCGGAAGCGTTATAGATTTACAGAGTTTCCAACTGTGTTCTACATTTTCTAGCTGTTTCAGATCATTTTATTTTATTATCCACCTGAGGTTCAACATCCTCGACCTTGAGTTTAGTAATTGCTTTCCATCACTTTCGGCCGTTTTTATGATTTCATACTTTGTTGCTAAACTCTGGTAATTCACTAATCGATATTACTGACCGATCCTGTTATCGTTTAAATTGGCATAGGAACTAAGATGTTTAAAGTAACTGTAAACACTCTCTAGCATAGTTTTAGGATACAGAACAAAACTGTTTAAAATCTTCTGTATGAGATAGATATAAATACCGTGCGATCGTAAATGTTGAAAATAAATGCTATACTGTTTTCTTGTTGAACTTGTTTATTTATTTTTTTCAACTTTTTTCTGGTGGAAAAATATTTCACAATGGCGACCTTAAACTAGGTCTATTGTGTAGTTGTAAAATCTGTTATGAAAATCGTGTTGAAAACATTGGCACTAATTAAACTCACCTAATACTCGACTTTTGATCGTAGCTGTTTAATAGAATGTATTAAAGTTATAATGCATATATTCAATTCTAAAAACAACTTTTTATACATTGTACATACACGCATACAGCACATATTACACACAGTCAGACATTCCATTATTGGTCCAAATGAGGTCAATAACTCGTGCAATTAGGTCTTGCATCCAATTATCAATTTTTTGTTTAACAGCGTAACAGAGGTGAAAACATAATTTCATTACGTAACAACAACCACTTCAATGCTTACCAATCACAAGTACAGCCGCGCGATCAAGGGGTCGCATTTTGTCGAAAGATAACTAAGCGCACTCTTAGCTAAGATCTCCGGCAGCGCGCGACGCAAAGCCAGCAACTCGTGCGTTGCAGTTTCACTCTTGCTTTTCACCCCGCCAAAATCCAACAACACAAAACACTCTCGCTCTCGGATTAGTGCCGTTTTTGTTGGTCGATTACGGCCGAAAATGGCAAAACTGCCGCCAAAGTTATCCAGTAGCGTCCAGCGCTAGCGGAGGATCAACGTAAACTAATATTAATTCGTTCCATATCTGACCGCGATACCTTCAACCCGTCGTCTAAGCCTTTTAAAACTTCTGTAACACCGAACCATTGATGATGGGTTTACATCGCGCGCTCTGATGGCTATGATGATATAAGTACCGGCCAACCGAATGCTGAATCAAACCGATTGATCTTGACAGTGAGCAGCTGGCGGTCGGTCGTAGCCTACCCCAATAACAACGACTCTTTCAGCACGTACTCAGCAGCCGTTCGGTTGTAATTCTGCAGTTACGGGTGTGGGCTTGAACAGGAAGTTCTTGGATTCTGTCGATGGCACCTACCTAACAATGTCGAGATCAAGATCAAGAAAACGGTTACGTTGACGCTGCACTAATGACAATTGGGAACTGATAGAGACCATTAATACGACTGTCTACAATGCCGGATAAATTGTTTTAAAAGTCACGCAGGCAGTTTGAATGATTCACGAGAAAAAAAATTACATGGACATTAAAAAAATACATATTCGTAAAACTATATATCAGACTGACACAGCATTGTCAACATTATTACAAATAATTTAATAATTTTGTTCGACACATTTTCTACTGTTTCCTCATCAGTGAGCCTGTGTAACGGCTTCGAAAATATTTTCTAAATAAGATTCATATAATAAATTCGATTTAATCAGAGTTAAATAAGACAAACCCATTCATTATGATAACGTGAATATTGTTGGATTTGAAAGAATTGGATGTATTTGGTATTTGAGAAAATAGAATTAATTCTGCTTGGAGACATTAGGAGACATTGTTGGTGCCTATTCAACAACAACGATACGCTTGTGCTGTGTCAAATAAATGTCGTTTGAACAAAAAAAAAACGCCAAATGTAAACGAAATTCTTTTGAGTGTTGTTATATATTTTTATAGTGGACCACCCGCCTTATTGATTCAATTTATGCGAAAACTTGAGAAATTGCAAAAAAACTTTATTCGGGAAACATCTAATCCAGTCAATCTACCTCACAAGCATTTAAGGGAACTGCTCCATTACCCATCTCAGCCCATATATTCATCTCATACAACATGAAAACACAATTGAAAACAGTAAAAACGTATATTTTATAGCTAAACCAATCTACTAATCCATGGAATGGATTGTTTTTAGTTTACTTTAGATTTCTCATAAAGTTCAATCCTCAAAAACTCACTTAAAAGCTCTAAATTTGATATTATAGTCGGGCATCTGCACTCGAAAATTGATTTAATTTAATCACTTAGCTCAGAAAACAAAATCCGCGCATTGTTCTATACGGCTACAACGGGGCAAGTTCAGCAGCCAACTAAAGTTTTTTTGACCACTAGCGGACCACATTTTATTTTAATCACTAAACAAAATCACTCACTACACTAAAAATACTTTAATCTTTGAAATGTTCACCTCAAATTTCCCAAAACACGCTTGAACTAGCAGAAATATATGAAATAAATTTCTACAATTCCTAAATTTCATCTGTTTTCACTGGGTTGAAGAAAATCAAAAGTTGGCAAATCAGTTTCTGTTAAAACGAAAAATCATACTGAAAATGTTAAATTATTCCGACATAATTGACATAAATCGACAGCACTGCAATGGTTACCTAGGTTAACAATTTTGCACGTAAACAACTACAGCGGATATCTAGGTAACCTACTACGACGGGCTGTGGCTACGTTCATTCATGGTAATGTGATTCTTTCATGATTAACAGTGTGATGAATATGGGAGCGTCGTGAGATGAATAATTGAGCAATGATTCAAGTTTTGAGATGGATAAGGAAACGTTGTGGAAAATGGTTTGTTTTACAAAATTCAGGATAAATCTAGCTAAATTTATTGAATATACAATGCTGAATGATTCCATAAGAGCATTTAAGCGTATTTTGTCTATTTGTTCAATGATTTCTGGAAAATTTGGTGTTTAATCAGTGCATGCTTTGTGGATAACGGCTTAATGAGACGAATAATGGAGCAGTTCCCCTATAAATTCCGATTTATGCTAAGAGAAACTGAGGTAATCTGACACTGTAGGTGGTTCCACTGTAGGTTAATAAAACAAAGGGGCCACTATTGGTTAATTTATCCTAGCTTGTGTACCGCTAGTGTCTAATTTAAGAAAGCTTGTTTGTGTGAAATCAAGTGTTTTAGGTTTATTGCTAGTGATCTGAAGCACAATTTGTATATCTTAACACATAAGTAGAAGTATCTTGCATAGTTTCAATTTCTTCTGTTCATAGCGCCTGTTTCACAAAGGCGGTACGGCTGCTGATATGAGCTTCATTGTTGTATTTTATCATTGTGCCTACAGCGTCTGCCGTTGCTGCTAAACAATGTGTAATCTGTGTCTGTAACGTCGTCTGTATGTTTGTATCGGCATAACGGTTTGTGCGAAATATGGCAATATCATTTGCATTACTAATGATCCTGTTATTTGCAAAGGTGCAGATGCAAATCTCAATTCCATAGAGTTTGTATACCACTTACAAAAAAGCAGCGAAAGTCGTAAATGATGACAATGATGTTTAAATGTGTATCACGATTAACAGCTCAAGAGGACGGCGAACAGGTTTAAACATTGAGTAGTAAGCTAACGAAGACTATCGGTGTATTATCATCTATGTCTCAGCAGCTCACCGATAACCAAAGTAAGATTGGATGAATGATAAAATCTGACATTTTTTTTTCCAAACATTTTTTTTTTACTAATTTTTTCATCCAACCTAAACCACAATCAATCATAAGAATTGAAAGTGGAAAAATTTGAGGAAATATGTATTTCATCATTTATGGTACAATTTTGCAAAGTTTGTTTAATTCAAACATATTGGTGGAGGTTTGGAGGAAAATCAATAGATTATTATAAATTTTGTCATTAACGTAACTTTTTCAAGGCATTTTTTACGCACAAGACATCAAAGTAATAATGGTTTAAGAGATTGTGATTTACTACGTTCGAAAAATATTTTCGATATCTACGTTTATTGGACAGATTTGTTATTATGTATCGAAATTTCTTGTTTACTGATGCAAAAAACTGGCTAGTTTTCATTTGCATTGTCTTCTTTCAAATTCTATTTCCAAAAGAACTGATTGGCATGCTTTTCAGTCATTTGCGTTGAATTATTTTTTGTTTTTTTAGAGCTTCTAGTTTTTTTAGAGCTTCTAGAAACTAAGTAGTTTGCATTTGGGTTGTCTTCTTTCAAAGTTCTATTTCCAAGAAAATTGATTTATTCCCAAAAAATAAATGCATTTGAGTTGTCGACTTCCAAAATGCTATTTCCAAAAAAAAATACTGTTATTAGAAAAAATTAGATCTTAAATTTCAAAATGGCGTCTGGATTTGGTGTCCAGTCACTGGGTACTTTTTTGCTTTTTGAAATACTTATATCGGGTGTTCTTCAGCCATCTTAGAATGTTTTCTAGAAACCGGAAAACGTCATTTTGACATCTAGGGTTGATTTCCGGTCTCTGAATATAGCCTCAGTTTCGAAAATACACTAAGGTCATTTTTTACGCGTTTTTTACGTGGCTTTTTTACGCGGATTCCGGAATTTACGCGGATTTGTTTTTGACTAAGAACTACGGAAAGGATTCATAAGGAAGTAAAAATCAAAACCGAATAAATGTTTCCAAAAGTTCATCAAGGCAGACAATGTGTGCAGCAGGGGAAGCGGATTTGGAAAAATATACCGCATCCAGACGGGCGGGTTTCCAAAACTAGAGGCTACTCAGAGGCTGGAAATCGTCTCTAGATGCTATTTTAAATACAAGACCGAATATGGATATTTTCTGAAACTAACGGTTTGATTTGAATTCGTTGGATTTGATCTTCGCTTAATTTAAAACCGTTTGCATTCAGATCAGACGTCATACAATATGACTCAAAAGTTTGAAAACGAGAAATGGGAAAGCATTTTCTTAGCAGCTGATTTTTGATCCTTAGTTTTATTTCCAAATAGGTGTTCATAGGAGGAAAACTCATCTCAAGTAAATGTATTTGTATGCACTGGTGTTGGTAACCCGTTCATTGGTTATAGTGAGGTGTGGACACAATCTGTTTATGTAACTGGTGAAATTGGTAACGGCTTTCGTTCCACCGGAACTCATACTGAAACAGAGTCTATGATTCTGGAGATGATTAAAAAGAAAGAGTGTGCTTCGAATGTATGTTTCTCAAATGCAATTTAAGTATTTCAACAAACAGCCTTAGGCCGTTCCATGTCTAGTGGCAGTCTTGGCTTTGTACACAACCTATTTCATTTTTATGCGTTGAATTGTCTTATCAAAACTAGAAGATGATATCAAACTTACTGTAACAACCGCTTCAACGCTCTAAGTATGGATTTCTATTGGAAAAAAAATCGATAAGTTACAAGGATCAACATTTAAGAAATGGTCGACGAGACTTGACGCCAACCTGTTTCCTTCCTCTATATTAGCCGGACTAATATCTTGTTCCTCCTCTTCGGTATTCTCTATGCATGAATTCTGCACGTGTCACTCATCCTCAATAGTAATATCATGGAGAAGCTCTTCGATGTCGTTTGCTTCCATGTCATCGAACCCTTTCCCTCCAATTGCGTGTGTTAATATTAAGATTTCTTCGTCAGCTACATCCGAAGAATTTTTCGATCCGCGATTTACACAATTTGGCCACAGTGCTGACCAGCATGCATTCAAAGTTGTTGATTTCATGGATTTCAAGGCCTCGCCAATAAACACCAGGGCATCTCTTATCTTGGAATTCCTCCAGGCTTCAGTTATAGTCATCGACTAATTTTTTTCTAGACTTTTTAAAATATATCTGAAACATTGTTTTATCTACAACTTTTTGAATGTTGCTAGATCTTGAGGTTGTATAAGAGAAGTAGTGTTTGGCGGAAGGAAAATAAGCTTAACGTCGGGATGCTTAATTGCCGTGTGGCCTGGAGCGTTGTCTAGAATCAAAAGAACTAGAAAATTTAAACCTTTCTGTTCTAAATAGCATTCACCTCTGGTACGAAAATTTCGAAAACCATTCCTCGAAAATGGTTTTCGTCACCCACGCTTTAGTATTTGCTCTCTAGTGTACCGGCAGTTGAGTGGAGTGTATGTCTTTTAGCGAGCGTGGCTTCATTGCGCGGTTTATTACCAACGGTTTCAACAAAAAATCTCCCGAAGCGTTGCTGCAGAATAGAAGGGTTATTCTATCCTTCGCCGCTTTGAAACCGCTGGCACATCGTTCATTTTGGCTGATGTATGTTCGAGACGGCATTTTCTTCCAAAAGAGGCCTGTCTCGTCGGCATTGAACACCTGATCCGCGTTATACGCACCTTCTTCTTTCATTTTTGCTAGCTCCGGAGGGAATTCTTTGGCTGCCAGAGTATCTGCAGACGCCGCTTCCCCTTTGATCTTCACATTTCAGATGGAATTGTTTCGAGTCCCAGATGGTCTTGAGGTACGATGCTGGCCTAACAAGCCAGTCGTCGTAGGTTCGAGTCTCGTCTCGGGAGAGACTGTTAGTGTCAGTAGGATCGTAGCGCTAGCCCCGCAATTGTCCTGTACACTAAATAGTCGGCTGCGAAGTCTGTGTATAAATAAACAGAAGGTCAAGTTCCGAATCGGAATGTAGCACCAAGCCTTTGCTTTGCTTTTTGTTTCGAATGAAGTCATAGAACCTTGCTCGCTACAAGTTTCTTCTTCTTACTCGTGGACGGTTCATCGTGCTCCAATAATTGATAAAGACTCATGGCTTTTTCTTTTATTAGATCCTGACTCAGCGGTATTTTTTTCTGCGCATAATCTTCTATCCACATGCGCAAAGCTTTTTCCGTCTTAACGATTAATGAATCTCGAACATATGACGAAGATTTTGTCGCGGAAACTGTTCCTTGCGACGTTATGCGTTTGATAGACTCTTTATTTTTCTTAATTGAACGCACGGTCGATTCATCAATTTTAAATATTCTGCCGACTTCGGCAAGGGATTCTCTCTTTTCAAGGGCATCTATGAATTTTTGTAGTAATGGAATCGATATTCTCGATATAATTTTTTTGAACGGGGTATTTTCGGATGCCATGTTGAAAAGGATCTGTTATCAATAAAAAGGAATTAGGGTTTATAATTTAACTGTGAAGTACACTAAGGTCGTTTTTTACGCGGGGGATGCGTTCCAAATTTGTATGGGCCCGCGTTAAAAACGAATTTTTTGAATTGCAAATATAACAAGGAAAACCATCCTAAAATGTTAAAACCTCGTTTGAATATGATAGTGGTCAATCTAGAGACCAAAATTCAATATTTCAAATTTTGAGTATTTGCATCAAAAATTGTGAATTTTTTTGAAAACTGATATATGATCACTCGTGGCCTAAAACGGAAAACGTGATTGAAATGAGGTCGATAGTTTGTACCGTTTTTGAGTAATGGGGAAAGCAACCCGCGTAAAAAGCGACTTTAGTGTATTAATTACATATGCATTAGAGATGGTCGGGTTTCGAGTTTTCAAACCCGAAACCTGAGCCCGACCCGTACCCGACGGGTTCGGGTCAGGTTCGGGTTTGAAAATTTTTGAATGTGTCGGGTACGGGTCGGGTTTGGGTTTTGTGAAAAAATATTTCCGGGTTCTGGTCGGGTTCGGGTTTGAAAATTCCGGGTTTGGGTATGAAAACCCGAAACTCGACTATGAAATATATGAAATCTCGGGTTCGGGTTTCACAATTTCGGGTTCGGGTCGGGCTAGGGTTTCGACCGAAAAAAAAAATCGGGTTCGGGTTGGGCACGGGTTTAAAAAACATCAAACCCGACCATCTCTAATATGCATCTCAAAACTCTTACGTTTTATAAATCTCATTTTTTTTTATAAAAACCACAAGTTGTAAGCTAACTAAAAATATTTAACTGAGCTTGGAGAAAAAAATTAAATTTTTTTTCAGTTTTTTTAGTGTTTAATTTTTTGGAGAACAAAATTATTACCTAACACTTTGCCGAAGACACTATACCGATTAAACAAACCGTCTATATAGATGCTAAAGATATTTTTCGTGGTTTAAAAAGAAGCACAAAATGGCATTTTTTACCCTTATGAACATATGGGCAAAGTTTTAGCCAAATCAAAAGTGACAATTGAAAAAATATACTAAAACTGGGTCATTTTTGTGGAATTGCTCAATTATATTGCACCTAGTGACGAACGAATTTCCGGAGCCGGTGTCAGTGTTATATTTTCGGCGGTTCATACTTCGGCGAACGCAGAAATCACGGGATTTGACTTCGTCACACGGCTATGCTATGCCTAAAGTAAGACGGAGCATTTCTATATATTTTGTCATTGTTGATAATATTCCTTACATGTGAACGGTGTTTTCACGAAGCAATAACCCTTATAACTTGTGTTTGCTGCAGTACACTAAAGTCGCTTTTTACGCGGGGGATACGTGCCGCGTAAAAAAAACCGAGTAAATTCCGGAATCCGCGTAAAAAAACGCGTAAATTCCGGAATCCGCGTAAAAAAGCCGCGTAAAAAAACCCGCGTAAAAAGCGACCTTAGTGTATTAACCACCGATGCCTAAGATACGAATGATAATATCCCGGGCGCCGTAGGGCCGTCGATATCACACTAACAGTGAGTGGTAGTTGCAGTACACTCCGTGTCGTGCTTTTCTGCAAAAGTGCCACCCCAACAGATTAGTTCGGTGTCCTCTTCATGGCTACTTCTCAGTCGAGTTAACGCCAAATCTGTCATGTTGAATATGGCTTCCGTGATTTTCCGTTCCACACACACTTATACTCAAAAACCCATCCAACACACTAAGATTCAAATATTTCGCTTCCGATGAAAGTCAACGTAAATTTTGAACAGCTGTTTGCAAATTGGAATGAAAAACTAAACATGACTTACCTTTAGGAACGATAGCAAACGGCTCACTTTATAAAATATTTGGCTTTATTCAGAATATTAACTCACTTTAGACAATCTTTGGTTTCACTTCCTACACAGTAATCATGAAAAAATCTTACCAATCGTTTGATTATGTGTGACACCTCGGTCCAGAGATGCCAGATGTTTTTGAAAAATGTCTGCAACTGCTCGAAAAACCGGAAAATGTGCTCGAAATCTGAAAAAAATCTACCCGTGATCCAAAAAAAAATTCGCTCGCGCAGGCAAAACTCTGTAAAAATCTGCACACATTTTAAGAAAATCTGCGCAAGTATGAGGATACTCTGACAAAAATCTGCAGAAACCATGGAAAAACTGCAAATATCTGCAAATCACTAAAAATCTGCACACGGACTCCAAAAATCTGCGTTTTGCAGACGAATCTGCACATTCGGTACCCCTGCCTCAGTCCGTTAATGCCACATTCAAACAATATTGTGAATTTGTAGATGAATGAGCATTTTGCGTTTGAATCACAAATGACTGCCAAAAATGCCAAGCTCAAACAGCACTGATAAAAATAACCTCCAGGATGTGAGAAATCTCTGTTTTGTGACGATACAAGCATTTCCGTAAAAGGAAAAAGCCTTCGTGTGATATGCAGTAGGCTGCAAAAAAGTCTAGATATATTTTCTTCATATTTGCAAAAATGGAAGGTTTCTCCAAATGCATCAAAAACACAATTAATAATTTGTATCCTCTTATCAACAAAAACTCTAGACTTTGTCTCAAGAATAAACTGTTAATTTACAAACAAATATTTAGACCATCAATGTTATATGCAGTCCCCATCTGGACAAGTTGTTGTACAACCAGAAAGAAGATGCTTCAAAGTACACTAAAGTCGCTTTTTACGCGGGGTCTTACTGACTATAAAGTGAGCTAGTCGTTGTAATTGATGACTTCAACGATTTTTTGTCGGAACTTATTGATAATTTGGTTTGACATACTTTCTAATGTTTCCACATTAGTAAGCCTGTGTACTGTGTAGTTCATTCATGCTAAACCAGCGAGGACGCTTCAATATCATTTTCAGAAGTTTATTTTGAATACACTAAGGTCGCTTTTTACGCGGTTTTTGCGCGGATTCCGGAATTTACGCGTTTTTTTTACGCGGATTCCGGAATTTACGCGGTTTTTTTACGCAGCACGTATTCCCCGCGTTAAAAGCGACTTTAGTGTACTCATATTGGCCTTCTTTCTAGTTTTTATTAGTCGAAATCTGAGTTCAAAACATATCTCTACTTTTTTCAATATATCAAGAGTATACGTCTTAGTGTTATATTTTTGCCCAATGTTTATAGATGTGTAACAAATTTTCCAATCGATTGTTGCAATAAAACGAAAGAAATCCGTTGGAAACCAATTTCATAAAAACACCCTTTAGACTTAAAACCGGCAATTAATTGCAAGAAATTCGCGTAACAAGCGGAATTAACAGTTCCCTTTTGCAAAACGAAAAATTCATCACCCCCACACGCACACGCTAGTGGAATAATGCACTAATATCTTAGAAACATGTCCTACATGCGAAAACCCCTAGATACAAATTTTCAAGAGGAACTATTAGACGGATCATAAATAATGAAGTCTGATGCAGTTCTCTCCTCCCTTTAACTACGTAACAAAATAATGAAGGTAAATAAATTTCATCTGCCCCATGCTTCCTCTTAACTACGCCACTGAGATGAAGGAAATGACTGGGTTATGTCGCAAAACCACGTCTCATCCTCGAAAACACCTGTATGTAAGTTTTTATAATAAGCTTTCCAATAATTTACAAACAATGAAATTTAATACACCCCCCTTCTTACTACACTCCTGAGATACAGGAAAATCAATATCATAGAAACATACTTGAGGATCCACGTTTACAAATCGGTACAGTGATCAACTTAGGTTTTTGGGAGTTTGCAAATACAAATTTCCAATTACAATTGAACGAATTTCTCATCTGTTTTTACTGTGTTAACCCTTTATAAGGCCGTTGAAACTACGCAAGGAATTGACATAAACTTCAGTAAAACGTATTCCTTACAAGAGGAACAATACAAATGTACCGTTGTTTAAAAAGTTCACTATTGAATTAATTGAAAAAATTGGTGGCAATATTGTTGCCCGGTAACCCCAAAAACATTGGTGGCAATATAGTTGCCACCAGTGCTGAGAATATTCACTGTCATGATAATCAAAAGCAGCGATTTTCAGCCTTCTTTATATTGATAATCATACTACTCATGCGAACGTTGATATTCATGATACCAAACAACCGATGAACACCGACAGGATAAACCTTAACACTCGTGTTGATATTTTGATCGTCAAAAATGAAAATCATTTCAAAATAGCGAAAATCAAAATTACCTCATTCGACAATTTATACTGTACTGCGCGTTGTACAGCGTCTGAATAGACTTTCACTACTTGGATTGATAATCACCGAAGCTTCGCTGAATATCATTACGAGGTCTTAATTATTCATTCCACTGCTCTGTCATTGAATATGATAAACGATATTCATGCATCGTCGCAATGAGCATAGGTTACTGAGTTGCATCAAAATAAATTTGCTGACGCTGAGAACAATTTAATTCATCAACTCGTGAATCAACAACGATACTCTAAGGCACTGGTTGCCACTGCCCGTTAACCCCAAAAACGATGGAAGCAATTTTTTGCAGCTGCATTGTAGGTTTTGCTTTTTTGTAATTATAAAAAATGAAACATCAAAGTAACTAGAATGTAACAGTTAAACTTCATTCATTTTGCATGGAAAAGATCGAAATAAAGAATTATTAGAATGGTATCCTGAAAAAAAAAATTAGGAAGAAATTTGAAATTTGTCGTCCAATACACCATGTATTTCACCAAAATACTGCATAATCTAACACAGTAGGTCCTAAGTAGAAAGTTTCTGGTAAAAAACTTACCAGTTTAATGGATTTTCACCTAATTAAAAATCAATTTCCCGAGGACGTTTTAAAATCGCGGTTTGTTTACATAAAAACATACATTTTACACTTTTATCAGTCCTAGAAAAAACTGAAATGTTCTAAGGCACCTTGAGAAGTTTTTGGTTAAGCCAAATTTAAAAACAATATTCTTAGTGCAGCGCAATAAATATATTTTGTTGGTGGCAATATAGTTCCCACTGCCTTATAAAGGGTTAAAGATAAACAAAGGTTTCCAAATCAGTTTTTATCCGAAAAATTGGTTGACACATTTCAAAGCTCAGCTTTTTGAAATTTTAGGAGCGTGTTCTTCATACAAAATACTCAAATCTTCAATAATACTTCTTATGAAAAGAATGTTAATCATAGCGGGTCCTGATATTGCTTTCAAAACTCACATTGGGTGGTCTTTGGCCGTTTAGGCTCTTTCGCAGAAATCGAATGTCGCAATCTTTCATTTCTCAAATACGTCTTGAGTTTCATTTTCAGGAGTATTGGAGAAATAGGCCAAATATCATTTAGGCTATTTAGCTATCAGCAACCGGAAGTCTCCATCTTGGAATTCGAAATGGTTCTTGGGAAATGCTTTCTAGCTCCTGGACACCATCCTGTTTCTGAAAATACCAATATTGGATGGTAGTTGTAATCTTAGACTGTACGCATAGTTAGAAACCGAAAGTTACCATTACGCAACTTAAGTTATCCAAGTTATCCAAATCGTTCTTGAGTATAGATCTATTAATCTGCAAGATTTGTTACGATTGCTACAATGTTTGTAGTAAGGTATCTAATGAAAATAGCTTCATGTTATATTTCAAATGTTCTGGCTTCTCTAAAGCGTTCTTGAGTTTAGGTCAAATGGTCTACTGGGGCAGCCACGATATGTACAACGTCTTCAGCAACGAAAATAACAACAAACATGTCTTTCTTGAACATCAACGAACACTTTTATGCAAAAAAATCCACATATCATACCTTTAAATTTTGATTTGGGAGCGAACTAAGAAGGTGAATTAAACATAAAAAGTCATAATTATTTAATGTTCACCGATGTTTTGTCAAAGATATTACAGCCGTTGTTTCCGCAGTTCGAGCCGGCCGCCGACCCTCCGTCGGAAGCGGCGGTCTCTTGCACACAAACAACTGATCTACTGGTTTGCTAGGTCTACTCAGAGTTTCTTTCTCTTAGTTAAGTCCGAACGAGCGGTAGCGAGTAAGGACAGCATTGGCTCGAACAGCGAGTCGCCCGAAGGCCGCGACTGTATTGTGACACTCCGATGCGAAATACATGTTATTGAAAGAGGGCTGTGATGATGATGATCATGATGATTACACTGTATTCCACCTCACTTCCACTTGGCCTTGCGTCTATTCGGCCTCGCATCCATATGCGTCGTGTCCGTATGCCAGCCGTCCATTATGCCTTGCGTACTATGCCTCGCGTCTGTATGCTTAACGGGGTGTCATCATGGCAAACTATGCACGAATACGGATTTCCGGACAAACGAACACGGTTGATCAAAGCGACGGTGGATCGAGTGAAGAGGTCTCTCGTGCCCATTTATTCAATATTGACCTGGAAGGTGTCATTAGAAGAGTGAGGATGAACTGTTTGACTTCACCGACGATATCGACATTGTGGCTCGGACCTTTGTGAAGCGTACATCGGACTAAAGGCCGAAGCCAAATGGATTGAGCTGCTCATCAATGCGTTTGAGACGAAGTACATGGAGGGAAGGGGTTCACGAGAAGACAGTGCTAACCTCCCACCTCGAGTTCCAGTTGATGGTGATGAAATCGAAATGGACAATGATTTCGTGTACCTTGGCTCACTGGTAACCACCGACAACGATACCAGCAGAGACATTCATCAGCCTATTACAGCAGGAAATCGTACATACTTTGGTCTCCGAAGGACGCTCCGATTGAATAGAATTTGTCGCCGTACCATGTTAACCATCTACAGAACACTAACCAGACCGGTAATCCTGTACGGCCAAGGGACATGGACTATGCCTGTGGAGGACCGACGAGCCCTTGCGGTCTTCGAGCGTACCAACTTCGGTGGACTGTAGATGGAGAACGGAACGCGGAGAAGGCGAATGAACCACGAACTGCAGGAGCTACTTGGGGAGCCTTCTATCGTCCATACCGCTAAGATTGGCATGTTGCGGTGGGCTAGGCATGTCGTAAAGATGTCGGACGACAGCCCGGTAAAGATGGTTCTTGAAACCAATCCGTCAGGAACGACACGAAGAATGGCACAATGGGCAAGGTGGAAGACGACCTACGGACCCTAGAGCTGGCGAACTGCAGCCATTGGCCGAGTGTATTGGAGACGACTCTTACGTACAGCAGAGGCCACATCACGGCTTGAGACCGTTTGGTAACGTAAGATATCAACTTAGTCTAGGCGCATAGACCTTTTACGACAGAAAGCTTACGTCAAATTTTTCATCGGCAATGATACATTCGACTTTGGAACTTTCGATAGATTTTCACTGTTTGGTAATCGAGTAATAATGACCAATGCACACTGTTTCCAAAGCTGCAAAAACGGGATCGAAATTAATTTGACCCAAAAAACTTGATTTTAGAGCCATAGTGTTTTCGGTAAAGTTGTTCTGTTATTTATTCTCCATGTTATATAAGTTACAGATTTGTGATCGTGTTCGGCAAAGTTGTAGCACATTTCATGAGAAACAACTTTGTCGTAGACACCATACTTCTATCTGCCTATTTTAATGGGCTTATGTGTAGTTTTTTACAGATTGCCACTAAAAGTCAGTTTTTTTTTTCAATATAACTTTTAGTAGTGATTTTCTGCAATTGTTCAATTTTTCTATAATATTGTTTCCTATAACAAAACAAATTATTTCTCAGAAGAAGGTTTATTTTCATCTTACATATTGTTTTAGTTATTGACGATTTTTACTTAAATAATCACGTTTTTGTAGCTTTGGAAACAGTGTGCAATGACTACTCTGACTTCATATATATTCCACTGGAATCAACGAATCGTTTCGGAACATTGTGGTCTATGTACACAAAGCTAGTAAAAGGCAAACAAAAGGATGGTAACTAGTATAAAATGACTAGTGTCAAATACTACATGATGTAACAATGTCAAAGGTAACAATTTGACCGCAATTTTATTCTGTGTTGGTAAAAAATTACTGGTGCTTAGTATGGTGGTAATGACTTGTATTGGAAAAAATTGACCTTAGAATTTCGTTTAGCAGCAAGGCGCCGAGCTCAACTTACGTAACGCATGAAGAGAGAGGGGAGGAGGGTTGAGTTATTGTTACATAAGGGGGAGTAGAGCTACTTGAGACAGTTACGTTACTGTGATCTAGAAAATCTATAACGAGCGTCTTAGCAGAGTGATTGAGATCAATCAAAGAAATAGTTATCGGTTTCCGTTATACTCTACTAAATTTTTTGGAAATAAATATTGAAATTCAGTCTGCAAATATATATTTCGACTGTGACGTACAGTCTTCCTCAGTGCTTATGTGGACTGGTAAAGAGCAAAGCGTAAATCCTGTTTTTTTATTTGTAGTGGGTAAAAATGAAAATTTAGCACCCTTAATTGGAGTTAGGTAGGGAATTATGCGGTCGATTGTTTACCGTACCATGTCTGGGGTTTTTGGGGAGCAGATTGAATAGCCATGAGGGGTGATTACCTGCGTCTTTATTGAGAAGCGTGCATGAGTGTTGTTTATAAATTTCTAAACTTTCAGCTACGTCTAATTTCCATAAATTATTAACGGGGCGGAGGAGGTGAATGTTATCCGAAGTTAGTGGATGTTCCTCGTTAAAAATATGCTCAGCCACTTTTGATTTGAAATGGTGTGGTGGGGCATTTGTCGAAACTTTACTTGCTTTGGTCACTTCTGCGAAATGTTCTTTAAAACGTATCCCTAGGTTGCGTTTAGTTTGTCCAATGTAAACCATGTCACAGTGATTGCATGCAATTTTATAAATTCCAGCTTTGTTCAGGGTATCAATAGGGTCTTTGGTAGACCCTAATTTTGTTTTGAGTTGGGTATTTCTACTAGTGTAGACAATATCCATCCCAAATTTTCTAAATTTTGAACGAAGTGGGCGTGTCCAGTTAACGTCATATTCAACGGCTACCCTTTTCAGATCTTCTGTTATTGGGTTGAGTGTTGTAAAAGATTTCCGAATTTGAGCACGCTTCTTTTTATCAACAATGGCTTGAATGATACTTTCATTGTAGCCATTAAGTTTAGCAATTTCGAAAATATATTCCAGTTCCTTTTGCTTGGCTTCTTCACTTAGAGGTAAAGTTTCCACGCGGTGGATCATATGATGGAAGGATGCCATTTTATGCTGGAAGGGATGGTTTGAAGTGTTAGGTATTACCCGTTTTGTATTCGTGGGTTTCCGATGAATTTCAAATTCCAAGTCCGTAAACTTTCTGACTACAACGACGTCCAAGAAAGGGAGTCTGTTGTTAAGTTCTTTTTCAATTGTGAAGTTTATATTTTTATGGGTATTATTAAGGGATATGAAAAAAGTTTCAAGATCCGCCCTTTTAAGAAATTTAAAGATCCTCGGGTTACATCCAATCTGATGAGATAATGGTTTCATTTGACGTTACGGCCTTATTTCCTAGCGTTCCAGTGAATGAAACCTTAAACCTTTTAGAGGACTGGCTTCTTTCCCAATATTTTGATAATACTTGGAAAAAGAAATTTGACAGTTTGTTGAAACTTTCACGCCTTTGCATGAAAGAAAACTACTTCACATTTCGTGGTAAATTTTACAAACAGACTAAAGGGGCACCAATGGGGAATCCTCTTTCTCCCTTTCTATGTGAGCTCTTTATGGCAAATATAGAAAGTACATTAGAGAAGAGGAACATCTTACCGATTCGATGGTGGAGGTATGTGGATGATATTTTTTGTATTTTGAAAAGGGCGGATCTTGAAACTTTTTTCATATCCCTATCATTCAAGCCATTGTTGATAAAAAGAAGCGTGCTCAAATTCGGAAATCTTTTACAACACTCAACCCAATAACAGAAGATCTGAAAAGGGTAGCCGTTGAATATGACGTTAACTTGACACGCCCACTTCGTTCAAAATTTAGAAAATTTGGGATGGATATTGTCTACACTAGTAGAAATACCCAACTCAAAACAAAATTAGGGTCTACCAAAGACCCTATCGATACCCTGAACAAAGCTGGAATTTATAAAATTGCATGCAGTCACTGTGACATGGTTTACATTGGACAAACTAAACGCAACCTAGGG
The DNA here is from genome assembly GCF_029784165.1 of Wyeomyia smithii. NCBI lineage: Eukaryota > Metazoa > Arthropoda > Insecta > Diptera > Culicidae > Wyeomyia > Wyeomyia smithii. The sequence continues at coordinate 113,511,909 of NC_073695.1, read as the reverse complement.
ATACGTTTCAAAGAACATTTCGCAGAAGTGACCAAAGCAAGTAAAGTTTCAACAAATGCCCCACCACACCATTTCAAATCAAAAGTGGCTGAGCATATTTTTAACGAGGAACATCCACTAACTTCGGATAACATTCACCTCCTCCGCCCCGTTAATAATTTATGGAAATTAGACGTAGCTGAAAGTTTAGAAATTTATAAACAACACTCATGCACGCTTCTCAATAAAGACGCAGGTAATCACCCCTCATGGCTATTCAATCTGCTCCCCAAAAACCCCAGACATGGTACGGTAACCAATCGACCGCATAATTCCCTACCTAACTCCAATTAGGGGGCTAAATTTTCATTTTTACCTACTACAAATAAAAAAACAGGATTTACGCTTTGCTCTTTACCAGTCCACATAAGCACTGAGGAAGACTGTACGTCACAGTCGAAATATATATTTGCGGACTGAATTTCAATATTTATTTCCAAAAAATTTAGTAGAGTATAACGGAAACCGGTTACTGTGATGTTTGCTCAAAATTGAAAATTTGGAGGGAGGTCAGGTTGTTCAACGTAAAGTAATTTGGGGGGCTGTAAGTCATATCGAACGTAACTTGTTGTTATATAGGAGAGGAGGGGAACTTAAAGCTAGACTTTGAGCGTTAGGTAATTTGTATACGACGCCTAAGGCTTAAAAGTTTCATATTATTGAACAAATTTCTCATATAAATGATCGGACCTCGGGAAGTGATACCGCAAAGCGGTCAAAGTTTCAATTTTTTGACTGATGAAATTCACGAAATGCTCGGCATAGAATCTTTTTGTGTGCCAAATGTTTTAGAAACGCATTAAACGTCGAGATTTTATGTTATCTCAAAAAAAAAAATTGATAACAAAGCGACATTCTGAGACTTAAAAATTTTTGAGATGGAAAACTTTCCATTGGCCCCAGTAGTCCAAGAAAGTCATACTTTTAATTTTTTTTTAGAGATAATACCGACGTTCCATGCATTTCTAAGACATTTGGCATAAAAAGGCCGAAACCGACAACTATCCCAGCGAAAATATATGACATCTGATAGTTCAATTCTATTGAAATCGCGGAACATTGCAAAGGCGCACGGAACGTTTTAGATGAACGGGGGACATTTTGCGGGACGTTTCTCTACGTGGGCGCTTTCTCTCAGCGGCTCAAATAGACTCAACAATCGCTTGCTTGATGCGAATCCTATGTATAATAGGGTGGGGCAAAGTGATCGATTTTCCAGAACCAAGTTTTTTTTGGTTCCTTTTGGGGCCCCAACTAATCCTAAACTTACCGGAAGTCGATTGGTTTTGTCTCTGCTTAGCGCATTGCATTTCAAATTTGTATGAAACTTTCTAGCATTTACCTTTCTAGAGAGCTCAATAATGATCTAATAATGCACATTATGTCAAAGTATAGTATTTTAGATGCCTAACAACTTTGCAGGAAGATGCAAAGCTAGGAGCTAGGATGTCTCTAAAAAGAGCTATTAGTTGTTCAAAGTTGAGTATGTCTATTTAAATGCAGAAAATCTTGCTTTCTGCCAACATTACCAATGTACCGGCGCCAGGAGGATTCCCATAAGAAATAACCTGTCGTAACGAGTTTATACACTCAGGTCAATATTCTAAACGTAGGTAGAATCTACAACGTGTTTCAGAGGTAACTTCTGATGGAAATCTGACTGACACCGGTACACTGGTAGTGTTGGCAGAAAAAATGATTTGCAACATAAATTTCGAAATACTTAACTTTGAACAGCTCTGGTATTTTTTTTTGGGAAGCCCTAGCTCTTTAGTGTCCAAGTGACCAAGTTGTTAGGCATCAAAAAACTTACCATTTGAAGTCATGAAACCTATGGTTTGAGCCATTTTGAGCTCTTTAGAATGGAAAATGCCAAAAATTTGGTTTTTCCATACAAATCTCCATATAAATTTGAAATGCAATGCGCTAAGCGGAGACTAAACCAATCGACTTCCGATAAATTTAGGATTGTTTGGAGCTCCAAATAGAACAAAAAACCTTGGTTCTGGCTTTCTGCTATCAAGTTTCGTTTTTTTTCATATAACAATTCCCCAACCTAATGTATAGCTATACATTCTTTCCCTAATTTCCTTTGATTGAGTTGTTTAGCTCTACATGAACTTCTGGTTTTTATAAAAGAGTGAGTTTTTTTGAGCAAAACGTGATTTTGAAAAAAATATATCGATTTCTTTCGATTTTTAAATGAAGAACATGGGCAAAGTGTCGTTCAAGCGATTTCGAGCAGTTTCAGTTGACGATTTAAAAACCGATGGACAACGATATATATTTTTTCTAATCACGTTTTGTATAGAAAATGCAGTTTTTCCAAATGATCTATAGAAACTAGTCTAGCTAAACTTTGGTAACGCTAAATGTAGTGTCAGTTAGCCGGTGGCCTACTTTTAAGCAAGTACCGCATCATCCAACATCCCCCAGCTACGGTAAAGGTGGGCGCGGCCTGCAATGATGACTCTTAGACCTACTTCTTCAGCTCAGATTAGTTCAAATGTTACTCTCAAACATTGTTCCACAAGTGGAAGTGATAGTCATCAACCTGCTATCTAAGATATATACCGTGCTACGCTATCGTATAAAAGGTTTTTCAAATGTGGTTTTGCAGTTATAACCGTTCGAAATCTAACCTAATCATTGGATGAACATCCAATAAACATTTGGTAATTCTTTAGAAAAATCATTCCACCAAAAATTACAACAGTAAACCACTCCAGTTTTTCCTTCTTATTCGTGTATTAAAAGCGGACTTAATCTGCTCTCAGACAGCAGTTACATCAACAGTTTGATCATGAAAGAACTCCTGAAATCAAACGTGGAAGGCGCTTTTTCAAACGGGAAATAGAAATGTGTACTCATCGGTTGGATAGCATCCGCAAACGTCAGCTCCGGCTATCAATCGACAGCGCTCTGGAAGCAGACTGACGCTAATGGATATTGTTTTAATCGGAGCTGTAACGAAGACACGTCCAGACAGACCAGAGCGGGAGGTAACCATTTAGCTTTGGGCGGTCCTGGCTGCATCCGGAAGCAGATGCTTGGCATAGGAAACCATCGTCAATCTCGATGTTGTTCCATCTGGAAACAGTCTCTGGTGTGTAATAAGCAAGCCCTCGATGTGCACAGCTAGGAGCTGACTGCCGTCGCAGCTGGGGCGAAATGAAACTTTTGTTATTATGCAAATCGTACCGTCCTGCCAACAGGAAATTGGATCTTGGTTTTAGTTTCGGGTAGGAAATGGAAACAGTGTTGGCACCGATTAACAGTTTGATTTCGTAGGTACCTACTCGCACCTTGTCTGCGCCGATCGAAGATAAGTCATGCACGAGCGCACGGTCTTGCTCAACAGTACGCCTAAAGGTAGATAGTAGTGAACAGCAAGAAAATAAAAAAGCTTCGCAAACTCCTATCGATCAGTGAAATTATATTCTGAATCAGTCGACATTAACATCGGCATGCGGTCGTTGAGCTTTTTGTACTTTGTCGAAGCTGGGGAAATGTGAAACATTAGACCGAGAAATTAGCAATCATTAGGGTCCGATTTGCTAGAAGTGTCAAACTTTGCTTGACGTTGAAAAAAAACGAAATACTACAAGGTATACAGCCCTACGGTTGTATGAAATGGTGACGTGGAACTAAATATTGTAACTACAGGTTTAGAAATATATATAAATACACTCGAAAAAACTTCATTTACACCTGGTAATGTTGTGCCAATAGTGTTTTTTTTGTGCAAACAACATTTTTCAAAAAGATTAATTTTTTTGCTTCACAAGTTTATTACAAAGTTCAAAAGTATTACGAATTACAGCTAATATAAGTATATTATTTTATTCGTAAAGTTAAAAATTAAAAATTATCTAACAACGTGGAAATGTAAAAAAAAGATTCTGAATAGATCTTAGTAAACGGATAAAAAATTCATAAACACTCGCCGGCTGTAAAAGCCTTTTTTGTAAATTAGTCTTTTTAGGAGCTTACTCGTTCGATATTATGTCCGTCACAATAAAAAAATATAAAAATAACTTATAACTGTTGCAAAAATGATCAATTCTTGTTGCGTGATTTATGGTTTTTATGGTAATCATATTCATGAGCTAAACTTTCAATCACCATCAGTAGCAGCATTGCAGTTTTGATTGCACGCGAATAGAAGTCGTGCAATGATAGACGACGAGAAACTAGCCGCGCTCTGCTCCACATACGTATACTCTACGGTACTGTTGCTTTTACCAGCATGTTTTCTTTCAAGACATCAGTTTCTATTACGCTCTAAATTGTTCAAGAGAAGAGGTTGTTTCAAACGTTCCAAAAAACCTTTACCTTCGAGACATCAAATTAGTCTAGGTTCATGGAAGCAAACATAAATTGACCTATTTCGAGGCGAATGACTAACACATGGTTAAAACCTCGTTAAAATAATAAATAAATAAATAAATAATTGACCTATTGGGAAGGGGAGACTCTGTTAATTTGTTTCTTTTTTTTTATATTGATACAGAGAATATCACAGGGAATGGTTGGTGTCTATTCATGTCGTCTTGAAATCTGGCACAACATTTGCCAGTTTCATTTCCAATTTTTACAGAATGCATACAAGTATAAAAAACAAAAACGTAGTCCCACGTCAATAAAAAAAGCAATCAGAAAATTGTTTAGAGGCCATCCACATTCCACGTAGACAGTATTGAAGAGGTTGTGTGGTGTCCACAGTCCATACAAAATTTTTAGAATTTAAATAAGGGGGGGGGGGGGGTCAAAATCCAAACAAATCTGTCCACATGGAATGTGGATGGTCCCTTATTTAGTTTAGTATACCCCTTAAGACCCACAAAGCAGAAATACATCATGTTTTGTGACAACACATTTTGTGTAACTTTCGTGTAAATTTTTAAATGATCCTAGCTAATTTTCATTATATCGAAGTATATTTTTTTAGTTCAAAACAATAGCAATATTCCAATTATGTAGCGGTTTACAATTATGAAGGCTGAAACCGATTTAAATACTGACTTGATTTTTCAAAATGAAAACCGGTTTGACGAGTTTAGTTGTTAATAATAATTACAGTTACCACAACTAGGGTTGTTACCTGATATGATTATCTAGCCTGGAGATCTAATAAAGTAGCGGGGAGGAGAGGGGGGAGGTGTATGCGGAATGAAATGTTTGTTGTGATTTATTTCCACCAAACGATCTGCACTATCTACTTACTTTATTTATCGCAGCAATCTTTAACAGCCGATCCCCTGTGGGTGCTTATCCACTCGGGATTAGCGGACAAAACCGTAAATCATAGATCTGCCATCTCTAAGTGATGATAATTTGCATCTTATCGATTAAAAAGGTGAAACTTTGCGAAGGGCCTTTTTTAGGCAAAACTTGCAACGTCTACTTCTAAACAAAATTCAAAAGTCAAACTATTCTCATTCATGTCATTGGAACCCTAGTCTTCACCATACAAAACGTGAAGAGAATGATAAGATATCAACTGCTATCAGCTAGTGTGGATACTGTAAATAGAATAAAAATTTAAAAAGCAAACACTTAAAAAAAGGTACCAGATGTTTAGATAATTTTCTTTTTGAAACCGGAATCTCTCTAGCTGCTTTCGCTATCCAATGTTCTATACTGGTGAAACTAGCTCTGCCGCATTTAGTTGTCCTTGAAGAGTATACTCGAGAGCGACAAGAAGCCTTCCCACCTCCCACTCAAGCACCGTAGAAACTCTTATTACTGTGACCATTCTAATCGAATCGCAAAAAAATTAAACACACTTTGTGATGAAATGTTGACGATAAAAGCTGACAAGGATAAAAAAAATAGCTGAAACACTTGCAGGCAATGGATAAAGCCCAACTGTGAACCGGCATATATGTAGGCAAAACGAGAAGTGAAGTATTCGGTGTCTAGACAACGACTAGACTGTTTAACTGCCATCTTCACCGCACCTATCTCCCCATCCATGCATTTTCCACAACTGCTTTTTCTTTTCGCTGGCTGTTGATGTCATTCTGTCGGTTTCTCTATAAGCCTGCATACCCCTCCTCACGACTCATTGGGGAGCGACAACCGGAATCGTCCTCTCTGTTGATGGCACCTTTTTCAGCAACTCGTACCAACCGGGCAGCTGTTTGGTATGCACACTCAGACGAGCCTATGTATGACTGGGAGCCGCTGGTCTAGGAGGCTATAGCAGAGTGGAGCCTGCCGCATTCGCAGTTTTAGTATGAATCGAGTCGTTCTGGTGGAAAACGGTTGGCTCGATGCTCTGCCGGGTTGGTTTCGTCGTTGGAAAAGTGCATAGTACGAAACACTATGGTTTGAGGTTTTCCCATTGTCTCTGCGGTTTTGACTCCGTCCAAAACTCAAACCCCGCTAACTTTTGGGCTTTTTGTGAGATGGAATTAGATAGTCTGAACTGCACGGACCTTCTGTAGGATTGGAAGGGGATTGCAAAAATAATTTTGATATTCTGTTCATTTTTTCCCTTTCAAAGCTACGGTACTAAAGACATTAGACATGATGGCGGGTGAGTTTTCTCTCGCCGTTGATAAATGTGATATGCAAATTTTATATCATATTTCATTAATATTTCATAAGTTACGATACTCTAAGTGTCCCGTCGAATTCGATAGACGACACCACAAATATTGTATACGCTTGATGTTTGGTTCCGATTCTAACAACGAAGTGTTTGAGCTTTATATAAAAAGTAATAAGCAGCTTCGATGCGAATGAGTGCTTAAAGCCACGTTAAAAAAAACGTCATAAGCATCATTTTTCCACAGAAAACAACAAAATTAAAATTAGCAAGACTATACCAATTTGACATCCGACATAACTTTACGACGAGTGAAATCAGTGAATCTATTCCTCTTATCTTGATTTTCAAACAAAAACGTGAGAAACTGGAGCTCCAGAGCTCAATGATACTCAACAAATACGAAATAGAGAACACGCGGAAAATTCTCAGTTTGCTAAATGAAATACGTGTGCAAAGTTTCATTCAAATAAAAATGATTGACACTAGAAGATAAGTTATTTGGCATGGTTGAGATTAATTGCATTAAGGTTTATAGCCTATCATTGGAATTGAATCTTTTCAAGATCGACAATGTTATGTAGCAATATAATAATTGCACATCGTTACTGTTAGTATCGTTTTTGTTCAGACATTTTTCAAGTAAAGTTAATCTAAATCCACTCTATTCATTTTTGTTTAAATTTGCCTGCAGCCATTATTTTGGCAGTGTTTCATGCAAAACGATAAGAAGAGGGAAAAAGATGTATTACGAAGAGAATTGTGAGAGAGATCGTTCAACCTACAAAATTAACGTTACGAAAAAAAGTCTAAATAAAACTGGTAGGTACAAATATGAAAAATTAGAAAGAATTTTAGATTCAGCTGTTTGACTGGGTCACATAAATAAATATGGAAAGAATCCAGATTCCATAGGAACATTGAAATCTCTGTCTGTTAATCGGAAATTGGAGTAAGATCTTTAGTAGTGGAAGAAACTCAAACTTGCAATTAAAAGGACAAAAAAAAAAGCGTACACAGGCTTTGAGGCTCCAAAAGATATTCAAAGGGCACGAAATAAAATTATTGTATGCGTATTCTTGCTCTGGGGTAGGGTAAGAGTGCGCTGTAGTAATAATTGAATAATTATGTTTTTATTGAAGTTTATGAAAAATCCAGAGTGATTTGCGATTTGGGCGCAACTGGCAAAACATAAACATTGGGGAATATCAGTTTGAAAACTTGTAAGAACGTTTTCAAATCGTAATTTCAAAGGAAGTGACTAACATTAACATAAATACCAAAAATCGACGTAAAATAAACCTGTCTTATAGTTTCCTAACAATACTACATTGAATTTGTGCATTGATGGCTAAAATCTACGCTTTCTTCTAACCCTTATCAAATGAGCCTTAAAGCATTCTGACAACGAGATTCGTCCACCATAAAGCGTTTTGCCATAAAGCGTTTTGACAACAAGATGCGCCCATTTTTATTTCGCCTTGTTTTTATTTTTTCCTCAGTTGCGCCCTTTAAATGCGCCTGTATTTTGAAAACATAATGTTGATCCGTTCTTTACTGTCGCCTGTTTACAAAATATTCCACAAATAAGCCCGTTGATTCAAAACAATGAAAAGGGCCAATTTCCAAAGTATCTTTTATTTTGGGTGAACTGTTATGTCACCCTTCACTAAAAACTCAATTTTAATAGTTTTATCGATTATTACAAAAGAAAGGATTCTTGCCATAAATTTTGTCAGTCTTTTTGAAACCAATAATGGTGTAATATTACGATTTGTCTACATTTTGTTAGTTGCGCCCTAATCGCGAATCACTCCGGAAATGTTTGAAGAGTTTGCTCAACAGATTTATTGTAAAGAGACGCCTAGGAAATTTGATTTAACTGTAAAACTAAATACTTTTTGCTTCACTTTCATGGCGACAGCTCGTAGAGATCCTATGCCGAATCCAGAATACGTCTTTACAAAACTCGGTCTTGGGCTGCTCCTTTCCAGTCTTTCCTTACACCCGCTGCTCTGGCATCCTCGATAGCACACATCCAGCGCGTACCAGGTCTGCCTCGAAGTCTTCGACTTCTATCCGACTCTTTGCTAAATATTATTTTCGCCGGTCGCTGCTACATGGAAGCCTAATGTAATCTGCCGTGTTTCATCAGCTTGACAATATCAGTGTGTTTGTATACTTCGTATAGCTCGTGATTCATGCGCCTGTGCCACACTCTATTCTCTAGTTCGCCACCGAGTATTGATCGCAGGATTCTACGCTCGAAGACCCCAAGCGCTTGTCGATTGGCCTCCTTCCACGTCCACGATTCATGTCCGTAGAGCACTACAAGGAAGATCAGAGTACTATAGAGCGCACATTTCGTGCGGATCTGTAGGCTACGGAACCTAAGCTGGCTACGCAATCCGTAATAAGCCCTATTCGCTTCGCATCACCTCACGGCTCACCTCGTTGTCACATGTCACGAGAGTACCAAGATAAACAAATTTGACGGCCACTTCGAAAGTATCTCCGTCCATCTCCACCGTAGCACCAACACCCACAGAACTACCACGCTCTCTGCCAGCCATCATGTACTTCGCTTTGGCAGTGTTTATGGTGAGTCCAATTCTCGCAGCTTTCCTTTTGAGAGCTGCAAAGGCTTCTTCAACTGCTCTGATAAACATTTGGTCCGTTGTAGATCGTCCCACTCAAAAACCGCATTGGTTTTCACCTCAGTCACTTGAACAGGATACGGAAGAGAATTTTGTAACCGAAATTGTGGTTCTTTAGCTCTTTGTAAGCATTCGTCACCTCGTCCAACGTTGGTGGGTCCACAGCTTGTCCGTCAACCTCAATTTCTATCCTGCTCCCCTCGACGACTTTTATACCTTCCTCACCGTTCAACACCACTTCAAAACGTTGCTTCCAATGCCTAGCTACCTGCGATTTATCGGTAATCAGGTTCCCCTCCCTGTCATTACACATGGCAGGTACTGACACAGTCCGCTTCCTGATTCCGTTCATCGTTCTATAGAAGCTCCTCGTGTTGTGCCAAGTGAAGTAATTCTCCGCCTCCGCGAGGACGCGATCGTAGTGTTCACGTTTCTTAGTGCGATGAAGCCTCTTTTCGGCAGCTCTTGGCTCCCGTTATTTCTCCCGCATCTTACGCGTCCCACGATTAGCTGCTACTAACGTGTTGGCGTAGGCCCGGCTCTTCTTTTCCGTCATTCAGCATCGAACCACCCACTATGTGTGGTTCCAGTTGTCATGCCTATCACATCTCGCGCTGTTTCGCTGACCGCATCATGGATGTGCTTCCACTGCTCGTTTAGGTCCTCTTCAGTTGGTTCACCGATTCGTCTATCAACTTCCCTGGTATACTCTGCAGCAACTACTTCTGCTGATAACCTCGAAATGATCTCGATTTAAATACGTTGGACAACCGGGCGCGAATCTAGCCTACCACGAGATAGTGATCCTAGTCGATGTTTGGCCCTCGAAAGGACCGCACAACTATAACATCTGAAAAGTGCCGGTCGTCGATCAGCATGTAGTCGATCTGCGAGCAGGACTCTCAAATGGGATGTCTCCAGGTGTGCTTTCCAATATTCAAATGTGCAAGCCGTTGTCGTTGGTGATAGAGTGACGGCTTTCCCTACCAATAACGGGACGAAAGAACTCCTCTCGTCTGACTTGTGCGTTCGTATTTCCAATGACGATCTTGATGTCGTGTTTTGGGCACTCTCCATACGTTTTCTCAAGGAGCTCATAGAACTCCTCCTGAACGTTATCGGTTCCATCGTTTGAATCTGCCCTTAATCCTCAATACGCCGGTTATTAAAAGGCCTCCACCTAACGGTTTTCGAGTAGCACGAAATCGACTCCCCCTTCCGCTCTGTCACCGCCACTGTAGTAGATGTGGTACTTGAAAAAAGTGCCCGCGGTCAAATGCACCCGGAATTCACGTTCTCCGGTTTTGGGTCAACGCACCTCTTGTATGGCTGCTACCTTCACTTTGCCTTCCGTAGCTCTCTGGCCAAAAATTCGAGCAGAGTCCTAACACTTCAAGAGTCAAGTTTTCAATCGTTGTCCTTTTTCGTTTGTCTAGGTCTATACCGATTGTTCCGATTCGTATCATTCTCTGGATTGTTCATAGTATGTTTAGTTCAAGCATGCTGCCCTACTAGGGCTGCGATGCCTAGTCTCGCGACGGGGCTGTCGCCTTAGGTGTAGCTGGCGAGACACCGCATCTCATAGTTCAGCCGTTCGCTTCGGATCAGGTGCTGTTTGAGCCGCCCTTAGCCTGGGGAACATACGCTCAGACAAGCTGTTCTCCAAGGAGCACAATCCCCCCTTCCCTGTTAGCATATGACCAAGTTCCCACAGGTTCACCGATCTACTCTTGGTTGTTCGTATTTCAATCGGTACCACGTAGAGGTAAGGATAGTAGTTGCTATTTTATGCCAACTAGTACGGCTGTACTGCTGGTACGCACTGCCCAGCCGTTTTCAAACCGCTTTGAGGAGATATGCTAAGTATAATACTAAGTGCTAAGTATTCTATATAACTTAATTGGAATTCGCAAATCACGATTTAATTCGCGAAGCGATCAGCGGACCGGCGTGAAAATTTGTATGTAAAGGTTTCTGGGGCCGAGGAAGGTTATTATGTTGGTTTTAGACTCTTCTCTGGAAGAAAGGTCTGCCTCACAGATGAAACACAAATTTCTGCATAACCCCAGAACTAATCAAGGAAATGGAACCAGACCCTTCGCTCATCTGGAAGGGGAAAAAAGAAATAGAACTAAATTTGACATGAGGAGGTTTTAGGGGACAAAACATGTTTTTATGCTGGTTTGAGACCCCTTCCTCTTCAGAAAGGGAGGGCTGCTATACAAATCAAACACAATCAAGGGGGAGGGAAGTGGCAGTCTGCATAGGATCCGTAGGTCGTCTTCCACTTGATCGATACACCCTGCCCGCTGTGCACCTCATCGTCTCGTCCCTGACGGGTTGGTTTCAAGGACCATCTTTACCGGGCTGTCGTCCCACATCCTCACGATATGCAGCAACCTACCAATCATAGCACTATGGGTGATAAACGGCTTCCCAAGTAGCTCCTGCAGTTCGTGGTTTATTCGCCCTTTCCAAGTTCCGTCCTCCATCCGCAGTCCACCGAAGATGGTACGCAACACCTTCCGCTCGAAGACCGGAAGATAGTGTTAATTCTCAAGCATAGTCCCTGTCTCATGGCCGTAGAGGACAACCGGTCCGATCAGCGTTCTGTAGATGGTTAACTTGGTGCGGTGGCGAATTCTACTCGATCGGAGCGACCTCCGGAGACCAAAGTATGCGCGATTTCCTGCCATTATGCGCCAAAGAATTTCTCTGCTGGTATTGTTGTTGGCAGTTACCAGTGGTCTCAGGTGTAACCCTTGGGTCCAAATTTAATGTGTTGACTCTGCCAATAGTTATAAAAGCTAACGCTGTTCAGATATACCATTCACTCCCTTAGTACGACTATGCAGAAAAAGCCACCTAAGTGAGTGATATCCCTCCAAGTCTGACGCTTCGCGTCTGGGACGGAAAGGTCGCTCATATCGGTCTGTGAGCAGATGCACTTTGGCAGATTTTGCCATAAGGGTTTTGGGCCATCTAAAGTAACGACCAGGAAGTGTTGCCAAGAGAGAGAAACACGTCAAAATGCGGGAAACTTGAGAGGGTTTATATGGCTCAGCTAAAGCGGTGAACGCTCTTTTTATGCTGAACAGTAGGCGAAGTTAGAAGCGCCACGAAGTCAATTTTATTCTAAAAGATGAAACGAAAAGCAAGGGTGTAAATCCGTGTAATTAAGAAGAAAAGTACAAAAAAAAATACAAAATTTCATATTTATATACTAGAACGCCTGTGTAACGTAGTTTTAAGAGAGCCTGAAATCATTGTTAATTGTCCCCAACAGGTCGTCGGGGGTGGGGGGTGGGGCCTTTTTGTGTGCTGTTCTGGTTTTACCCCAGAAATTCTTCTCGACAGGAGCTCGTCATTCGCCAGGTCGCCATTTGATTTGGCCAAATAATTCCCACATTGCAGGAGCGGTGCTATACAGTACGCCATAGTCGTGCGGAGTGCACGCGAACGTGATCAAGCCCAGGCTAATCGGCAAAGATACCCTGATACGAGTAGCGGCCACAGCCGATGAGCCAAACCGGTGTTCCAAAGCCGGTAAGCCAAATCCAAGGAACAGCAAGCAGGAGAAACCGTACAGCGAGGTCGACCCGTGGAAAATTGGGAAGAACAACGAGCACGGTGCTCCCACAGACCGTCATTATAAAATAAAATGCACCTAAGAATATGAGTACACCATTCGATTCGTTATGACGTCCAGAATCTCTGGTCAAAATTTCAAAATCATCGTTCGGTACATTTTTGAGTAATGCCCTTTCGAAAATCGTAAAGTACAAAAAAGTTATATAAAAACGACGAAATACTTATTGTAAAGCACGTATATTCCCACCATTTTAAATAACTTAACACCATTTGAAATAACTTCCAAAATAGTTTCTACACATTCCAAGGGTTATATTTCAAGACAATAACAATTGGTGAAAAGATTTATTTGAAAATCCCACAGTGCACAGTGGTCTAAACTCGAAAAATCGTGATCATCTAGATTTGACTGTGAAAAATTGATTTTATGTACTCAATGTCTTCAACAAAATTGTTTCATAGAACAAGGCCTTACTTTTGGCGTTTTTAGTTTTTTGATCAATCCACCTAACAGTTAGATACAAAAGATAATTTTTCTAATTTTCAATATACCTGATAGCTTTTTTCAGCAAAGTTGTGGAAAATTTCAAAAGAAAAACAATTGCTGAATACTGCGATGTCCTATCTGTACGTTGAACACGACAAAATATGTAGGGTATTACTCAAAAATGTACCGTACGATGATTTTGAAATTTTGACCAGAGATTCTGGACGTCATAACGAATCGAATGGTGTACTCAGCTTCTTTGGTGCATTTTATTTTATGATAACGGTCTGTGGGAGCACCGTGCGAGAGTTACACAGGCAGAAAAGCGCAAGTAAACCTAGGTTAAGAGAAACATTGTATAGAATCGTGATGAATATATTATAACTTGAATGTATGTACACAAGCTTTGCAATCCACACTAATTTACACCCGCCACTTAGTCCGGTATTCGTAACTCGAAAGGAACCCCTTGTCGCTACTGGTTTAACGAGAAGGTGTTTTAAACAGAAGCTTTCGAGCAAGTAATAGTTACCAAGTACATGTTTGGCAAAGCTTTCCACCATGGTCGATGTCCGCTAGGTGGTTCACTTTTCCTCAGTTCCTGCTCGCAAGAATAAGAGATGCGTGGCGGGTATAGAAGCAGCTTGAGGCTTACATTCACTCCCCATCCGTCATATTTCCTCCCAACCCCTGAGCAATCGAGGCTAACACAGGTACATGAACTCGTTGGCCACCTCGATTTCATCACCACCAACTTGAACTCGGCGTAGGAGGTGGACATAGGAGGTCTTCTCTTGAACCCATTCCTTTCATGTACTTAGTCTTCGATGCATAAATGACCAGCCCAATCAATTCGGCTTCGGTCTTCAGCCGATGTACGTATCCGCTATCTTTACAAAGGTCCGAGTCACAACGTCGATAACGTCGGCGATGCCAAACAGTTGAACCGACTTTTGGAATATCGTGCCACCCGTGCTGTTCCCCGCTCTTCATTCTTCCAGGACAATATTAGACAGTAGGCACGAGAGACCATCACCTTGCCTTGAACCTCTTCGAGTCTCGTATGGGCTCGAGAGTGCCCCTGATGCTCGAACTATACACATCACTCGATTGCAGTCACGCATTTTTTGTTCAAAATCCCTTGTTTCTTTTTCTTACAATTCATAGCCGTGAGATGTCCGAAAAATACTGATAGATGAATTTTGAAGAAAATAAACCAACGAATCCAGAAAAAATATAAGCTTTGACTGGAAGTGTTGCCAGATAAATTATTTTTGTATTTGAAACTAAATTTACATTTTTCGGCAAATGCAGCCATTTTTATTTTAAATTTGATAATTTCATCGTGCTCCTTGGAAAATTTCACATAAGAATCAACTATCATCCCGAGGTAATATGAGCCAATCTCGAGATATATTATTTTCACGAAAAAAGTTGTAAACTTCGTAATTAATTTTTTATACAATTTATATACGTAAGACACCCGAAAAATAGTGATAGGTGAATTTTGAAGAAAATAAACCAAGGAATCTAGATAGATTATTTTTGTATTTTAATATTAAATTTGCATTTTACGGCAAATGCAGCTAGATTTATTTCAAATTTGATGGTTTCATCGTATTTCTCGGAAAATTTTATGTAAGAAACACTTATCATCCCGTGATAATATGAGCCAATCTCGAGATATTGTATTTTTACAAAAATAGTTTTAAATTTCGTAATTATTTTTCACAACACACAACTATCATGTGTCTCGAGGTACGATGCTGGCCTAACAAGCCAGTCGTCGTAGGTTCGAGTCTCGACTCGGGAGAGACTGTTAGTGTCAGTAGGATCGTAGCGCTAGCCCCGCAATTGTCCTGTACACTTAACGGTTGGCTGCGAAGTCTGTGTATAGTTAACAGAAGTTCAAGTTCCGAATCGGAATGTAACACCAAGGCTTTGCTTTTGATAGTTGTTTCTTACGTATAATTTTCCAAGGAATACGATGGAATTAATAGATTTAAAATAAAAATGGCTGCATTTGCCGAAAAATGTAAATTTAGTTTTCAAATACAAAAATAATTTATCTGGAAACACTTCTGGTCAAAAGTTATATATTTTTTCAGGATTCCTTGGTTTATTTCCTCAAAAAATCGTATATGAGTATTTTTCCGACATCTCACGTCTATGAATTGTAAGAAAAAAAAGAAATTTTTGACAAAAAATGCGTGACTATGCAATTAAGAGTGGAGCACGGTGCTCCCACAGACCGTTATTACAAAAAAAAAGGCACCAAAGAAGCTGAGTACACCATTCGATTCGTTATGACGTCCAGAATGTCTGGACAAAATTTCGAAATCATCGTACGGTACATTTTTGAGCAATGCCCTTTTGAAGGTTGTGAAGTACAAAAAAGTGATATAAAAACGACGAAATACTTATTGTAAAGCACGTTTTTCAACCACCATTTTATGAAACAACTTCCAAAATAGTTTCAACACATTCCAAGGGTTATATTTCAAGACAAAAACAACTGGTGGAAAGATTTATTTGAAAATCCCACAATGCACAGTGGTCTAAACTCGAAAAATCGTGATCGTCCTAGATTTGTCTGTGAAAAATTGATTTTATGTACTCTATGTCTTCAGCAAAATTGCTTCATAGAACAAGGTTTTTATATCACTTTTTTGTACTTTACAACCCTCAAAAGGACATTACTCAAAAATGTACCGTACGATGATTTTGAAATTTTGACCAGACATTCTGGACGTCATAACGAATCGAATGGTGTACTCAGATTCTTTGATGCATTTTTCATAATAACGGTCTGTGGGAGTACCGTGGGGGGTCAACAATGAAGCGCAGGGAAGGTAGTGGAAGATCGGCCAAAATGGCCAAAATGGACAAAAAATTGTTTCGTTCGTCTTGTCTAAATCATGGTTTGGCTATCGTTTATGATGAATGCATAATAATGAAAAATAAATCAGCTTTCCTTGAATATATCTCCCTTTTTTGAAAGCAGTCAAGAAAATTCCAAAGTTTTAGTTGTTTGAATTAACTAAATCACGTTATTTGTAATTTAAATTAACTAAATCAATGTTTCGCGAAAAACCAAATGTGAAAAATGTTTCAGTCTGTTTCAAAAAATATCGTCAGGAATATCGCAGCGTGACGGAAATTATTTTTGTTTTGCACACTATATAATGTAAAAAAAACCTGCAAAGTAAATGTGCTGGTTGTGATTTATTTCATGTTCAGTTTAAGCCGGAAGCATTACTCAGTCTATTACCAGGCCCGGCGAAATAAACTTCGAAAACTACAGTCTGTTCTGACTTCGAACCGGATATTCCGGACTGAACCCGGTCTGAAGTCAAATTAAATCATGTAATGTCTGTGGCAAACAATGTAAATCGTCTCATAGAGTTTCGTATTCAGGCTGACGGTTAAATCGCTCCATTCTTGCAGCGTTTTATCGACGACAGAAACTCCCAATATCGTTTCTTGACATCGATTTTAAATTAAGGCTTTTGAAACGCTGTAATTCCTCCAAAGCTGTTTCAGAGTAGAATTTTCCAAAACTGTCTCCTGTATTTAGTTTTCCGATCGTTGTGTAAATGGCTCTAATGTGCGCCAAAGAATCATGTACTCCATCACTCGACCTTGCATTGCTTCTGTTGCTGGGTTGATGATTTGTAATACTGTTTTAACCCTGAAAACATAATCATATTTTGATGAAAATTGATGCATGACTTTGTTCAAAAATTATTCATGATTGACTCAGTTCGAGTAAAAATGGCTGAGCTTGCATTAAAAGTGGGTCCCTTACAATTCAAATACAAAATGTAAAACTGCTCATTCGAGTTTGCAAACTTTATAAAACCTGCAGGTTTTTTTTTTATTTTAAAATAGTTTTTAGCCACAGGTTAGTTCGCCACCGCGAGACAGAAATTTTAGAGCTAATACCACACATTCTTTCGATACGCACATTTGAAAATACAGCACCTCGAGCCTTGGTGCTACATTCCTATTCGGAACTTGATCTTCTGTTTAAAGTACCGGACAAATTCAAAATGCATGAATATGCAACAATATTTCGTACTGAATTGTTCATTTACACTAGTGCCAAAAACATTCTACAGAGTTTCCATAACGATAACAGGCTCCAAATGTTCTGTTCTACACAATGCATCGAGTCTCTAAAGATTTTTTGTGAACCTTTACAGGCGATCTATCAACTTTCAGAAAGACTCATTTTAAAAAAAAGGATAGAAATCTCCAATTAAACCAACCTATCGGTTATAAAAGTGACAGGAGATTCAATAACAAACTATAAAAGAAAGGTGCACACATATTTTTGTTTTGTTTTGCGCGTTGCGAATGTACATATGATTACAACTATAAAACATTTCTCAGCCAACAGGGCATCGCATCGATGCCTTCCTCAATCTGAACTTTGTATCTGAATTGTGAACGAAAATACACCTCACAGCGCTGCTAGTGATCGGTAAATATGCAAAAGTCAAGAGTTTTCATTTTTAACACATCTCTTCGTCGACTAATTATTCGCGACACTTTTCACGGTTTCGGCGTTTCCTCTGCTGTCGTTGGTGTTGGTGTGGAAAACCATGTGTACGTACAGCAGCAGCGAATCACACCAGCGCAGCGCAAGATGCGCGGAAAGGTCCGCATCAGGAGTTGCGTACGCAGCGAGAGCAATTTAAAGTCAGTTTGTCGCCATGTCCCTTGATGCTTTGTTTGTCGATGTTAGTAAGTTACCGATGTTCAACACATTTTAAGAAGCCGATAGAGACCATTCTTCACAAACGGGACAAACAACAGGAGAGGACACGAGATCTTAGTCCATGAGAGTTATAACTGTGCGCTGTAGGGATGTTTGATTGCTGTACATATTCGCGACGAATTAATTTTTGAAAATTAGAAGAACACACAATAAATGAATTTATTTTGGTACCAACTACATACTTCAAGCTAACCAATAATAGGAATTTGGACAAATAAAAGATGTAAATTTGTCCCGAAAAACTATTCATTTTTACAAATCATGTGTAATTTTTTGGAAGGACAAAATTGATATCTTCAATCGCACCGAAAACACTATATTGATCAAACAAATTGTTTAGATGCCAGAAATATTTTTAACTATTAATAGGCACTCGGCGCAGGAGATAATCCCAAAACTTGATGTCCCAGATTTTGTGCTGACATAATTTTTTTGGGATCTTCGGGACTATTTCTAGCGTAGAGTGTTCAAAAATTTCTAAAAAACATTTTTAGCAGTTGAACGGTTTATTTGATCGGTAGTGTCGGCGAAATTGTAGATGAAAGATGTTGTCCTTCACAAAAAAAAATTAACACTATAAAATATATGAAATATTGTGAAAAAATGAAGTTTGTTCATTTTGACAACTTCTTTTTTTATTTTTTTAAGTTAACCTTACTTTTATCGGTTTGCTTACAGAGTTTTCATTGCTTAGAAAAGAATTCAGATTCATAAATAGAGACGGTAAAATCGCTTAAGACATCCAATCACCTGGGCCTGATGGTATTCCTGCTATCGTCTTCAAAAGATGCATAAATGAGCTCGCAAAACCTCTGGCAAAATTATTTAACTTGTCCTTACAATAATGTAAGTTCCCCGCTCTTTGGAAAAGCTCGCATATTTCTCCAGTATTCAAAAAAGGAAATAGTCACGATGTTACCAACTATTGTGGCATCACATCACTGAGCGCCTGCTCAAAATTATTTGAATCAATCACACAAAAGCAGCATTTCTACTGAATTCACACAAAAAGCAGCATTTCTACTGATCAGCTTGTTTCTATCCTGGTCGTTCAGTGACCACTAACTTGCTTTGCTTCGTCTCGGATTGTGTCTCTCACATTGAAAATGGAAAACAGGTTGATGCTGTAAATACGGATTTGAAAGCCGCAAAATCGACCATCGAATTCTACTTGGCAAACTCTCGAGAATGGGTGTCTCCAAAAGCCTGGTTCAATGGATGCAATCATACCTTTGTGACAGAAGTCTGAGCGTTTAACTTGGATCCAACACATCCCGACGATTTACAAACATTTTCGGTGTTCCCCAAGGGGGAACCTTGGGTCATTTCTATTCGTATTATATTTTAATGATGTCGCAGCTCGTCTTGTTATTGGTTGTAAGCTGTTCTATGCCGATGATTTGAAGATTTTTGTGGTCATTGAAGATTTATCCGACTGTCAAAAGCTGCAAGAGTTCTTGAATATATTTGATGATTGGTGCCAAAAAAATCTAATGATCATCAGTGTCAATAAATGTGCTGTTATATCGTTTCATCGTGGTAGTAATACCATAAAAGCTACCTATCAAATTGGACGTAAACCTCTAACTCGTGTCAACGAAATTAATGACCTTGGTGTACTGCTTGACGAAAAATTGACTTTCGGGCAACATCGAGCCAATATCGTGGCCATGCCAATATTGATCGTGTAAGTCGTCAACTGGGGTTTCTGATGAAAGTTTCAAAAGATTTCACCGATGTGCATTGTTTAAAATCAATGTACTCCACATTAGTAAGATCCATTGTTAAATCGTCTGCTGCAGTGTGGGCGCCATATCAAACCACCTGGATTGACAGGATTGAACGGCTACAGTAGCGTTTTGTTCGATTCGCACTCCGTAGATTTCCTTGGACGGACAGGCTGAATCTTCCACCGTATGAACACCGTTGCAATCTATTGGGAATTGCTACCCTTGAAAAAAGAAAAAGAACTCAGCAAGCAATGGTTGCAGCTAAAGTGATTCTCGGAGAAATTGACTGCCCGGCTCTTTTGAGCAAGTTTTCTTTCAACGCTCCTGGAAGAATTCAACGCAGGTCACTCGACGAAATGTTTGTAATGCCGTTCCATCGTTCTGTGTTCGGGTATTTCGAACCAGTCACCAGGATTATACGCACCTTCAACAAAACGTGTCATTTTTTTTTTATTTTGGAATTACATCTATCCTCTACAAGCGGAAATTGTGGAAATTTTATTTAATTTACATCTGTTACTTTTAGATAGTTTTTAATTACATTGATAAAGACGGTAATTGTCGGATCAATTAACAATAAACAATAACAATAACAATAGTAGGATTAGTTAATTGAAATATAAATATTGTTATTAGTTAGGTTAGTCAGATACACAGAAACAAAAATTGTTATACTGAAATGGGCGAAGGCCAGTCCGTAATATCTTAGCCCAGCAGCGGAACATGTGCTTACCTATGGCAATGAAAACCATCATACAGTAAACCAGTGCTTTGAATGCAAAACATTATAGCTTTAAGTTACATTTAGTTTCAGCTCGTAGTCGGCAGCGAGGATAAAAAATTTGCTTTTAGTTATTAAGATACTTTAGAAAGTAAGCTACCAGATATAATTGGCGCCGTTAAACATTAAATTGTATTTGTGCCGTGTCAAATAAATTATAGATGAACAAAAAAAAAATGAAATGGGCCAAGCTAAACGCGGTTAGGAACTGTTATACACAATCAGCGAAGTACAACCCTGAGGGGGTGGGCATAATTAAACGCAGGAAAAGGAAAGAAAATAGTGGGTTGTAAAAAAAGGGGAATCGAGAATTGAAAAACCAAATGGTGATAAGTACCGCGGCGTTCGTGTGGGAATCAAGTGAGTGAAGTTTTGGAAGAAGAAAGATATGTTAAGTGAGTCGATTGTTGAATTGAGCAAGGTCAAGCGCATTCAACATTCAACACCTTTTTTTGATGCTATTATCGAACTCGTGTTCGATCGTCGTTTCCTCACTTCACACGAGTCGGCCTAGGCTAGGCCTAGCTAGGCTAGCCTAGGATGATGGTTAAACGATTTCACTACCCGAGACACAGTTGGTGATTCCCAGTCATTTCCGATCTATCTCATGGTCGCAGTCGGATTTTCCATGACGAAGCACAAAATTCTCTGGCGATTTTCTTCTTGTTTCGATGACATCTCAATAAATTTGTTATTGGAATTTAATTTATTGTTATGAAATTTTGCAGATGTAAATAACACACACTAAACTAATTATAACTAGCTTTCTATCATTTTCACCTACGGACAAAAAGTTACACGCGGATAAAAACGGTGCATTTTTTTTTTCGAGTACATGCCTTATACTTCGTACACCTCATGTTTTATGCACCTGCACTACTGCACCACACCCCATTTTCTAATTAACCACCGAGTATTGGTCGCAGTATTCTACGCTCGAAGACCCAAGTGCTCGATGATCAGCCTCCTTCCACGCCCAAGGTTCATGTTCGTGAAACGACACCAAGAGGATCAGCGTCTTGTGGAGCGCAAATTTCTTGCGGATTGTCATTCTGCGGGACCTAAACTGGCTACGTAATCCCTAGTAAGCCCTTTTCGCTTGCGCAATCCGAGTCTACCGTTATCACACGTTACGAATATATCAAGTTAAACAAATCATCAACCACTTCGAAAGTATCCCCGTCCATCACCAACACCCGTAGGACTACCACACTCTTCCTCAGCCACCATCTACTTCATTTTGGCTGTGTTTATTCGAAATTTTCATCACGTATCAGCTTAGTCAAATTTGTTGGTAAACCTTGTTCAAGCATAATCTGTCACAATTCGTTGCATTTCTATAAATCGTACGCCGCTTTGAAGTCTATGATATGTCTGCAAGTAGTGCAAGTTAAGTTAACTTCTCGAGGATCTGTTTCAAGGTATGTTATAGATCACCCGCACTAAAACTGCACTGGTATTCAATAACCAAGGCTTTCTGCAATGGCTTCAGTCAATGCCAAAGAGAATGTTGTAAGTGGAATTGAGGACGGCTATGCCTCGATAGTTGCTGTCGAGTCTGCGTACCTTCTTATAGATAGAGCGTATGAGTTAGTAAGGCCACACCCTCGGAACTTCATTGAATTCTGAGATGATACTACTTGCTCTGCAGTCGAGTTCACCCGGAATCCGTCATTTGGTGTTCAAAATAGGATCGCATGTTTGACTACAGTTGATGGAAGTATTTACTTCACAAAACAGAACCTCACCTCCCCGGGCGTCGATTGTTGGCACAACAACAGTGGCGGAACTAGACCGATAATTGATAACTAGATTGATAATTTTTAGATAAAACCCTTCAAAACCCAAATAAAAAAATTTTTAATCAAGAACTGAAGTTTTCCTTGCAATGCGGAATTTACGACAACAATTTACATGAAAAAAGATCCTTGATATCTTATCGGGGAGCTGAGATATTGGCATTTTTCTATGTGATGGAAAACTATGCATCTTAACAAATATGTTAAATAACTGTTTTATTTTGGGAGATAAAAAATAACAATATTCAGAAAACAAATGCATTTTTAGATTGCTGATAACTTAGTAGAAGGTTTAAAAATTCGGAAAAATCAGCGAAAAAAGTTAGAACGAAAATTGTGATTTTTAGTGCCTTCTAATAGAAAACTCAATGTTGCTCGTAACCTGTAAGAGATAGAAACATGATATCTTTTGTAAAGTTTCTTGTTTCAAAATAACCTAAAACTTTGTCGAAGACACCTTGCGTCTATCTCATTGTGAGTGAAAAATAATTTTTTTATCTCACTCATTGGTGGATTGATGACCAATTTTTCTACATTTAAAGATGCATTTTTGAATAACCTGAAACTTCTCCGAACATACCTTATGGCTATAATCAATATTTGAATCACTATTTAGGAAATTATACGTATAAACGGCAAAATAAAACACTGTGCAACGGAGATATTGAGCTTTAGTGGCATTTTTGACAAAATGCATAGTTTTCCGTCACATGTAAAAACTCCAATATCAGAATCTTTTTTCATGTAAATTTTCGTCTTGAATTCCGCTTTACAGTAAAAATTTCAGTTCTTGATCAAAAAAAATTTTTATATGTTCAAGGTTTTATCTGAAAATTATGAGAAAAATTCACTTTTTTGTGGTGTTCAATGGGCTCTGTGAGTCAAATAATTGAATGCAATGCTGAACCAAACCATGCAAAATATTAAAAAACAACCCCAAAAAAATGAAAAAATATATGGAAAAACTTGGGAATCGAACATATTTGAAAAAAATTCAGAAGAGTGGTTTTGTAGCTTGAAAAAGTCATTTTTTCAAAAATCACGTTTGGGCAACATGAAAACGATTTTTTAGAAAGTCGAAATGTTCTACAAAAATGCTATAAATAACATTATCTCTCAATTTAGGGCTGAGCACCTTGACTTTTTCAACATAGATTTTTTTTGGGACAGCCTATCCTACAATCATCCTACACGTTCAATGTCGCTTGAAAATGATAAGAAGCGCTGTAAATCGCGCAAAAGCTTAACTGGTGCGTTTTGTACAATCCTCCCCTACACCGATTTTCCACAAAGCAATTGATCTTGAAATTCAAAATGGCGTCTGGGCCATTTTCCGATCTTTGGACATCATCCCAGTTGCGAAAATAAATATTGGATGGTATTTGGCCTTGTATTTTTCATTGTTTCTTTGGCTTCTCGAAGCCCCTGTCTATTCCGGAAGGACCATTTTGAAAGCATATCAACCAAACTATTAAGATGGTTGTAAGATCCCATTTAAAAAATCATGTAACCATAATATTTCTCAGTTTCGGAGCACATCCGCATATCACTAGTTATTTTTGAGTAATTTCTGTACAAAAACATTAATAATTAACACATTTTTTCATTAGGGTTAATGGCACTTAGTGCGTACTTGTGCCCCGCGGCTTATGCGTACTTTTGCCCCACAATGAGTTTTCCAACTGGTTCTAGTTTTATGACAAACATCAAAATATCTCCGGCAAAACAAATTCACCCTACAAACCACAATTAAACAAGAGTTTTTTGGGTTCTGTTGTTTTCGAGTTTCTGTAGTTTCCGAATAGGTCAATCATAGTTTCTGAAACTAAGAAAACTAGATCAAAACAGCTCAAAACACAACTTTCCTCATAGCTTCGCCCCATTCAAACGGAATTTTTTCTGTTTACATGATTGATTAACTGACGTTATAATACTGCACATTCATACAATGTTGCCAGTTTATTTTGCTCGTACGCTTCAAAAAGGCCAATGCGTACTTTTACCCCGTGAGTACTTTTGCCCCTCACTACTCTACACAGAATTCCAAGTTGAACTGTAAACTATAACACACAGTGGAGATCAGCTGTCTAAGCGTCGTACGTACAGAGCAGGGGCATGTCATAATCGTGCTTGTACATAACAAAAGCTAGGGCAGATATTCCCTACCTCAAGATTGCTTTACTTAACCCGTAAAGACCCGGGACGAACCTTGTTTTTTGAAAATGCTCGTGCTCAGCACTGGAACAGCCGATTTGGGAAAACTTAGAATTTTATTCAAGGGGAATAGTTGCTCTAAGTTTTGATAAAGGTGCCACCCCTCTGGACCACTCCCCATTTTTGTGAGACGCAAATATGTCTGTGTTTTTCATACGTATGAATTTTGATACGCTGTGAATTTTCATACGTATCAATTGCTCCATGTCATTCTGTGCCGAACACGCATCAGTATCGGACGTGTTTGGTGATCACTCCGATAGAATATAAAACAAAAGACGTGTGAACAAGTGTTGGCATTGTTTGCCTGGTCGAGTGAAATAAATCCGGGTTCAAGGTCGCGCCTTTGTGCAACTGTTTCGCAACGTGACTGCCAGCTGGTGCGTAAGCCGATTTGGCTGCTGGCTGAATTGTGCTACAGCAGTGGACGAGACACAAAAGAGGAAAAAGAAGAAGCCATCAGTTGACAGTTGAGTTGTATCGCTGTGTGGAGTGATCTCACACCTGGCTCGCTGCTGGTGGCTGTTTGGTGCTGCTGTATTGGTGCTGCTGGCTGTAACGGCTGCAACTTCGAACGATCGGACAACCAACCTTACTGGAAGGGAGAAGTAAAACGGTACGTGCTCTTGTCGGCGCTAGTGCGCTAGACTTAGCGGGATGGATGTAGATCCCTCGCCTCCCGCGCCACCATCCCCGAACCCCTCTGACCCTGACCCTTCTGTTACCCCCTCCCCTGTTCATTCTCCAGTCCCCCCTCGCCCCAGGCTTTACCCAGACGGAGCCCAGGGCAGCTATACTGTCTATTTTCGGCCAAAGGCGGGACCGAAATCGAAACAGCTGAACCTCTTGCAGATTTCTAAAGGCCTGACGAAGGAGTACAAGGGCGTGACCGAAATTTCCAAGGTCCGGCCTAACAAGCTCCGTGTCGTGGTCAGTAACCTGAAAGAGGCCAACGATATTGCTCTGAGCTCTTCACACGCGAGTATCGCGTTTACATACCCGCACGAGACGTGGATCGACGGTGTCATAACCGATTCAAGTCTGTCCGTCGAGTGTATACTGAAAAATGCCAAAGGGTGCTTTAAGAACAAAACCTGTCCCGATGTAAAGGTGCTCGACTGCAAGCAGTTGCGGTCAGCATCGATCATCGGTGGCAAAACAGTATACACTCCGTCAGACTAGTTTCGAGTTACGTTCGCCGGGTCAGCGCTACCAAGCCACGTCTCGATCCACCGGGTTCGTCTCCCTGTGCGATTATATGTGCCTCGCGTCATGAACTGCCTGAATTGTAAGCAGTTAGGCCACACCGCCGCCTACTGCTGCAATAAGGCCCGTTGTGGCAAGTGTGGGGAGAATCATGCGGATGATTCCTGCAGTAAAAATGCTGAAAAATGCATTCACTGTGGGGAGAGTCAGCATGAGCTCTCGACATGTGCGGTGTACATGCAGCGCAGGGATAAAATAAAGAGGTCTCTCAAAGAGCGTTCGAAGCGTTCTTACGCTGAGATGCTGAAGAAGACCGTTACCACTTCTCCCATTACATCAAACCTTTTTGATCTGTTGTCCTCTGATGAAACCGATTCTGACGATTCACCAGCGGGAACATCTTACGCCAATCCTGGGGAGTCTAGGAAGAGGAAAAATATTTCCTCTCCTAAACTTCCCAGAAAAGGTCCTAAGATTTCTCAAAGTGAAATGAAAGTTACAAACAAACCAAACAGTGCTGCGGAAAAACCGAAGCAAACTCCTCCTGGGCTTGCAAATTTAAAGTCCCAGAAGGTGTTCCCAGCACTGCCAGGAACATCTAAAACCCCAGTTGTTCCTATTGCACATCCAGTTGATAAAACAAACTCTGGATTAGTGAAATTTTCTGACATTGTGGACTGGATTTTTGAAAATTTCAATGTACCCGATCCAATTAAAATTTTTTTACAGCATTCCTCCCAACAGTTAGATCATTTTTGAAGCAGTTGACTGCCCAATGGCCCCTCCTTGCACCGATTGTATCCTCCGATGCCTAATTCAACTGCGTATATGAAGGATTCTATCTCTGTCTTACAGTGGAATTGTAGAAGTATTTTACCAAAAATTGATTCGTTTAAAGTTATGATAAATAAACGATGCGATGCATTTTCCCTTTGTGAAACTCGGCTTACTTCAAATATTGATCTCAACTTCCATGATTTTAATATTATTCGCCTTGATCGAGACACCCCATATGGAGGAGTACTTTTAGGGATTAAAAAGTGCTATTCTTTCTATCGTATTAACCTCCCCTCGATTCCAGGCATCGAAGTTGTCGCATGTCAAATGACAATACAAGGTAAAGAGCTTTGTATTGCCTCAATATATATTCCTCCCAGAGCACAGGTTGGGCAACGGCTGCTCTTTGATTTAATAGAACTTCTTCCCTCGCCACGTTTGATTTTGGGAGACTTCAACTCTCATGGTGTGGCTTGGGGTTCCCCTTACAATGATAACCGCTCCTCTTTAATCTATAACCTTTGCGATGACTTCGCCATGACTATTTTTAATATTGTTCGCGATGCGTCTCCGGGCCACGACGCGATAGAATCACCTTTTACGATGGCAGAGTTTTCAGTTGCCCTCCTGTCCTGTAACAATAACGCGCCTGGGTTAGATAGAATCAAATTCAACTTGTTGAAGAATCTACCCGGCAATGCCAAGAGGCGCTTGTTGAACTTGTTCAATAAGTTCCTGGAGCAAAACATTGTACCGCAGGATTGGAGGCAAGTGAAGGTGATCGCCATCCAAAAACCAGGGAAACCAGCTTCTGATCACAACTCTTATAGGCTGATTACAATGCTATCCTGTATCTGGAAATTGATGGAAAAAATGATACTCCGTCGTTTAGACAATTGGGACGAATCAAATGGCCTACTATCGGATACTCAATTTGGCTTCCGCCGTGCCAAAGGGACGAATGATTGTCTTGCGCTGCTTTCAACAGATATTCAGCTGGCGTATGCAAAGAACAAATGGCGTCTGCGTTCTTGAACATTAAGGGGGCTTTTGGTTCCGTTTCTATTGACATTCTTTCGGGTAAACTTCACCGACAAGGATTTTCTCCAATTTTAAACAATTTTTTGCACAATTTGTTGTCCGAAAAGCACATGCATTTTACGCACGGCGATTTGGCAACTTTTCGAATAAGCTACATGGGTCTTCCCCAGGGCTCATGTTTAAGCCCCCTTCTTTACAATTTTTATGTAAATGACATCGACGAATGTCTGGCAAATTCATGCACGATAAGACAACTTGCAGACGACAGTGTAATCTCTGTTACAGGAGCCAAAGCTGCCGATTTGCAAGGACCATTGCAAGATACCTTGGACAATTTGTCTGCTTGGGCTTTACAGCTAGGTATCGAATTCTCTCCGGAGAAGACTGAGATAGTAGTTTTTTCTAGGAAGCATGAACCTGCTCAGCTTCAAACACAATTGATGGGTGAAACGATTTCTCAGGTTTTGGTACACAAATATCTTGGTATCTGGTTCGACTCTAAAGGCACCTGGGGTTGTCACGTGAGGTATCTGATGAAAAAATGTCAGCAAAGAGTGAATTTTCTTCGTACAATAACCGGACAATGGTGGGGAGCCCATCCAGGAGACCTTATAAGGCTTTACCAAACAACGATATTGTCTGTTATTGAATACGGGTGTTTCTGCTTCCGCTCCGCAGCAAACACGCATCTGATCAAACTGGAGCGAATACAATATCGTTGTTTGCGTATCGCCTTAGGTTGCATGCAGTCGACCCATACGATGAGTTTGGAGCTCTTAGCTGAAGTACTACCATTGAAAAACCGCTTCTGGAGCCTGTCTTCTCGTATTCTTATCAAATGTGAGGTCTTGAACCGTCCCGTGATTGAAAATTTTGAAAGGTTAATCGAGCTTAATTCTCAAACCCGTTTTTTGACATTGTGTTTCCATCACATGTCCCAAAATATTAACCCTTCTTCGAATATTTCAAATCGTGTCAACTTATCAAATACTTCTGATTCTACTGTGTTTTTCGATACATCCATGATAGAAGAAACTCGTGGAATCCCGGATCATTTACGCGTGCAGCAGATCCCCAAAAATTTTTCCAATAAATATCGAAACATCAACTGCAACAATATGTTCTACACTGACGGATCACTTCTTGATGGGTCCACTGGCTTCGGTATTTTCAATAACAATTTAACCGTCTCCCATATACTCGATAATCCTGCTTCTGTTTACGTCGCAGAATTAGCTGCAATTCAGTACACCCTAGGGGTTATCGAAAAAATGCCCAAGGACCATTATTTCATCTTTACGGACAGTCTCAGTTCCATTGAGGCTCTCCGATCGATGAAAGATGTTAAGCACTCTCCGTATTTCCTGGGGAAAATACGGGAACATCTGAGTGCTTTATCCGAAAAATCGGTTCAGATCTCCTTAGCGTGGGTCCCTTCTCACTGCTCGATACCGGGCAATGAGAAAGCGGACTCTTTGGCTAAGGTGGGCGCAACAAACGGTGAAATTTATGAAAGACCAATTGCTTTTAATAAATTTTCGCACTTGTACGTCAGAATACGATCATCAGTTGGCAAAATTCTTGGACCAGAGGGGAACTGGGAAGGTGGTTACATTCCATAATCCCCAAGGTGTCGACGAACCCGTGGTTCAAGGGGTTGGATGTAGGTCGGGATTTCACTTTCGTGATGTCCCGGCTTATGTCCAATCACTATAGATTTGACGCGCATCTCCGTCGTGATGGGCTCGGGGAAAGTGGTATCTGTGCCTGTGGTGAGGGTTATCACGACATAGAGCATGTGGTTTGGTCATGCCCTGTACACCGTGACGCCAGGTCTAAATTAATAGCTACCCTGCAGGCCGAAAGTAGGCAGCCGGCTGTTCCTGTTCGTGATGTCTTGGCGAGCCGTGACCTATCCTACATGTCCCTCATATACGTTTTCCTGAAATCCATCCACGCCCCAGTTTAATCCTATTCCCTTCAGCCTACATCCAACCAAACGACAAGAACACGTTAAGACCCCGGATCCGGAAACAGCAACTAGACCCGCACGATACTCTCAGGTCCCGAGGGAGACAACCCAATATGCCAGTCCGTAATATCTTGGCCCAGCAGCGGAACATATTCAATATGCTGCTTAGCTATGGCGATGGAAAACCATCAAACAACAAATCAGTGCTTTTAATGCAAAACATTCTAGCTTTAAGTTAGATTTAGTTTCAGCTCGTAGTTGGCAGCGAGGATAAAAAATTTGCTTTTAGTTATTACGATACTTTAGAAAGTAAGCTACCAGATATAATTGGCGCCGTTAAACATTAAATTGTATTTGTGCCGTGTCAAATAAATTATAGATGAAGAAAAAAAAAATTGCTCCATGTATCAAATCATGTCAGGTGGATGAAATATGTTATGTAACAGTGAATTTTGGAGTTAACAAATTATTTCAGTACTAATTCACAAAACTACGTATTTTTATAAAAAATCAAACAACAAAACCGTTCTTCAAATTTGAAGCTCTACATTTTTGCGGTAAGATCTCCTGAATCCATACGCGATGAAAAACTTATTTTAGCATGAAAACATTTTGAGAAAAACCAGTTTAAATTCACCAAAGTACGTATTTTCATGGAAACCTGATTTTCCCAGTCTCCCACGGTAGGTTTCAACTTAGCTCTTCAATTTTCAAGCTCTATATTTTAAGAGTGACGTCTCCTGAATCCAAAGATTTGGAGAAAATCAAGTTTTCATAAGAACTCTTACTTTAGTGAATTCAAACTCGTCTAAATCTGTGCATGCTAGAATAAATCTTTCAGTATCTTTGGATTAAGAAGATGTTACTCTAGAAATATAGAACTTTAAAATTGAAGAGCCAAGTTTAAACCTACTGTGGGAGACTTGTAAAATCAGGTTTCCGTGAAAGTTTAGTGAATTTAAACTCGTTTTTCTCAAATTATTTGCATGCTAAAATAAATATTTCATCGCATATTGATTCAGGAGACCTTACTTCAAAAATGTAGAGCTTAAAATTTGAAGACCGATTTTCTTATTCGAATATTTATGAAAATACGTAGTTTTGTGATTTTGTACTGATATAATTTGTTAACTCCAAAATTCACTCTTACATACTATATTTCATCCACCTGACATGATTTGATACATGGAGCAATTTATACGTATGGGAATTTCCCAGTGTTTGCTCAATCTGTTTTAAAAATTAAAAAAAAAAAACACAGACATATTTGCGTCTCACAATAACGGGGAGGGGTCCAGAGGGGTGGCACCTTTACCAAAACTTAGAGCAACTATTCCCCTTGAATAAAATTCTAAGTTTTCCCAAATCGGCCGTTTCAGTGCTGAGCACGAGCATTTTCAAAAAACAAGGTTCGTCCCGGGTCTTTACGGGTTAAACAGTGTTTTCCCATTAGACAGTTATACCTTTTCAAACACGAAATTCACTCATTTTAATGCTGGTTCAAATAACAGAAGTACCTTCACTTCGATACTTACAACTTGAGAACGAGTTAATAGTTTGTTATGAAATTTTGGCAACATTCTAGTGAAAGCTGTAGTACAACCTCTCGAAAAACAATATACAACACCATCTCCATGCTACACCAAAAACTTTACAGCTCATGTGTTAATTCATGGTAATCATTCTACACTCATTACTATGAACCATTTTGATTTCGGTGAAATGCTTTTTGATTACGAGATAACTCACTGACGAAGTATTTCTAAAGAACAAAATATATTTCCTTACTGTGCAAGAATCTTAAATTGTTAACTGAAGTTATTCCGTAGTCCTAAAAAATATTTTTGGCTGAGTTAGAATATCAAATGAATTTACCCCGAAAAGTGATTACACACCTGCTAAGGAGAGTAAAGCACAAGCAACGGTAAATAGATATTGCCTTCAAATTGTATTATAATTTCACCTACATCCTGATATAAAGAATGTTGGTAAAGCTATATCTTATTTACAAAGGGACGTCACATTTTTTTCGAATTCTGTTCGAGCACATAAGCTTGTGTTTCTGTAGCAACTGTTGTCTCCACAAACGTACTTTCAAAAATTTTATTATTATTGTTGCTGATGTAACAAGTTTATTTTCCAAAAAAAAATGTATGCCAACTTGCTAATCTCCTGTTGTGAAACACGCCAACTAGTCAAAAAAACAGCCCGCATTGGTATAATCTCTCTGCACATCCCTAGGCCGATCGCATTCCTCTATCACCCAACGCGCGGAATCGTCAACCGAAAAGTGGTGTGTGGGGCGGCCCGACGCGGTCGGCAGAACTACGAGAACGAGTCTAGCGAGCAGGCAAACGTGAACAAATTCTGCGCGAGAAAGTGCTACTTGAGCAGTACCGTGCCGTTACGGTGAGAGTAAAATTGGCCAAATTGCCCATTCGCGAAGTAGAATGTTCGCAGTCTGTCCCCCCAGTGCGACAATATAGACCATTTTCGGAAAAATCGCAGTTTTTTTTTCGGCGCGGCTCGGCATGTACGCGTTTTGTGGGCGGTCGGAGTGCGCCCATCGTTGACCGATAATCAATAACGGTTGGGTGGGATGCATTGGAGGCCATCGCACAGCTGATTGTTGTTCGCGGTCGAATCGTGAGGCGCGGTAACGAGGAAAACCCGTTCGTTCGTGTAGGCGCCAGTGATGGTGAAGAGGATAATAATGAATGAAGTGATGGAACCCGCATCGTGGAATCCTTGCGGTACAATCTGTAGCGTACAGATATCGCGCAAGGATGAAAAACGTGTATGGGAATATGTTATTTAAATTCTTCCTGCAGGTATGGAAATCAATAACTAGCGGAAGAATGGCAATTCTAACCTCACTTTCGCGTATTCAGGTACGTTTGTGCAATGTGAGCGAGTGATTAAACCTTATCGGTCAGTAGGTAAAGCAGTCGGATGGATCATCTCATCGATCCACGGCGCTATTGAGATCAAGTAATTGTGTGAAAATTTATCAGTCACCGTAAAAGTGTAAGGAAATAATACCGAAGAAGGCCTAAATGTGTACGCTCAGAGTGAGGTTAGATCTAGGCGAAAAAGCGAGGTGATTTATTTATATGTGCAGAAATAGAAGAAAATAAAATATATACGGCACGGCATGTATTTTCGGCCGCAGAGTGCGCCGCTAGACGGTCAAATATTAATGAAGCAACATAAAAATAAACATCAAAATAGCATAATAAAACTTCAACTATACGCGAGAGCCGGGAGCATATTAGTGCAGTTTTAGTGAGCCGAGAGAAGAAGCTCGCAAAAGATCAGTCGGCTGTCACCGCACTCTCGATGCTGAACTTGGGGTAGAGACCGAGGTCTAGCAGCAGTCAGCAAAGTACGGTATGTGTTGGTGCCGAAGTGGATGCCAGTGTTGGCGATTCATACTAACTCAATTGTTTATTATAAGTGCAGGATGTGCACAACTGAGAGCAATTTGCAAGGTTTATGTTTTGTTTGATATAGGAATATATTCAATCGTACTGTGTTGGGTGGCGAGTTTAAACACGGCTTTAGTACCAGCACAACAAAACTACATCGTGCATACTTATGAAATATTTTATGACAAATGGATGATGGTGATTGAATCTACATAACCTGAACCAACATTTGAAACGGCTTAAATTTCCTACATTCATATCATATAGACAGTAGTATTGTTATTTTGGTAATTGAATTATTTAGTCATTATATTTCGATTATTACCCACAGCAGTAGTAAAAATTATCTTCGAATTTTCAATGCTGTACGTTTAGGATAATTATTCTGTATAAAGATCCAGCGAATTGGCATGTTTTCTTCTGTATACGGAAACACAATTGACCGCCAAAGGCCAAGGAAATCATCTCTTCTTCAGAAGCACGTTTGGCACGTTTTGGCAAGAGCTCATCTAAAACTTGTGTAAAAAGTATTTAGTGCAAACATTTATAAAACTTGGCATCATTACAGCGCAATTTTCAGAAAAGATTTCGTTTAATTGGAATATGTTCACGTTTTGATCTTCGGATAATGAGAATACTATTTATTAAAGATGAGACACACTTGTTCTCAGATATAAAACGGTTTATTCTTTACCAAAATGCTGCACTGCTAGGTTCTTAATCTCACCCGCATGAATAAAAAAACAATCTGATAAGCCGAAAAAAACACATCTTTTCTATCAAATTTTACTTGTAAGATAATTTTGCTTTGGACGAAATATACACATTTCACACGCAGCAACCCGAACTTAACAGTAAAGAGTTTGTTTGAAAGACACGACCGCAATAGGTTTGGCGATACACTCGATTGGGGTTTATCAATTTAATGGTGTTCCGTTGCACTAAAACATGTCCAATGATCAGCTCTCTGACCCGAATTCTTTTACCTCTATAGGCGCCAGTACTATAATGTTGTTTCCCCCTCGTCGAAGTCGCAGGATGCGACACGCAACAACGTAAATACTGTTGTGGGACTGAAAATGCTCCACTTCTGCTATCTGCTGTCACATTGCACGGGAATTTGATGGTACTTTTTCCAAGCAGCAACGCAATACAATATATAATTTATTACCAACACGACATGAGTTTTTTTTTTCGTCCAATGAAACGTAAAATCTCTTTTAGTTCTGGGAATCTGGTAGAATGAGTAAACAAAAAAAAAGGGCGGAGCCTTCGAAACAGGAGCTCGCTTGCAATTCGTAATGTTTTGAAAGGCTACACTCTTTTTATGTTAGCTCATTCTATCAGATTCTTAATAGTATCGTGTTGCTGCTTCGAAAAGTACCATCAAATTCCCATGGTCGGATGGTAGCAGGTAGAAGAAGTGTAGCATTCTCAGCCCCACAACAGTATTTACCGCAGTTGCGTGTGGCATCCTGCGACTACGGCTGGGGAGAAACAACTTTCTAGTACTAGTGCCGATAAAGGTACAAGGCGTCTGGATAGTGTACGGAAAATTCAGCCTTATTTTATTTACGGACACGGCAGTGAAATATAAAGTTGTTTTAATGTGAAACTAATCAAAAGCTAACTTTCAGTTCGTGATGGTTTAAGAGGCTGCACCTTTTTCTAATGTTAGCTCATTCTACCAGATTCTTAAAAGCAAAAATTTAATATACAGTTGTAGCAAGATTACATATTTTTGGGGCAACCACTTCAATTACATATTTTTGGGGCATCAAAAGGTGCCATTGTATTTCAGAATAGCCACGATCAGTATCTAGCGTCCGCATGGTACCGGAACGGTCTTGAAATTAATCATACATATAATAGCCCAAGCGTGCATTCCCAGTTAATTCGGTATATGTAATATTTTGTCGACCGTGTTAGGGAAAGTAAACATTAAGCGACCAACCAGAGGTCGAATATGCGTTTCTTAACAATTTTAATTAGTACAAAAGTTCGAATAATTAAATCACAATTGTCTTCGTTTAAGCGGGAAAATTCCATAGATGGTTTTCCAATCGATTCCTGTAAGAATAAAGGAAATCGGTTGGAAAATAACTGAGTTTCAAATATTTAAAAGTGGAAAATTTTCGTAACGTTCTCGATTATTTCCGATATTGACATTGGACCCCTGTGTATGTTTCCGTAAGAAGTAATTCTACGTCAATAAATTAAACGAGTTATTGACAGCCGATCAGTACTGTGCTTCCAGTCCGTACCAGCAAAGTCCACAGGTTTTCATGGTAAATAGATTTTCATATCTCGTTTTCACCATAATAATTGCATGAAATCATAACATATTTAATTTATCATTAAATTTATTTACAGAATCAATATTTTATAGAAAATTCAAAGTGAATTTACTTAATAATATTATTTTATTTGATCATAGAACATGAATCATGATCGGAACAAAAAATGTATCATAATCGGAGCCGCCTTTTTATTTCCGATCCATTTGAATTCAAATATTTTGTTGGGCAGACAATTTAGTTGCCTAAAACTTTTCATAACATTGTAAAATTGATACTCCAAGGAAAAAAAGTTTTTCTAACAAAAACTATTCCATGAATAGTACCTACGTAAAAGTCATTATCATATCAAGCGCAGGCAAAATGAAGCGGTGAAGTCTCAAAAGTAAGCTGTTCCGATCATTGTACAAAGCAGACCTTCGCATAACACCAATAATTTCAACTTTAACAACAAAGCAAATATTTCGCACAAAACGTACTCTCACATAGAATTTAGATATTATAGAAGCATTTTACTAAGAATATACTGCAAATTTCGAATATTTTATTTCATTTGTACAATAAATCAATGGGGTGGAACTATTTGACTTCATCCGTCCCAGTAATCATCGGATCGGCAAGACATATTTCTTTTGACATTGTTAACCAAATTGAATATAAAAATCGAATTGGAGACCAAATGCTGTTCAAAAACTAGATTCCAAAATAGAAACAATTTGTTGGTTCACTCGATTTCCATTTCCAGTTGTAGAGCTAGTAGTCTACGTGGGGCAGACCCTCGTCTTCCACCTTATCGATCCTTTTGTGCATCTTTTCGTCTCGTCCCTGACGAATTGGTTTAAAGAACCAGCTTCACCAGACTGTCGTCCGACATCCTTACGACATGCCCAGCCCACCGCAATCTGCCAATTTTAGCGGTGTAGACGATAGATGGCTCCTCAAGCAGCCCCTGCAGCTTATGGCTCATTCGCCTTCTTCACGTTCCGTTCCCAATTTGCAGTCCACCGAAGATGGTACGTAACGCCATCTGCTCTAAGATTGCGCTTTGGCCCTCCGTAAGCAAAGTCCATGTTTTATGGCCATAGAGGAATACCGGTCTGATCAGTGTCCGGTGGATGGTCAACTTGGAGCGGCGGTGAATTCAGAGATCAAAGTATGTGCGATTTCCTGTAATAATGCACCGATAAATTTCTCTGCTGGTATCGTTGTCAGCGGTTATCAGTGAGCCCAGCTGTAAGACTTCGTCGACCAACTCAATTTCATCACCACCGATTTGAACTCGAGGTGGGAGGGTTATCTCTTGAACCTCTTTCTTTCATGTACTTCGTCTTCGAAGCATTCATAACCAGTTCAATCCGTTTGCTTTGGTCTTCAGTCTAATGTACACTACCCGTCATAAGTTTGGAATCGTTTTATTGAGTATTGCAACACCCAGTTTGAATATTGCAACACCTCCCGAAAAGTTTAGCATCACCTGAAATAGGCGGATATCTCGTGTTTTTGACAACCTAGAAAGCTGCGGTTTTCAGCAAACGTGTTCAGAAGGTCAAAGGCTACTGTATGGTGCCCAATTCAGTGTGAAATTTTACCGCGATGTGGCGCTGGGAGGCACACAACAAATGTATTTTGAACTTAACTAATCTCAAAGTTGCTGTGGTTCTTCGTATTCAAACTTCAACTTATCGCACGAAAATTACTACCCAGAAAGTTGGGATCTTTGGCTAGTGCCCCCAATTGTGGTCAAGCACGTCGAAACACAGTATTAACGTCGCAGCACTGAACTTTTCGCCACGACTTTGAATATCCTTACGTGGGAAGTAGTGCGCTGTATAGCACATGCTATACAGCGCACTATTTGTGAAATATGTAGATCTTTGTCTAAAACCTGCCTCGCCGCTATTTGTGCTTGTGTTAATACACAAACGAGGGGAACGGGGCTGGCCGAAGAAGGTTTTGTCGGGGCAACGGGCTGTGGTAGCTGAGGCGACGGAGACGGCGGATATGTTGGCTGCGGATCCCCTGGTGTATCGGGAATTTTGGATGGAATCGGAGTCTGCGGTACGGGAACAAGCGGATTCGATGGTAGCGGCAACGGAGCCGATGGACTTGATGGCTGTGGCACAGCTGGTGTACCGGGAAAAGCCGATGGAATCGCTGACAACGGCGGGGGAGCCGGGGGATTGGGTTTTCCGGGAGTCCCTGAAACTGTTGGCAGACCTGGGGGTGGGTCACGTTTAAGTCGGTGAGATCTTGTCCTTCACGCAACAATTAGAGTGGCGCTGGGTCCCAACCAAGCTCAATGTTGTGGATATCGCTACAAAGTTGGACAACGGTCCGCACATTACCATGGACAGTCCCTGGTTTCAAGGCCCGGCCTTTCTCTACGAGCCCGGAGAGGACTGGCCCAAGCAGCGAACGATTGCCTCAACCGAGCAAGAACTTCGTCCGTCCCATTTTCATGCTGCACACTTCTCTTCGGACATGACATTCAACCGATTTAATCGATGAACCAAGATGCAGCGTATATTCTTCGCGGGTTGAACAACTTCCCTAAGGGCCGTTCCAAGGAAAACCTGCAACTCGGAAACCTAACAAGCGACGAACTTGGACGAGCAGAAGAAATCCTCCTGAAAACGGCACAAAGTGATTTTTACGCGGAGGAAATTGTAGTTTTGGCTAAGACTCAAGGTCCACCCGAGCAGCGTCATGCAATCGTGGACAAATCCAGCTCTATCTATGAGTGGTGGCCACAAGGATGGAAAAACTCGTATCGCATAACAATCATTCGGGTATCATTTTTGAACGTGCTATTTATAAGCTTTCAATCCTAGCAAACCATCGCTATAAAAGTTACACATTCTCAAGCTTGCAAGAGACAACTTAGAGCAAAGAAATATATGGTAGCTTTCTTTGATGCTTTTGTTTCAGTATTGCCTGCTTTAGGCGGAGCGAGCAACATATAGCGAGTGTTTCACGAAAGAATCGTAAACGATTGCACTCAAGCGATCGCAATGATTCTTTCAAATGTTGGTTGCTTGTAGGCGTAATCCGGCTACTCCACGTCGTGCTTTCACCGTGATATACCACGATGATTCTTGGTGATTTCAAGTATCAGATGCTAATGCACCATGCTACAATTTCCGTAAGCATTGATGATACCTATTTGCTCCAGCAAGCAAACTATTGAACGCAATCTATCGTTCATTTGGATTCATAAATTTGTATCACAAAGCTTCTCGCGATAAAGTGTAATGCAAATGAACTTGGATACAATAAATACTATCGTGTTTGAATCATTCAGTCTCCTTCTATGGTATTCGGAATTCTTAGAAGCGAAAAACAATCAGCAGCGTTTCTATGGAATAGTACGCGAGTGGAAATAGTTGAACGATAACTGATAAATCAAAGAACACATATGCATGAAATATTGCTAGTGAGTGAACTTTTCCATGCTTGGGTGGCCATATCTGGACGAGAACGGAGTTCTCCGAAGTCGGGGACGAATTGGCGCGGCACCATACGTACCGGCCGAAGCTAAGATCCCAATCATCCTCCCCAAACAACACCTAATCACCTTCCTTATTGTAGACTGGTACCACCGCCGTTTCCGTCATTCCATCCGAGAAACCATTCACCAACGGTTTGAGATCTCTAACCTGAGACGACTACTGGAGAAAGTTGAAAAAGCGTGCGCTTTCTGTCGCGTAGCGAAGGCGAGGCCAACACCACAACCAATGGCTCCGCACCCTGAGATGCGCTTGACGGCTTTCGTTCAGCCCTTCGCTTCACGTTTACCGGACTAGACTATTTCGAGCCGATACTCGCGAAGGTGAGTAGGGGCAACGTGAGGCGCTGGGTGCCTCACGACTAGAGAAATCCACATGGAGGTGGTACACTCGTTAAGTACGGAGTCCTGTATCATGACAGTACAAGCGGTTATGGATGGCCCACAGAAACCCGATGGCGAGATACTGGAGACGATTCTCCTGGAAGCAGAGGCCATGATCAACTCCAAGCCTCTCACCTTCATTCCGCTGGAATCTGCGGATCAGGAGGCATTGACTCCTAACCAGTTTTTGTTCGGCAACTCTTCTGGCACGAAGTTCCCACCCACCGAAAAGCTGGACAGTCGTTCAACACTCCGAAGCAGTTTGAAGTTGGCCAGGTACATCACCGATGAGTTCTGGCGCAGGTGCCTCAAGGAGTACCTCCCCGTAATCACACGGAGATGCAAGTGGTTTAAGGACGTGAAAGATCTGGAGGTAGGTGACCTAGAACCAGTGGGCTCGGGGGAGGATCAATAGGGTGATTCCAGGACGAGACGGCAGAGTACGACAAGCATTGGTTCGGACATCGTCGGGAACTCTACGTAGACCAGCGGTGAAGTAAAGCGATCCCAAACTTATGACGGGTAGTGTACGTACCATCTTCACAAAGGTTCGAGCCCAAACAGTTGAACCTACTTTAAGAATATCGTGCTACTTGTTAACCCCCGGTCTTCTAATCACACCCTCCAGAGCAATGTTAAACAGTAGGCACAAAAGACCATCACCTTGCCTAAAACTTCTTAGAGTTTCGAAAGGCCTCGAGAGTGACCTGATACTCGAACCAAACACATCACTCATCGCTCATCCATCATCGCTCTAGTTTGTCCAGAAATCCTCAGACGTGCAAAATCTACCAAAGCTGTTCTCGATCGATTATGTCGCATGCCGATTTGAAATCGATGAATAAATGATGTGTGGACACCTTGTATTTGCGGTATTTCTGCATAAACTCCTGAATCGTGAATATCTGATCCTTGGTAACGCGGGACGCCCATGAATCTTGCCTGGTAATGCCCAACGAACTACTTCACAAATAATCGACGGCAAAGTATTTGGGAGAGTACCTTTTAGGTGGCGTTTAGCAGTGCGATTGCTGCCGTCCACTCCTCCGGTACTCGTTTTTCTTCCGAATCTTGACAATAACTCAGTGCACGGCTCTGACCAGTGTTTCTCCGCCGTATGTGTTGTTTATCAGCTGGCCAATCTCCTCCAAGAGATCAGGGGCCATACCGTTCTCGCGCTCTACTGCTTCGCCGTTTAGATGCTCATCGAAGTTCTGCTTCCACCTTTCGATCATCTTACACTCGTCCGTAAAGAGGTGGCCGTATAAATTCCGACACATATCGGCTCGTGACACATAACCTTTGCGGGAGCTGTTCATCTTCTCGCCTTCTCACCTGTGCTGTGTTCTTCTCCTCGACTCACTCTTTGCATTCGCCGTCAAACCAGTCCTTTCTACGATCCGGAGCCCCTGCACCACTTAGCGCTACAATAAATTGAATCCTCATCCAGTCATCTTCAAACGTAACTGCGCTAAGCTGCTCTTCCACGGGTAACACTGCTTCCAGCTGCTACGCGTATTCTAGGGATGTTACCGATACCCGCATCCGCATCCGAAAATCCGAAACATCCGCATTCGCATTCGCATCCGCATCATACCATGCGGTTATTGAGAAAAAAATCAGCTAAAAAGCAGCTATCGTAGACCTACTACAGCTGCGCGTAGAACGCTTTCTTCTCATCATTGGGTCTCTCTCCATGTGGGTAGTGCACGTTGGTGATGCTGTAGTAGTAGAACCGGCCCTTTGGAAATCGTTCAAATATTACATAACGCGGAATTTGTCAATTTTCAATACCCACCCAGCCCCTCGTAACGCAATTTTACATGTTTGCCACACATAATGTCACGCTTCGCTGAATAGGACTTCTAAAACCCCCTGTCATACCGAAGGACCATAGTAACGGCTTTGTGTAGAGTTTCACGATTACAACCGGGATGTTGATCAGCCGCTTCTAACATGGAGGTCAGATGCTATTTTGAGCCGCGCCATCTAGATGAACAGGCACTCGGGTTGGCGAAGCTGTTCTCTACCGTCGTAATATAATTTACGCCACAATGATCGCGTCGCACCACCTCGCTTAGCTATTGTCGGATGACAACATTGCAACGCCAACCAGTTGTGTCCATGTTTCAGCTGACAGTCATATAACTCGTGGAGGTGTGAAATAGGAACTAGAAAGAACTGGTGCTAAAATTGACGCTCCTTTTAGGTTATCCACTCACCATTTGAAACTTTAACATGATATACGTTTGAATTTATGCTTCAAACATAAAAAATGTACATTGAACTCTCTTATAACAGTTTCACTCAAACTGGATTCTTAACATAGGACAGCTAACTCGTTAGATCAGCATCCAGCAAGACCAGCACTAACAATCAAAATAATTAAGGCGAAGTTCTAGTATAAAACCCTCAAATTAACATAATATTATAATGTTTATAAAAGCGAAGTAAATGTCTTGATAAAATGTATAAGAGTTACAACAATACACTAAAGTCGTTTTATACGCGGGGGATACGAAACCGCATAAATTCCGGAATCCGAGTAAAAAAGGTCCGGAATACGCGTAAGAAAAAATACCGCGTTAATCCCGGAATCCGCGTACAAAAAACCGCGTAAATTCCGGAATCCGTGTAAAAATAGCCGCGTAAAAAAACCGCGTCAAAAGCGACCCTAGTTATATTTCCGGTGTTATAGTCTACATAATTCTAGCATGTACCTAAATCACAAATCTAGTAAACATTCGCAGGAACGCGTTTATTTCTATCGTAAACGCAGAGTTTTCAAATCTAGTTTGGGATCTCTGCCGCCTGTCAGACATGTAATTTGTGCTGTGTGTAGTGCGCTTTCGTCTCCTGCCGTGTTTACTAAATTACGTTAGGCGTATAGGTACACACCTAAGAGCCGGCTGTGTTGATGCGCGTACGAGCGTAGTGTGTCACTAAACGAGCAGCGAATGACACCAGAAAGTGGGTGGTAATTGGTAGACTCGCACGATGGAGCAGCTTGGTGGTGGGAAGCCAGTTTTCGTGTGTGCTTGCGATGGCTAGTCTCAAGACGAAACTAATAAATACATGTTTATGATTTTTTAGCCGCCCCTCTGTCAATGTGGCCTTTAACTGCCAACTAAACGCGGCTATTGGTGGC
This sequence comes from Wyeomyia smithii, assembly GCF_029784165.1. Taxonomy (NCBI): domain Eukaryota; kingdom Metazoa; phylum Arthropoda; class Insecta; order Diptera; family Culicidae; genus Wyeomyia; species Wyeomyia smithii. Next base: position 113,469,514 of record NC_073695.1, on the reverse strand, counting down.
GACGGAGGTCGCGTCGAGAATTTTATTTTATTTTCCACCCGTGTCCTCCAAAGCTTACGTTGATCGGATGAACCGACGACGCCATTTTTATCGCAATAGATGTGAACTTGGAATCTCCGAGAAGCGAGTTGTTATAACTGTATCTCGTAGAAAACGGCTAAAAAATCAAAGAACAAATAACATGTTCTCCAACAAATACGCCATTTTTATGTAAATAAAACAAATTATTGAGCGCAATCCCTGGAAAAAATAGTCATTGCTTGTTTTGTTATTTGGCCACAAGAAAATCCCACTATGAGTGAAATCATTATTCTGTACGTCATTCAAGACTGGGCGTGAGATGAGCCTGTCTAGGTCATGGTTATTACTGTGAGAAATCGTTATCAATTGGTTGTTTGCATATTGAAAGTCGAGTTTCACCTTTTCCCTCATTATACATGCTTTGACACAATTTGTTATGTACTATGATAGTACAAAGTTTGAATTTTTCTGGTGTGTGTGCCAAATAAATGCTCGGTGACAGTCAAACCTATTTTCAATTTGTTTTGTTTCGTGTGTAGGTTGATATTATGATATAACTGCCGATTGAAATTGACCTTGTTTGTTAGGGGCATATAAGTTTTGCTCACGGCGATGGTATCTTCATCAAACGCTTAACCATAGTTTATGATAGCGGAGAATAAGCTTGAAATCTTCTTGTAAAAGTTGATTGTTGACTTTTGGAAGATGAAGTTAAAAATTTCTAGACCAAAGAAACTACTTAAAAACTACCGCCAGCCTTTGCAAATATGACGCACGGTCCGACTTCATAAAAATAAATATACATGTATAAATTTAGACCGCTTGAGCCGTCCATTCATACTGCTTAGATAATTCATCTCTGTTTACTATTCCTGTCTGTCAGCGTGTGAAAATTAGTCTAAATATTACCATCACCGAAGAATGTGAGCGTGTAACTACGAGCAGACCGCTTCAAATCAAATCATCGCAAAAATTCAATATCGGCGTGTGCAGCGTAAAAATACACACTACCCAGCCAACCGATCGGGCTGTCAGCGGACGGGACAATCGTATTTTACCGCGTTTCCTACTGCTCGCAACCATATCTAGCGGAGCACTGCTAGCACCGTCATAATCGGTGGCGCGCCGTCAGACGACGTCCGTGGTGTTGGATGGTGGGTTTCCCGTCATAACAAACGGTTGGGCGCATGTGCGAGGAATGAAAATTTAGTTTTTTATCGCCAAACTTTCCGACTGTAGACTTCCGTTGAAATCCAACTTCCGTCGGTCGCACGCGCTCCCACGATCCACGGGTACCATTCCCATGTTGCTGGTAGATGGCTGCTACTAGAGGCGACTTTCTATCGTTTTTGTTTACGTCACAAAGTTTTATTTCTGAATTTCATTCGTCATAGTCTGTATGCTGAGAATGTTTCGAACTATAAAGAGAGGGTCATTATTTTAATAAACTTAATTATCCAATAATTTATTTGATGCCAAAAATAATATTTAGCAGTTTCACTCGAAATTATTTAAAAAATGTTGCAATCTAAAACGAACAGGTATGATTTTGATAAAACTTTGAAAAATGAATAAAAGACACTTGGATTATTTTATACTGTTAATTTATCTCAAGTTTAACGTTCTAGCACACTTCCGTTGACATTTACTTCTTAATTTTTCACTACAAATTTTTCACACTTCAAACTTGTTTTTACTTTTATTTTTATCTTTTTCCTTTTTTTCCTCCTCTTTTCCTTTTATTTTTTACTTCTTACATTTTAATTTTTTTTTTTAATTTTTTGCTCTTTTCTTTCTTCTTCTGACCTTTTAATTTTTACTGTTTACTTTTTCATTTGTACTTTTGACTTTTGCCTTTTGAATTTCGACTTTTGACGTTTGATTTTTGATTTTTGAATTTTTGATTTTTGCCTTCGACTTATGACTTTTGACTTTTGACTTTTGACTTTCGACTTTTGACTTTTGACTTTTGACTTTTGACTTTTGACTTTTGACTTTTGACTTTTGACTTTTGACTTTTGACTTTTGACTTTTGACTTTTGACTTTTGACTTTTGACTTTTGACTTTTGACTTTTGACTTTTGACTTTTGACTTTTGACTTTTGACTTTTGACTTTTGACTTTTGACTTTTGACTTTTGACTTTTGACATTTGACATTTGACTTTTGACTTTTGACTTTTGACTTTTGACTTTTGACTTTTGACTTTTCACTTTTGACTTTTGACTTTTCACTTTTGACTTTTGACTTTTGACTTTTGACATTTGACTTTTGACTTTTGACTTTTTTATTTTTATTTATCACCATTTATATTCTACTTTTTACTTTCTACTGTTTATATTTATTTTTTACTATTAATTTTCTTTTTACTTTTTTCTCTTACTTTTTACTCTTTACTACAGGTCGGACTCGATTATATATAGTCCCCGGTTTTTTTTCACTATATTAAATCGAATTTATATGTAATCGAATCAGAGAAAAAAAAAATTTCATTTATATTAAATAAATGATTAGCTGTTTTCGAATAAATAAGAAGAGTTTAATTTTTGACTGATCCCTTAAAAAGTCAGAAAACACATTTCTTACGAAAAATATGAATCTTGTTGTTATTCCTGATATAATTGCAGTCGATTTTAAAGAAAAATTTTTATCCGTGTACATTGATTTGTCAATTTAATTTCTCCAATTTTGAAATTATTTTCAACTTCTCAAATTTTAAAATTTTTAAAACTTTTTTTTAGGTTATTTTTAATTTTTGAAATTATTTTCATTTAGGTATATTAATTTAGGTATTTTTATTTCCTTTATTTTCAATTTTTTTGAAAAAAACTCAAAATTAAAAGATTTTTTTAAAATTCTTTTCAACTTTTTCCTCTTCCCATTAAGCGTTGCGTATTTTATGGATGTTCTTATACGACATATTAAGTCACAATTGAGATTTAAAATAATAAATGTCGATATTTTTTTTACGCGGATTCCGAAATTTACGCGGTTTCTTTTTACGCGGCACGTATCCCCCGCGTAAAAAGCGACTTTAGTGTAATCGAATCATATATAATCAGGTCAATGCACAATCGAGTCTTTATATAATAGAGTCCGACCTGTATTTACTTTGTACTTTTTACTTGTTACTTTTTACTTTTCATTTTTAACTTTTTACTTTCTACCGTTTACTTTTTACTTTTTACTTTTTACTTTTTACTTTTTACTTTTTACATTTTACTTTTTACTTTTTACTTTTTACTTTTTACTTTTTACTTTTTACTTTTTACTATTTACTTTTTACTTTTTACTTTTTACTTTTTACTTTTTACTTTTTACTTTTTACTTTTTACTTTTTACTTTTTACTTTTTACTTTTTACTTTTTACTTTTTACTTTTTACTTTTTACTTTTTACTTTTTACTTTTTACTTTTTACTTTTTACTTTTTACTTTTTACTTTTTACTTTTTACTTTTAACTTTTAACTTTTAACTTTTGACTTTTGACTTTTGACTTTTGACTTTTTACTTTTTACTTTTTACTTTTTACTTTTACTTTTTACTTTTTACTTTTTACTTTTTACTTTTTACTTTTTACTTTTTACTTTTTACTTTTTACTTTTTATTTTTTACTTTTTACTTTTTACTTTTTACTTTTTACTTTTTACTTTTTACTTTTTACTTTTTACTTTTTACTTTTTACTTTTTACTTTTTACTTTTTACTTTTTACTTTTTACTTTTTACTTTTTATTTTTTACTTTTCACTTTTAACTTTTTACTTTTTACTTTTTACTTTTTACTTTTTACTTTTTACTTTTCCTTTTTACTTTTTACTTTTTACTTTTTACTTTTTACTTTTTACTTTTTACTTTTTACTTTTTACTTTTTACTTTTTACTTTCTACTTTTTACTTTTTACTTTTTACTTTTTACTTTTTACTTTTTACATTTTACTTTTTACTTTTTACTTTTTACTTTTTACTTTTTACTTTTTACTTTTTACTTTTTACTTTTTACTTTTTACTTTTTACTCTTTACTTTTTACTTTTTACATTTTACTTTTTACTTTTTACTTTTTACTTTTTACTTTTTACTTTTTACTTTTTACTTTTTACTTTTTACTTTTTTCCTTTTACTTTTTACTTTTTACTTTTTACTTTTTACTTTTTACTTTTTACTTTTTACTTTTTTCCTTTTACTTTTTACTTTTTACTTTTTACTTTTTACTTTTTACTTTTTACTTTTTACTTTTTACTTTTTACTTTTTACTTTTTACTTTTTACTTTTTACTTTTTACTTTTTACTTTTTACTTTTTACTTTTTACTTTTTACTTTTTACTTTTTACTTTTTACTATTTACTTTTTACTTTTTACTTTTTACTTTTTACTTTTTACTTTTTACTTTTTACTTTTTACTTTTTACTTTTTACTTTTTACTTTTTACTTTTCACTTTTTACTTTTTACTTTTTACTTTTTACTTTTTACTTTTTACTTTTTACTTTTTACTTTTTACTTTTTACTTTTTACTTTTTACTTTTTACTTTTTACTTTTTACTTTTTACTTTTTACTTTTTACTTTTTACTTTTTACTTTTTTTTTTTACTTTTTACTTTTTACTTTTTACTTTTTACTTTTTACTTTTTACTTTTTACTTTTTACTTTTTATTTTTTACTTTTTACTTTTTACTTTTTACTTTTTACTTTTTACTTTTTACTTTTTACTTTTTACTTTTTACTTTTTACTTTTTACTTTTTACTTTTTACTTTTTACTTTTTACTTTTACTTTTTACTTTTTTAATTTTTACTTTTTACTTTTTACTTTTTACTTTTTACTTTTTACTTTTTACTTTTTACTTTTTACTTTTTACTTTTTACTTTTTACTTTTTACTTTTTACTTTTTACTTTTTACTTTTTACTTTTTACTTTTTACGTTTTACTTTTTACTTTTTCTTTTCACTTTTTACTTTCTATTTTCTACTTTCTACTTTTTACTTTTTACGTTTTACTTTTTACTTTCTACTTTTTACTTTTTACTTACTAATTTTTACTTTTTACTTTTTACTTTTTACTCTTAACTTTTAACTTTTGACTTTTGACTTTTTACTTTTTACTTCTTACTTTTTACTTTTTACTTTTTTCTTTTTATTTTTTACTTTTTTCTTTTTACTTTTTACTTTTTACTTTTTACTTTTTACATTTTACATTTTACTTTTTACTTTTTACTTTTTACTTTCTACTTTTTACTATTTACTTTTTACTTTTTACTTTTTATTTTTTACTTTTTACTTTTTACTTTTTACCTTTTACTTTTTATTTTTTACCTTTTACTTTTTACTTTTTACTTTTTACTTTTTTTTTTTACTTATTACTTTTTACTTTTTACTTTTTACTTTTTACTTTTTACTTTTTACTTTTTACTTTTTTTTTTTTACTTTTAACTTTTTACTTTTTACTTTTTACTTTTTACTTCTTACTTTTTACTTTTTACTTTTTACTTTTTACTTTTTACTTTTTACTTTTTACTTTTTACTTTTTACTTCTTACTTTTTACTTTTTACTTTTTACTTCTTACTCTTTACTTTTTACTTTTTACTTTTTACTTTTTACTTGTTACTTTTTACTTTTTACTTTTTACTTTTTACTTTTTACTTTTTACTTTTTACTTTTTACTTTTTACTTTTTACTTTTTACTTTTTACTTTTTACTTTTTACTTTTTACTTTTTACTTTTTACTTTTTACTTTTTACTTTTTACTTTTTACTTTTTACTTTTTACTTTTTACTTTTTACTTTTTACTTTTTACTTTTTACTTTTTACTTTTTACTTTTTACTTTTTACTTTTTACTTTTTACTTTTTACTTTTTACTTTTTACTTTTTACTTTTTACTTTTTACTTTTTACTTTTTACTTTTTACTTTTTACTTTTTACTTTTTACTTTTTACTTTTTACTTTTTACTTTTACTTTTTACTTTTTTAATTTTTACTTTTTACTTTTTACTTTTTACTTTTTACTTTTTACTTTTTACTTTTTACTTTTTACTTTTTACCTTTTACTTTTTACTTTTTACTTTTTACTTTTTACTTTTTACTATTTACTTTTTACTTTTTACTTTTTACTTTTTACTTTTTACTTTTTACTTTTTACTTTTTACTTTTTACTTTTTACTTTTTACTTTTTACTTTTTACTTTTTACTTTTTACTTTTTACTTTTTGCTTTTTCCTTTTTTCTTTTTTCTTTTTACTTTTTTCTTTTTACTTTTTACTTTTCACTTTTTATTTTTCACTCTTTACTTTTTATTTTTTACTATTTCTTTTTTCTTTACATTTCATATTTTTCTTTCTACTTTACACGTTTTACTTATTACGTGGTTTCTTTACTTGTTAGTTTTTATTTTATACTCTTTACTTTATGCTCTTTACTTTTTAATTTTACCCATTCAAATTTTCTGTTGGTTGCTTTTCTCGCTACTGAATAAATTGTAAATATTCTAGAAACTATATTTTACATTTCACATTAATCTTATTGTTTGTTTATTTTTCAGGTGATAAGTGATTGCAATTTGAAGAAAACAGTGATTATTATTGTTCGATCAATAATGGTGCTACTAGGCAAAGAAAACGTGTGTTCTATCGTGCTAGCAGAAGCATTTAAATATCTCTTGTGTGTCTGTGCGAAATGTAATGTCAAGTGATAGTAAAGCCCTGCGGTGGCCACCGGGTCAGTTGTGTGCATTCCTAGCAGCGATCACGGCACCGACGTTAGTTCGGTGAATCTCAACAGCCGCAGTGGCCCCCCAGAATGTGTCCAGTGGTGCCGTGGGGGCCAGCCGAACGTACTGGCTGATCCTAATGCTGCTGACTTATTTGGCTTCGTCGGCGTGTCCCCTAACGGTGCCACCAGCGGCACAGTCTCAGCTTCCCAGTAAACAGCAGTTCGACATCACGATTGGTAGCAGTACCGGGAAAGTACCTGCCACCACCCAAATGGACAGTCCTCAAAAGCAACTGCAGCAGCAGCAGAAGCAACAACCGATTCATTCAAATGGTCAACGAATAGTTGATTCTGTGTCATCAATCGATCTCATTCGCTTTTGGCCAGATACCCCACCGGATTTGTATAATATCACTCTTAGGGCAATGAAACAGTACATCAGAAGTCAGCTCAATTCTACCAGGTATGGGAAAGCTCCCCGTAAGCGATCCCACCACCACAACGACTCAGATTTTGACTTTTATTTGAAATTTAAGGAGTACAACAATAGTCACTCGTCATCGTTAAAAAGTGCTGGCGTTTTAGCTTCTGGTGGAAATAAATCGTTTAGTTCAAGTTTCCCTCAGAGCAACCAATCTTGGTTTAATGCTTCGTTCGGATCTCCTTCGAAAACAGCGGATGTCTCGCATTTGGGTATACAAGTTGATGATCCGCTGGCTTCGTATAACCTTCCTGAAGGGCAGGAAGTAGTAAAATGCGAAGAAATGGCGAGTGAGAAAGGTGGCGACTTGAGAGGTTCTAGAGTAAACCAACAAACTGCAACAGCGACCGGTACGACTAACCAAAAGGACTATAATGTCCTAATGGATGATCCACGTGGCTATATCACCGCCTCGTCATCCTATCCGCAACGGCCGGCGAAGACTACAAGCTGGGATACGGCGTTTATCAGACATAGAGGTAAGCAAGCTTGTTATTATTCAGTAAACATACGCCAACTTAAAAATAAATTAAAGCATGTTCCTAATCACACGGACAAATCATACAGAAAACTATATATCATGCATTTTTTGTTTCGGAGAGCGCAAAACCGGTCGCGGCCGTAAATGTCTTCGTGAAGATCGACGGCAGATGCTGATGCTGAAAGAACTGTTCTAGCCATGAATATTAATCTATGCACCTCTTGCATCTGCTCAGTCTTTGGAAATGCAATAAAAATGTAATTACCATGCGAAAGCGGTAAAATTTATGATAAAAACAACGTTTATTGTACAGACAACAACACCGAGTGCCACTGCCATGAGGCGGCAACATTCGTTCGGAGTGTTATTTGCAAACTCCAGCCATCACTTACGAGCAGCAGCAAACGGTGTCAATGCACAAACAACGTGAAAATGCACCCATTAGATATGGGGAGAACGGTTGCCATCGGGAGCAAGTGCATCCGACCGGTAGACTGCCAACAGCAACGCTTCGGGTAGCGGTTTTCCTTCTTCCAGCGCAGATCTATTTCGTCTGTTGTTGGTATGCACTTTTTACTTTTGTTTCCAGCAATTTTTTCCCTTGAAATTTATGGCTGAATTTGATCCATTTGTCTACGGCACCGTTATATGCCGTAGGTTGTCGTTAAATTGCAATTACCAACACTGTACGTTTGCATTTTGAATTATGTGTATAATTGTATCGTATTTCAGACATTCATAAATGTAAGTTATTAGATTATTATTATATCGGTAAATTTATTGAGGGAAACTCAAATCAAATAAATCATAATAACTATGATTTCAAGGTGTATTTTTTTAACTGTTTTCCCACTCAAATGATTCACGTAGTCAGATTGAGTTCAGTACATCTCGATGGCATCACGAAAAAGTTTCCGTATTTCACGGTGCTCCCACAGACCGATATTATAAAAAAAAATGCACCAAAGAATCTGAGTACACCATTCGAGTCGTTATGACGTCCAGAATCTCTGGTCAAAGTTTCAAGACTTTAGGGAGGGATGTTGTTGACAACCGAGAGTCCATGGCGCATCATTTGATCATCAGGAGATGGCGATCAGAATCAACGCTTACGCCATGATAGGTTCGGACGTCGATAATATTCGAAATGTGCCTTCCGTCAATCAAAACGTGATTGATTTGTGCTTCAGCCTGTTGTGGTGATCTTCAGATGTACCGATATGGAATGATATGCTAGAAGCCAAGTCAATGAGTCGTAGGCCGTTTTCATTCGTCGACGAAGGCCATTTGTAATTCTCTGCTGATGATAGTTTTGGTGGCTCACTCGTCAATCATTTTGGCTACATGTCCAACCCACTGAAATTTTTCACGTTGTATTACCTTTACTATATCCACTATACAAAACTCGTGATTCATGCGCCTGTGCCACACTTCATCTTCCAATTTGTATCGATTGCAGAACTTCACGCTCAACAACTCGTCGTCGATCAGCTTCCTTCAGCGTCCATTCATTTCGCGGCTCGTATCGTGGTCAGATGTCACAAGCGTGCCAGGATAAACGAATTTACCAACCACTTTGAATCGTTTTACATCAGCACCAATACCATTGGAACTCCAACGCCTCTTACCAGCTACTAGCTGTACTCTATTTTGACAGAGTTGATGCTGAGTCCCAGCCTCGCCGCTTTCCTATTAAAAGTCCTCAAAGCTTTCTCTACGACCCTACTGTCGATACCGATGATGCGTTTGCTATTCGTACTTCAGTGAATCTAACGTTACAAAGGTACTTGATAAGAGATATCAGTTACCTTTGTAAGCTATCCGCACACGCGATTTTAATCCCTTCAGAGTCATACGACTCAGCTGAATTAGTTTCATCGGGAAACCGTGTTCCAGCATAATCTGCCAAAGCGCGTTTATTTCATTGAATCGTATGCCGCCTTAAAATCTACAGAGAAATGGCGAGTCTGCAAGTTATATAACTGGAACTTGCCAAGGATCTGTCCATCTAAAGAACAGGATATGGCAGAGCACACTGCTTCCGAAGTCAGCATTGTAATGCCTCGATAGTTACAATAAATCGCTGCTTCTGACTATGTAGACTGTTCTATAGAAGCACGTACGTAGTTTCTAGCACAGTTGTCATCTGCGCTGGCGAGCAACTGTTCCTCATGCTCACGCTTCTCCCGAAGGTAGACTCTATTTTCGGATGCTCCTGCCTCCCTGTGTTTCTCTCTGTTCTGATGTGTAGCCACAGTAAACATGCGCCCCCAGGCTCGGTTCTCATGGTTCCGTTGGTCAATGTCATTCGATGCTGAATACAGCAGTTACGCTGTCTTCCATGCGCGCAAACTTCTTAATTACTTTACTTTACTTTACTTTACTTTACTTTACTTTACATTACTTTACTTTACTTTACTTTACTTTACTTTATTTTACTTTACTTTACTTTACTTTACTTTACTTTACTTTACTTTACTTTACTTTACTTTACTTTACTTTACTTTACTTTACTTTACTTTACTTTACTTTACTTTACTTTACTTTACTTTACTTTACTTTACTTTACTTTACTTTACTTTACTTTACTTTACTTTACTTTACTTTACTTTACTTTACTTTACTTTACTTTACTTTACTTTACTTTACTTTACTTTACTTTACTTTACTTTACTTTACTTTACTTTACTTTACTTTACTTTACTTTACTTTACTTTACTTTACTTTACTTTACTTTACTTTACTTTACTTTACTTTACTTTACTTTACTTTACTTTACTTTACTTTACTTTACTTTACTTTACTTTACTTTACTTTACTTTACTTTACTTTACTTTACTTTACTTTACTTTACTTTACTTTACTTTACTTTACTTTACTTGACTTTACTTTACTTTACTTTACTTTACTTTACTTTACTTTACTTTACTTTACTTTACTTTACTTTACTTTACTTGACTTTACTTTACTTTACTTTACTTTACTTTACTTTACTTTACTTTACTTGACTTTACTTTACTTTACTTTACTTTACTTTACTTTACTTTACTTTACTTTACTTTACTTTACTTTACTTTACTTTACTTTACTTTACTTTACTTTACTTTACTTTACTTTACTTTACTTTACTTTACTTTACTTTACTTTACTTTACTTTACTTTACTTTACTTTACTTTACTTTACTTTACTTTACTTTACTTTACTTTACTTTACTTTACTTTACTTTACTTTACTTTACTTTACTTTACTTTACTTTACTTTACTTTACTTTACTTTACTTTACTTTACTTTACTTTACTTTACTTTACTTTACTTTACTTTACTTTACTTTACTCTACTTTACTTTACTTTACTTTACTTTACTTTACTTTTATGGCGACAGATCGTTGAGATCCTATGCCGAATCCAGAATACGTCTCCACAAAACTCGGTCTTGGGCTGCTACTCTCCAGTCTCCTCTTACACCCGCTGCTCTGGCATCCTCGTCGACAGCACACATCCAGCGCGTGCGAGGTCTGCCTCGAAGTCGTCAGCCTCTATCCGGTTCTCTGCTAAATATTATCTTTGCCGGTCGCTCATCTGCCAGCCGTGCTAATGGCCAGCCCACTGTAACCGGCCGTGTTTCATCAGCTTGACAATATCAACGTGTTTGTATACTTCATACAGCTGGTGATTCATGCGCCTGCGCCACACCCAATTCTCTAGTTTTCCTCCGAGTATTGATCGCAGAATTCTACGCTCGAAGACCCCAAGCGCTCTCCGATCGGCCTCCTTCTACGTCCACGATTCATGTCCGTAGAGCGCCACCGGGAGGATCAGAGTCCTACAGAGCGCAAATTTCGTACGGATCTGTAGGCTACGGAACCTAAGCTGGCTACGCAATCCGTAATAAGCCCTATTTTCCACCGCAATCCGCCTTTTCACCTCGCGGCTTAGCTCGTTTTTACATGTCACGAGAGTACCAAGATAAGCAAATTCGTCGACCACTTCGAAGGTATCCCTATCCATTTCCACCGCAGCACCAACACCCGCAGAACTATCACGCTCTCTGCCAACCACCATGTACTTTGTTTTGGCAGTGTTTATGGTGAGTCCAATTCTCGCAGCTTCCTTTTTGAGAGCCATAAAGGCCTCCTCAACTGCTCTACTGTTAACACCAATTATATCAATGTCGTCCGCGAAGCCCAGAAGCATGTGAGACTTAGTGATGATGGTGCCGCTCCTCTGCACACCTGCCCTTCGTATTGCACCTTCCAAAGTTATGGTGAACAGCAAGTTCGAGAGCCCGTCACCTTGCTTCCAACCATCCAACGTCACAAACGCGTCTGAAAATTAGCCCGCTGTCCTGACACATGATGTGAAACCGTCAAGCGTCGCACGTAACAGTTTGATTAGTTTTGTTGGGAAACCATGCTCTAGCATTATTTGCCAAAGCTCGTTGCGTTTCATTGTGTCGTACGCCGCCTTAAAGTCGATAGACAGATGAGGCGTCTGCAAGTTGTGTTCTCGAAACTTGTCGAGGATCTGTCTCAAGGTAAACATCTGGTCCGTTGTAGATCGCCCTACTCGAAAACCACATTGGTATTCTCCAACAAAGACTCCCTGCAACGGCCTCAGTCGCTGGAACAGGATGCGAGAGAGAATTTTGTGAGCGGATTTGGGGAGGGTTATGCCTCGATAATTACTATAGTCGCGCCTATGTCCCTTTTTGTAGATAAGGCATATGAGTCCTTTCAACCAGTCCGTCGGTAGTTGTTTCTCAGACCATACCCTTAGGATAATCTGGTGAATTGCACTACACAGCCATTCGCTCCAGACTTTGGAAAGTTCGGCCGGTAAGCTGTCCTTCCCAGCGGCTTTGTGGTTCTTCAGCTTTTTGCAAGCATTCTTCACCTCGTCCAATGTTGGTGAGTCCACAGCATCCTCACCGTTCAACACCACTTCATAAAGTTGCTTCCAACGCCTGACCACCTGCGATTTATCGGCAATCAGGTTCCCCTCCCTGTCATTGCACATGGCAGGTACTGGCACGGTCCGGTTCCTGATTCCGTTGAGCGTTCTATAGAAGCTTCTTGTGTCGTGCCTGGTGAAGCAATTTGCCGCTTCCGCGAGGACGCGATCGTAGTGCTCACGTTTCTTACGGCAATGAAGCTTTTTTTGGTAGCTCTTGCCTCCCGGTATTTCTCCCGCATGTGACGCATTACACGATTAGCTGCTACTAACGTGTTGGCGTAGGCTCGGTTCTTCTCCTTTAAACACTCAGCATCGAACGTAGATGTGGCACTTGAAAGAAGTGCCCGCAGTCGGATCAACCGCCCGGAATTCACGTTCTCCGGTTTTAGGCCAACGCACATCTTGTATGGCTGCTACCTCCACTTCTACCTTCCGTAGCTCTCTGGCCAAGATGCCCGCGCGTGCCGGTTCGAGCAGAGTCCTAATATTCCAAGTGCTACGTTTCCAATCGTTGTCCTTTTTCGTTTGTCTAGGTCAATACCGATTGTCCCGATTCGTATCATTCTCTGGATTGTTCGTAGTGTGTTTATTTCAGCATGCCTTACTAGGACTGCGATGCCTAGTCTCGCGACGAGGATGCCGTCTTGGGTGTAGCTGGCGAGACACCGCATTTCATAGTTCAGCCGTCCGCTCCGGATCAGTTGCTGTTTGAGCCGCCCCTAACCTGGGGAACAGACGCTCAGGCAAGCTGCATACGACCAAGTTCCCACCGGTTCACCGATCTTCCCTTGGTTGTTCGTATCCCAGTCGGTACCACGTGGAGGTAGGGATAGGAGTTGCTGGCCATTATGCTTTGGACCACACTGGGGTCTATTTTATGCCATTATTTTTTAAGTACGGGTGTACTGCTGGTACGCATTGCCCAGCCGTTCACCAACCTTCTCAATAATAAGCCTGAATTCCCACTCCTGGCTGACCTGCGCATTGAGATCTTCGATAACGGTTTTAACATCATTTTTGGGAAGCTATCATGTGCACGCTCCAGCTGCGCATAAGAGACGTCCTTTTTAGGTGTGGCCTGGGCACATTTATGATGCTAACGTTGAAGAAACAGCTTTTAATTCTCAACATGCACATTCTGTTGTCGATTGACTACCACCCAATCACGCGCTTCTGCATTTCGACCATCAAGATAAAAGCTACCCGAGTAAAGTAAGATAACTTACTTGTGAATCAGGAAGTATGCGGATAGTTCCCAAAAAAAAACTCCAACATGATCCGAGTTTCCAATCGTAAGGCTTGATCTAAGCTGATTGTTTGTTGATGATTTTACGGTTAGCCTGTACAGGCCTGCCCCAACTCATTGTTTCGCCGGGAGACCATCTTGGTTAACAGCCGCTCGGGCTGGCGAAGCATTTCCTTTACGCCGAAACATGGTTAACGAGCTAATGATCGCGTCGCACCCCCTCAGGTAACGTCAACCAGCTATGTGCATGTTTCAGCTGACAGTCTTTGGGGATGGTGTAACTCGTGGGTGCGTGAGATAGAAACTCGTGAGGACCCGAGCTACGTCAGTCGATCCTTCCAGGTTGTCAGCTCATCATTTAAAGTCTAAGTCTATGTACTATAGAAAACAAATAATATAAAATAAGTATGGTATTTTATTAGTTCTCGGCTGTCTGAGACAGTTTTTATATTATAATTGGCCATCCTTCTTAAATAAGTGCTCGAATTTCGTCTAATAATTTCTATCGCATTTTTCTACTGTAAACGTTATTAATGTCATTAAGCAAAGTTATCAAAAACAATACAGTGCTGTTTCGATTTTATTACAGTTAAAAAACACCCTCGCGTGAATCGAATGAAAATGTGGACTTGGTGAAATGATGATAATTTCAGTATTTTTTGTTAGATTTTGTTTTCTTCACCATTGGAATAATAGGAAAAAAATCTTGTGAAACTAAAGAACACTTTAAATTTAGAGAAATGACAGAGCGCTCATCGTTATGGCAACTGTCAACATTAAAACGGGCGAGCTGTTCTCTACTGTGAAACTTTACTCGTTTCTTTTATTTTTATTGCAATGATTCGAAAATAATCATACTCCATTACACCATCGTTTAAGATACAAGTGGAATCCAGTTTTCTTTTTGTTCTACTAACAAAAATACTATCAATATGGTTTATTTAGCTTTATTTTAGATCCATCCCGCATCATTTATTTATCTAAAGTGTTAAAAGTACCTGCGTTTTTATTGCAAACTAGAAAACTTCAATGCTCGTGATAAAATTATAATTTATCTTGAGTTTCTAAGTGAAATAAAAGCAATAAAGCAAGTCAATTTGAACCTGGTCGATGATACATGAAAACTAACGAAACTGTCGATAAGGTATTCAGTAGTTTTGTATAATTTGTTGTATTTTTAAGGCAGGGGTTTTGAGATCGCCTGCCGCAAAGTTTCTGAAATAGTTTTGAGGAGACAACAATATCATTTCCTCATTCACATAAATGTGAAGTGAAATTTTTTCTCATTGTTTCAACAGTCCAAGTGTACCGCCAAAAGATCTGAAAAACAGGAGAAATAATTTAAAAAAAATACGGAAATCGAAAAAGAATTACAAATCAGGTAATATATATCTGGGTGTAAATTTTTCAAGGGCAGTAAATGAAAAGAATGCCTTCTTCTTATGATGAAAACATGCTTAAACCGAGAGAACATGAGTTCGGAAACTTTGTCATAAAATCAAGTTTCGAAGAGGCACTCAGTGATAGCTAAGTTCTGAGAAAACTGTGTAGACACTTTTTAATTGAGTTATATCACGTAAAAAGACAGTAAAATTCCGAAAACCATGTATAACACACGTAAATATTCTGAAATGTGCTTAAAACCAACTTTATTTGTAAACACTTTTTATACTAAACACCTTCGAAGAAGTTAAAAGAACAGAAAGAGTTTCATCTTCAATCAGAGATGCCTAATAAAATATTCGAAATCTGGAATATAAAAATCTTAATTTGAAATTTGTGAATATTGGTCAACATGAATTTGAAAGTTTGCTCGACACTTTTAACAAATGTAATGAAAAAAACGCGTAAAACTATGTTTTCTGGAAAATTCAGGTAAAAACTGCTTGAAATCTAAAATTATCATCCTAACCTCAAAATCATATAAGAAGACTCAAAGGAAACTGCCTAAAAAGCGACTTTGGCCATTTGGAGTTTAACCTTGTTGTCAAATATATTACATTACAGCGATAATCCTCAAAACACGAAATGTTCCTAGCGATGATTCAATATTAAAATGAATTAACCATTATCCAAGCCGATTTCACAGCCGTCAATCAACAATAAATCATTTGAAAACCTTTTATACTAGCCACTCACGTAATGAGTCGTTTGGATCAATTCCAATGCGAGGACGCACCGTCATAATGGACATCATAAATTTTCTTGTCATTGTTGCATTTAACTACCTCATGACCGCCTGCGAAAACAAAATCCAAATCCACTGCATGTAATTCAAAAACATTTTTTTTCTTGATTGGCAGCGCCAAATTGGGGCTGCTGACGAAACAGACACACGCTACCCGACTATGGCCAAACGGTGCGGTGTCTTAAACGGCTTCAGGCGTTGTTCCGGCTGACGCCCGCGTTGTCTCTGGAACGGACACGCATCGCACTACAACAGCAAGGCAGTTCTCCTGTCGAGCAGGCGGGTGGACACTCGCTCGGGTCATCACGGGCAATTACGTGACATGCGATGCAAATGAAAGTGCGATAAAATCGTCGACGCTGCTGTCGCAAAGTAAAAATACCCAAATGGACAGAAAATTACTGAAAATGGACGCTACTCCTTAGCCGGTCGTAAAGCCATTGGACAAGGGATGCTATGTGAGAAAAAAGACTGAAATGTAAGAATCGGGTGTCTCTCGCAATAGAAAATATGTCATGTAGCGCAACGTTAACTGAGCAAATGACGCTTGGAAATCGGAATGTCAAACAAAACATTCAAAATGGGGTCGTAAAAAGGAACCCCCTAAATGACAAAGGATTATGGTCGATGTGATTGTTTTAATCCACGGAGTACATTACTGGGGAATAGATTAAGCGGGAATCCTTATTTTGTTTCGATGCAACGGCTCTAGCATGACTCGATCGCTGTTGACCAATTCGGTGGAGGAGGCGCCGCAATTCCCACGGAATGTTTCGACGTGAAGGCAGAAGCAACAGTAAGACCAGGAGAAGAATATTTATACAATTTTTACTGCAGATCCGAGTAAACGTAATGCCGCAATATAAATAAGCCCCAAATTCACTGTCGCCTTCTCACGTTTTTTGAAAAGTGTCACATAAATAACCTGGCCATAAAATGATTTTTTAATGACGCCCGACTGCTGGGCGACGGCGATGACCTCGGATGCTACCGGTACTGGGCAATCATACCCATAAAAGTGATATACCGTCTGAAAGGATTCAAACACGACCGGTCTCCCCTTCCGCCGTTCAATTGATTTAAAGCCGATGGGTGCTTGGGGGCTTTGTTGACAAATATGTCTATTTTACAACAATGTCAATCACTGATTGATTGATGATTTCCGAAAATTTAATAGATTACGTTCATGTATTATCACAATATAAAAGCAAAGCAAAGCCGTGGTGCTACATTCCGATTCGATACTTGACCTTCTGTTTATTTATACACAGACTTCGCAGCCAATTGTTAGTATACAGGACAATTGCGGGGCTAGCGCTACGATCCTACTGACACTAACAGTCTCTCCCGAGCCGAGACTCGAATCTACGACGACTAGCTTGTAAGGCCAGCATCGTACCTCGAGACCATCTGGGAAGTCGACATTAAACATCAAACAAATAAAAGAGAGTAGATTATCACAATATACTCTCTTTTATTTGTTTAATGTTTAATGTCGATTATTTCATCTCATTCGGCAAAAACCAAAAATCCACAGCTCCTGGGCAATACGTGCCCGTAGCTTCCAGCTCAGGAAGATACTCGGTTTTAGCTTATAGTCAAAATGCACTTGATGCTGTTGCCGGTAGCCACACCAATCTTGATCGCTCGCCTCAAACTCATTGTTGCGTCTCTTGGGTATCGTTTTATGATGGCCATACCGGATATGTTTTCTTCCCGCTTGCATTCGATGCGTGGAAGCGTGAAAATGTAACGGCAGCCAACGGTAATGCTTGTTTTTATGAGGTCTAGTCCATGTCTAGACGAATTCAGTGGCGGCGGCTGCCATCCGTGCTGGTGCGAAACGGGTCCCGGCGTGACGGCATTGTCGAACGACAGTTCAAGGTTTTTACGTTGTGAAACGCTTAAAAGACGAAAAAAATCTCTGTAGCATACGACGAAAAAAGACGGAGCGACACTCCGATTTGATTAAGATTTTACGTATTTATTTATTTTGGCCAATTATATTCGTCATTTTTTATACTGTCAGAATTATTTTACAGTCACAAAGCCTTATTTTAATCTACCATGTATTAATCAGTGGTACTATGGGATCCAAGAAAATAAAAAAAATGATTGCATGCAGCCATTTGTACCCTTTTAAAACAAAAGACGTCATTGGAGGTGGATGGGTTATTGTTTGTAACCTAAGTACTGTATCATAAACTATCAGCTATGTTTATTCTTTGCACAAAGCTTAGATACCAACCTTCCCTATCTTACTGTCAGTTAAGTTTTCTTTCGTGTCTCTTAAGCAGGTATTAGACGAAGCAAATATTTGCTATTTTTTAATACAGATTTAATTTTGTGCAAATAAAAATCGTACCAAAAATAGCAAATATTTGCTTCGTCTAATACCTGCTTTAGATATAAATGTAGAAACAAGAAAGTATTACCCTTTTAAGGTGAAAACAAAAATTAATCCCAATTTTTGTAGTGATTTTTGAACTTGTAATAAACATTTTCGCACGGATCTAATTTTTGCTTCACTTGTATACGACATAAGAATAGTCTCTCAACGCGGTCAATATACATTGCTGAAGGAAAGCAAATTTTCTACAACAGAGAAGATACGAATCCAGGTAGTCATTGGTTCGTTGCATCGAAATTCAGTACGATGATAGTTTCGTTGTAGCTATCCGGTAGAGCGGGTTCGCTGTGAAGCCCAGAAATTTAACATGGATAGCGTTTTCGGGGAGTCAGTTTCGTTGTTCATTATCTTTGCAATAAATACAATAAATGCAATAAATCATTATCCTTGCAATAAATACAGCCTGTTGAATTTGCAGTCGACTTCAAGTAGCAAAACGATTTCTTTAAAAAATAATATGAACAGTAGAGGTCCCAAATTGCTGCCTTGAGGAACACCGGAGAAGGTGGTGAACTGTGACGAGAAGCAGGACTCAATCTGCACACGAAGGACTTTGTCGCACAAATAAGAACAGAGCCATTCCGTTAGTTTTTGAGAAGTGCCAAGCCGTGTAAGTTTTCGTAAGACAATCTTGTCGTCAATACGATCAAATGCAGCCTTCAAATTAGTGTATAAACATCGACTTGTACCTTCTGTTCCATGTGAGAAATGCATAATCGAAGGCAAAATAGCACCTAGTTCGTGCAAGAATAAAGTTGCTTACAACTATCTCAAACAACTTGGATACAGCAGATAGACTCGTAGACACGATAGTTCCTCAGATTCTTACGGTCTCCACTTCTGAGAACAGAAAATATCTATGACTGCTTCCAAATTTATCCGATCTATTAAAAATATAACACAGAGGCTCCACAAACGCTGAAGCGCAACGAGCGAAAACTGTAGCTGGTATCCCATCCTGACCAGGGCAGCACGACCGTTACAATTGTTTACTTGCGGCTAATAGGGGAACTGCTCCATTATTCATCTTAGCCCGTATATTCATCTCATTCAACATGTAAACACAATTGAAAACTGAAAAAACGCATATTTTCTTCTTAAAATAAGCTGTTAATCCATGGAATGGGTTCTTCTTAGATCACTTTAGATTCCTCATAAAGTATAACCTTCAAAAACTCACTTAAAAGCACCAAATTTGATATTATAGTCGGGCATCCGCACTCGAAAACTCATTTAATTCAATCACCTACCTCACAACAAAATCCGCGCATTGTTCTATACGGCTACAACGGGACTCGTTCTGCAGCCAACCAAAGTTTTTTCATCACTAGCGGACCACTTTTCATTTCAATCACTAAACAAAATCACTCACTACACTAAAAATACTTTAATCTTTGAAATGTTCACCTCAAACTCCCTAAAACAAGCTTGAATTAGCAGAAATATATGAGATGAATATCTGCAATTCCTAAATTTTAACTGTATGTATTTGCATCTGTTTTCACTGCGTTGAAGAAAATCAAGAGTTGCCAAATCAGTTTCTGTTAATACGAAAAAATCATACTGAAAATGTTGAATTATTCCGACATAATTGACATAAATCTACAGCACTGTAGTGGTTACCTAGGATACCAATTTTGCACGTAAACTACAGCAGCGGATATCTAGGTAACCCACTACGAGGGCTGCGGCTACGTTCATTCATGATAATGTGATTCATTCATGATTAACAGTGTGATGAATATGGGGGCGTCGTGAGATGAATAATTGAGCAGTGGTTCAAGTTTTGAGATGGATAGCGTTGTGAAAAATGGTTTGTTTTATAAAAATCAGGATAAATTTAGCTAATTTTACTAAATATACAATGCTAACGATTTCATAAGAGTACGTAAGCATATTTAGCTTATTTGTTCAATGATTTCGTGAAAATTTGGTGTTTAATCCGTGCATTCTTCGGGAATATCGGCTTAATGAGATGAATAATGGAGAAGTTCCTATCAAATCAGGAGTAATTTCAAATGTACAGAGATCCACTAAGTCGACAGGAATATCCTTACTTACCTTCCTTTACGAACTAATTTCATTTTTGTCATATGACTTACATTTTAAGTTTAGTAAAGCCTTGAACGTATGCAGTTTTTCGAGAATGCGAAAATGAACGGGAATAGAATGTGTGACTTTTAGGCTTAGAAAAAATTTTCCCTCGTCCAGACGACTTACCTTACCAGTCGAAGGCTCCAGGCCGAAGTTTCCCTAGCTCCTCGAAGAAGTCGTCTCCATGTCGTCTGAAGAGGCCCCGTAGGTCGTCTTCCACTTGATCGAGCCACCTTGCTCGCTGCGCGCAGTGGTTTAAAACGCGAAAAACGTGATCGTCAGCCTTTTGAGTATGAAGATGTCATTTAAATGCTACAGTGTATTCGACAAAGTTTTTGTACATCTTAAGGGGTATCTTTTGATGCAAATAAATTTTCGATTAATTCACCTAAAAGTGAGATAAATTTTTTATTCACTTATCGAATCATAACAAAGTCTTTAGCAAAGTTGTTGACAGTCTATTGTGGGAAAGCTTTGCTGAAGACACTTTGTTCTATCTTTTGAATATAGACCACATACAGATAGTTTTATACACAGACATTCTACAAGTTTCTAAAAATCGCAAAATACCTAATAACTTTTTCTGATGTGATTTCAGAGGCCTACCATATTCTAGACATTTTTTATATTTAAAAAATACATCATTCTGCTTAACACACCTTGGGCAAATTTTCAACTTTTTCATAGGGTTTAAGACATTTTAGATGAAAAAGTGCATTTTCAAACTTAAATTTCTCGAAAAGCTGCAAAAATAACAGTCTTCACCAGAAAGATGGAGATTAGTACTAGCTTCCCCAAGTGGTTTCACTAGTTTCTTGCAGTCTCTTAAAGACTTGTGCGGGGGTGGAAAAAAATAGTTTTTTTTGGTTTTTCGGCATTTTTTCATGTATTGTTTTCTTCAAAGATCTACAGAATCGAAACGATTTTTAATTTTTTATAGAATAATACGAAAAGCATTTATATTTGCATTATTCGGAAAACATGAAGATAGAAAAAAAATTTTTTTTCCGAAAATAATTGTTATTTCACTAGTGTATGCAAATTCCAAGGTTTTTTTTTCAACAAAATTAGCAACATTCTTTGACGTTTTTCCAATGCTCGAATTCTGAAAAGAAAATGTCAGCTCAGGGATAGATATCCTTATTTTTTTAAATTTTGTCCATACAGAGGTACCTAATCCACACCAAGATACCTCCGTATGAACAACATTTAAAAAAAATAAGGGTATCTATCTCTGCACTGTCATTTTCTTTACAGAATTCAAGCATTGAAAAACTTCAAAGAATGTTGCTAATTTTGTTGAAAAAAAAAAAAACTTTGTAATCTGCATACTGCCGTTTCAATCATAGTAGTCCCATGTTCTACACAAACCTTATGCACGCTGGGACAACTATGCTTGGAAGGGCAGCATACTACACTAGCGACATAACAATTATTTTCGGAAAAAAAATATTTATTTTCCATCTTTATGTTTCCAAATAATGCACGGTGCCGTAAATATAAATTCTCGTCGTACTTTCTAATGGAAAATCAAAAATCGTTTCGATTCTGTACATTTTTGAAGAGAAAAACAAAAAAACGCCGAAAAACCAAAAAAAAAACTTTTTTTTCACCCACGCCCAAGGCTTTAAGAGACTGCAAGAAACTAGTGGAACCACCTGCGGAAAAGAGTACTAATTCCCATCTTTCAAGAGAAGACTGTTATTTTTGCAGCTTTTAGAGAAATTCCAGTTTGAAAAAGTGCATTTTTTTATCTTTAATGTCCTAAACCCTATGAAAAAGTTAAAAATTTGCCTAAAGTATGTTCGGCAGAATGATATATTTTTTAAATATAAAACATTCTAGAATATAGTAGGCCTCTAAAATCACTTCAGAAAAAGTTATTTGGTATTTTTCGATTTTTAGGAACTTTTAGAATATCTGTGTCTAAAAATACCTGTATGTGGTCGATATTCAAAAGATAGAACCAAAGTGTCTTCAGAAAAGTTTTTGTGCATAAGATTATCTGCAACTTTGCTAAAAACTTTGTTATGATTTGATAAGTAAATAAAAAAATAAAAATTCTATCTCACTTCTAGGTAAATTAATCAAAAATTTATTTACCCTAAAAGATGCCCCTTAAGATTTATAAAAACTTTGTCGAATACACTATTGCATTTAAATGGCATTTTCATACTGAAAAGGCTGACGATAACCTTTTTCGCGTTTTAAACCACTGTGCGTCGCCTCGTTCCAGTCGAGTCGTTATCAAAAGCTTTTTCATCGGGTTGTCGTCCGACATCCTAACGACATGCCCAGCCCACCGTAGTCTCCCGATTTTCGCCGTTTGTACGATGAGTGGTTCTCCCAGCAACTGATGCAACTCGTGGTTCATCCGCCTCCGCCATGATCCAGCTTTCATCTGCACTCTACCACAGTAGTACGCAGGCCGTAGAGGACTACCGGCCTGATCAGTGTTTTGTAGATGGTTAACTTCAAGCGGTGTGTCCTTCGGAGTCAAGAGTAGGTACGATTTTCTGCCATAAGGCTCCGACGAATTTCTCTGCTTGTGTCGTTATCAGCAGTCACCAGTGAGCCCAGGTACACGAATTCGTCTACCACCTCGATGTCATCACCGCTAATATGAATTCGAGGCGAGAGGTTTATACTGTCTTCTCTGGAACCTCTTCCTTTCATGTATTTAGTTTTCGATGTGTTTATGATCAGTCCAATTCGTCCGGCTTCAGCTTACTTCAGAATACTTTTACAAGAAAGATAACCCGGCTGCTTGCGTGTCAGTCATTTTTTCTAGTAAATAAACGTTGACTAATCAGATCAATCGAATTTTTGCGCTTCAACAAAGATTGATAATATAGTGAGTTGCTTGTCATGGTTGGGGCTTGATAATTTTTAAATTTTGAGATGAAATTTTTTCGGATGTCGTGCTCATGACTGAAGGAAAAGATAATTCAGTACGTTCTGAGACACGGAGATAAAGTAAAATTTATAACTTCTGCAAATTTGAAAATGTGAATTAACTCATTAGAAAATATTAATATTTGTCTATTTCATCCTGAAAAGGACAATTTGTTGTTCATTTTAGTATCGGATAAGATGCCGATCACATCTTGGCGTTATCACTGACAGTGCGAATTAATAAAATGCGTGTTACTCGTTTGGAGTCTCAACTAGAAGAGAACATTTATTCTTGAGGTAACTACAATCTGTTCGATCAGCACTCATTTATCTGAGGCTGTATCTTATGCTCTTGATCGATCGGCTCTATTAGGCCGTGTCACTACAGTTCTTATCCCTTATATTTTTTTTTAATTCTGATAATATAAGGGTTTTTAAATATCTATATAAATATCTCAATTTAAATAGGGTTCGAATGCTAATTACACTAGCTAAAACAATTCTAATATAAGTTATATATAATGTTTTTTTTTTTGTATATACACTTATTCGATAGCCTGTGGTCATAGGATTAATTTATCATTTGAAATTGATTTGTTTTTCTATTCTTGCTCGTTTTAATCTTTCTGAACGCCTGACAATTGGGCTAATGATTTTTCTTTTACAACCTCCAGCTGTGTATCCATCTAGCAATGAATCTCTTGGTAACTGCTCTTCTGACACCGAGGCTCCTCGGAATTCGCTTTTGTTTTTCTCGTCATCAGCAACCACCCGCTTTTCTTGAGCAGCTCCAGATGCACGGGAAATTACGTTTGGCCTACGAGTTATCTTCATGGTCCTCAGCTGATTGCGATGAGCGCTTAGTACCGCGCTTCCAATGATGATCTGGAAAATGTTTTTGGATATTCTTTTAATATATTTTGCATCTATCCATCTCTCAATCGTACTCGGTCTATGGTTTTTATATAAAAGCTTATCACCTGCCACCAAATTATCAAAAGGATCTAAAATTTTATATTTACTCGCGATGAACTCCTTATTATCAAGGGAAGGTTCAGTTTGATGCGCTTTATAATTGCTTTTTGGATTTAATAATCCTAGAAGCGTTTTAGGTTTGTATTTAAATACCTTTTCAACCGGCAAACTACCGTCGATTGTAAGACATGAATTTCTGTAGTTGATTAAAAAGTAATGAATTTGAGACTCTGTGTCCAAGCTTTTTATATCAGGATCCAATAGAAATTTTTTTAAAACATCTTTTATCAGTCGTACCATTCTTTCTGCTTGGCCATTGCTTGCTGGATTATAAGGTGGACTTTTTAATACAATGATACCTTGTCGCTCCATAAACTTTGTGAAGGAAAGGGAATTAAATGGGGGACCTCAATCGGTTACTATTACGTCTGGTAGGCCAAATGTGGCAAAGAAACCTATGAGCTGTTTTATAACCTTCTCTGAATCAGTTCTAGTCTTCATTATTTTAACTTCAAGCCATTTACTATGGCTATCTATTATAAGTAAAAATATACTGAAAATAAAAAAAAAATCAGCGTGTATCCGATCAAATGGACGTGTAGTTGGTATCCACGCTGATGTTTGCTTAGGTTTATGCTGAACAGTCATTTTATTACATATGCCACAGTTTCTAACGTGATCTTCTATCTCAGCGCTTATCCCTATCCAAAATACGCAACGTCGTGCTAACTGTTTCATTTTTATAATACCTGAGTGGTTCAAATGCAACAACTTAAGAATTCCCCTGCGCATTGAAACTGGTATTACCACTCTACCCTGGAAAATTAAGCAGCCCTGACATATTTCCAAATCTTGATGGTTGGCGTACATATCTGTGAAACATTTATCCAGTTTTTCCGGCCATCCGTTCGTCATGTACGCGATAATTTGTTGTAAAAACATATCATTTGTAGTTTCTCGAACAACTAATGAAAAATCAAGTGGAAATTCTTGAGAAAAATTAATTCTTTTTAATACATGACTATCATATTTTTCTGGAACCTGATTTCTTGTTGGAAATCTGGAGCAGAAGTCTGCATTGCCCATCATTTTTGAAGGACGATAAAAAATTTCGAAATCATAGATTGCCAGATCTAGAATATATCTTTGTAGACGTGTAACAAAAATTGCATGTCTACCTGATTTACCAAAAATACCCACCAAAGGTTTGTGGTCCGTATAGACGGTAAATTTGTGTCCATATAAATATTTGTGGAATTTTTTTATCGTGCACACAAGAGCCAGCGCTTCCAAATGCAATATTGGGTATTTCTTCTGGGCGTCATTCAACGAGAATGATGTAAAACTGACCGGTTTTTCATAGCCATCAATGATGTGTGCTAGAACACCTCCTAACCCATATGAGCAAGCATCTGATACCACTACAATCGGTTTTTGTGGGTTATAAAACTCTAGAAGATTCCGATTCAAAGGCGCCTGTTTACTAGCTTGGAATGCCAAATCACATTTTTCATCTCAAATATATCGTACATTTTTGCGCAAAAGATTATACAAAACACTGAGCCGAGCTGACAAATGTGGAATAAATTTCCCATAGAAATTAATTAAGCCTAAAAAAGCCTTCAGTTCGGATGTATTTTTGGGAGCTATTGCATCTTGAATTGTAATGATTTTATCTTTACAAGGTAATAAACCTTTCTCAGTGATGATGTGTCCCAAAAATGGCAGTGAGGTTACGAAAAATCGACACTTCTCCCAATTAACCTTGATGTTAACATCTGATAACCGCTTTAAAACATCTAAAAGTTTTGATTTGCATTCTCTCTTATCTTTGCCAGATATTAGCACGTCGTCTAAGTAGCAGACCACGTCATCTAATCCACATAGTACTTGGTCCATAATTTGTTGAAAAATTGCTGCTGAGGACGATGCCCCTTGCGGTAACCTGTTGTAGGTAAAAAGACCCTTTATAGTAGTTATCACCATGAAGCGTCTAGATCTCTCCGATAGTGACACTTGGGTATAAGCTCCTTGCAAGTCCAAAGAACAAAATACCTTACAGCCTGCTAACGAGGCAAATAAATCCTCAGCCACTGGTAATGGATAAGAATTGGGTATAATTAATTTGTTTATCGACACCTTGCAGTCTATGACCAAGCGTATATCTGCGTTTTTCTTCGGTACCACTATTACAGGTGAGGCCCATTCGCTAGTTTTCAGAGGTGTTATACCGTTTTCTTTTTCTAATTTCTGTAAATGCTCAATCACTTTACTGCGCAACTGATAAAGTACATTATAAGCTTTCTTAAACACCGGTGTGTCGTCTTTCAAGACAAGATTACCTTCATAACCGCTAATTGGTGTTGAAAAATCTTTTGTGAAAACATTTGGAAATTTTTCTTTAATATCAATAAGCTCACCTTCTGGTTTTTCTAATATGTTCTTTATATTTAAAAACTCATGGAAATTTTTCCGCCATCCTTGGAAAAATATATCCATCCAATCTCTGCCTAGTATTGGAACGAAACAGTTATCACTATCAAGAATTACTAGATTCACTTTTTCAATTTTACCACCCAACATCACATCAACTTTTATTTCTCCGAATACCTTTAGTTTTGATCCGTTTATGACCGCTAGTTGCTTACTACTTTTTATCAAATCTATATCATGCAATATATCTAAATACATTCCTCTACCAATAACCGTCACCGCAGAACCACTGTCCACTTCCATTGTTATTAATTTACCACCTACCATCGCCTTGATAAAACAAGGTTCGTCAATTTTGTTTAGTCTTCTAATCATCATGCAATTGTTTTCACCTGATTCGTCACTTGAAGCCTCCATATCGATTTTTAATTTGTCAAAATACGCGTCGATTCTCTTTGATGACACGGAGCCTTGGTCTTCGATAAATTTCACATCGTTTCTTTTTCTATTCAATCTGAAGCAATTCCGCTTAATATGACCTTTAATGCCACAGTAATTACAAATCAATTCCGCGTGTCTGTAATCCGTTTGCCATCTACCCCTACTTCGACTCCTGCTGCGTTCATTACGACCTACTGCGCTACGGCTCCTATCGAATCTACCATTACGCGATCTATTGTCACTATTGTTGCGAACGTCGCTTCTGCCGTTATTATTAAAATCATCACGTCTGCCCAATCTATCTTTGACTGCTGCCACTTGAAAATGGTTTTTATTATTAATTATTCTTGCCCTAGTATCAGCTAGCTCTCTATTGACGATAATTTTCTCAGTTTTCTCAAGAGTCAATTCATCTTCGTCGAGTAAGCGTTGCTGTAAGTTTTTATCGTAAACTCCCATTACAAGCTTGTCCCGAATCGCTCTATTCTTAAAATCACCGAAACCGCAAAATTCAGCTTGAAGTTTTACATCGAGAATGAAGTTTTCTGCAGACTCTGATGGACTTTGTACTCGCTCGAAAAACTTAAATGTTTGCATCATCTCATTATCGACCTTGTCATATCTCGATTTTAATTTTCCTATTATCTCCGCAAATGTCAAAGTAAACAAATTTCTACCAGGATATAGAAGTTTTATTTCCTCATAAACATGTTGTCCGCTTAAAGTTATAAATAATGCTTTTTGATCATTCGCGGGATTTTTGTTATATTGGAAGAAATATTCCATTCTTTCTACGTAATTAGTAAATGATGTTCCCCTCTCATAAGCGTCAAAAGCTCCGACGATAGAACTCATCTTGCTTATAGTGAACGTAGAAACACTAATGCAGCCGAATATACAATTAGTCACCCACAAATTAATGAGAAACAAAATCACTCACCAACAAATAATTCTCCGTATCTCGCGTAAGTGTAGGTTCACTTCGCCTCGCCGTGTACAGTCCCAAGTATTGATCAAAGTGTGAGATGTCACCCACTCTCCAGAAATCCGTCACCCAGTTTCCGTGGAGCTCTAGTATACTGCAACCAACACTAGCAGCGCAAACCTTCTCGTCTATCCAGCAACCAGCACCAGCCGCACGATCTCAAATGCCCATCCAGCGAATAACAGCAAGCGTACGATCATAATTGTGACTTTCTTGCTTTTTGACTTGCTGTGCTTTTCACCACTTTTGAAATATTTCCGCGTCCCTTCTTTTCTTTTGCCACACTTTTGTAAAACAATTATCAATTGTCTTACAAAAGAATTATTGGTAATCCTGATTTTCACTACACGATGTACAATTTATTTTCACTAGCACGCGTTGAAACACCGTATCAAACGCGATTCATCCAATTAGCTGTTTAATTCGTCTGATTTAACACTTTTGCTTTAGAAAAAAATCCCATCGTCGCCACTAATAAAATGCGTGTTACTCATTTGGAGTCTCAACTAGAAGAGAACATTTATTCTTGAGGTAACTACAATCTGTTCGATCAGCACTCATTTATCTGAGGCTGTATCTTATGCTCTTGATCGATCGGCTCTATTAGGCCGTGTCACTACACAAATAAAGTATTCCTTGTGATAAAATAAACACTGAAAAGCTGATTTAACACTCAAAACTAGACGGCTCATGTGTTGTCAAAATGAGTCAACTTTTCATTGAATGCAATTACTAGTGCCCACTTTCGCACAGAGATTCCATTTCACCAAAGTGCCTCACTGCATCAGCCGCTATCGATGCTGAGATCCGCTGCAACTAGTGCGCTTTCCATAGCCATGCCACAGTTGCGGCCGCTATACGCTGCAATTGGTATCCACTGTCCCTGCATCAGCTGGCCCAGCTGCTATCGTTGCTGGAATCCGCTGCAACTAGTGCGCTATCCATTGCTACGCCACAGCTGTGGCCGCTTTCCGCCATTGCTGGTATCCACTGCACTGCTGGTCCTGCTGCTAAAGGAGGACGACTGCTGTTGTCGCTCTCTAGAACTATTATGAGCGGCTTCGGCTGAAACAGGCTCTTTTAAAGGCCAAATAGCATGTTTAAAATTGCAAGGTATATGATTCTGTCGACCGTGCTTGAGAAGCTATCATATAACGACCAATCAGAGGTCGAATTTTTCGTTTTGACAAGGCTTGACTATTTTCAATAGTACAATAGTGTGAATAATAAAAATACAATTATCTTCTTTTGGGAAGAATCTTAGAAAATTTTCTAATCTATTGCTGCAAAAACGAAGGAAATCTATCGAATACTAACCGATTTATTAGCATTTGAAATTGGAAATATTTTTCACTTTTTTCGGTTTTAGATTTTCATTTCACATCCCTATGTAGCCGAACTTCCTGAGGGAAGTATTCTACTTCAAAAATAGATTTTGGACCTCCCTTTAAGGGAGATTAATCACAAATCTCATAGCACCAAAATATGCAGAGGGTCATACCTATCAATTCTGCTGAAGACGTCATAATTTTATATTCAACGTACGTGGAGTTATCAATTAGGCGCGTCAAAATGGACTTTTAAACCGCTGTGCGCTGGAGAGAACGTATTCTACACTCAAAATTTTATTACGCTTATACCATTCATACCTGCTCGTGGTGAAGAATTTTTTCGGTCTCTCTTGTCCTCATACAAAACCAAAAAACAAAAAGAATGTGCGAGCTCTCGCAGCTCTTTCGTCGAGAGTATTCTTTGCTCTCTCCGGTACTGGTATAGCGAGAGTGTCTTTTCATGGTAACCCGCATACGTGTAAGGTTTTTTTTGTACATTTTTTTAATGAATTTCATTGTTGACCGAGTTGAAATATTTCGACTAACGACAATCGTTTTTTTTTTACATTGTAGGTAGGTACCTAATGTCGCAAGAGCGTGCTGTGTATAGCGCAGCGCTTTCAATAATATAATTCAAGTAATTCAATTCAACTAACTGGTGAGAATGGTTTCAATAGTCGCGGGGTGTACAATCCAAAACAATTTTTTAAGAAATGTTTGAGTGGTTGAGAAATTTTTAGTGTAATTTCTTCTTTTTTGATGCAGATTCTGACAACTGTCGTGCATAGAAAATGGAAAAAGCACAGCAAAGTTTAGGTACTAACATTTTACTGTCGAAACTTGCACTTTCTGTTTAGTGGACACAGGCTTTGCAGCCAACTATTAGTATTCTAAATAATGGCGGGGCTAACGCCACAATTCTATTGATACTAACGAACTCTCCTAAGTCAGGGCTCGAACATTAGACGACAGGTTTGTTGAACCAGTATTGGACCTTGAGACCAGGTGAGAGGCATTGAGAGCTCTCGATAGTTAAAATAGGTGGCTGAGTTCCAATCGAACGGAAGGAACAAAAAATCGTGCAAAAAACTTTAAGTTACTGATAAACCCGAAAAAGGCATACGATAATGCAGATGATTGAATTCAACAATTTTGCTTTTCTTACGTGACTTGCTTGATTTAGCAACAGGAATGAAACTGCGTTTCAAGCGAAAGCCAACAGAGGCAGAGTTGCAGAAAATAAGTAATCGAATAATTTGTTTGATGCCAAATATATCAGAAATGCATAAAACGACGAGGTTTGATGTTATCCCAACTTTTTTCCCGACTTTCTGCGACTTGGGCGAATGGAGATTCAAAACAATATCGCACGCTTAGCCTTGGGGCTAATAGCGGTCTCGATCAACTAGATTAGTTGAGAGAATTCGTTATCGATATTGTTTTTGGCACATTTTGTATGTGTAGGATAAGTACAACGATACACCGTGCCCCAGTGCTGAGTCGAGAAAATTTCCAGCTCGAAAAGATCCTCGACTCGATCGGCAATCGAACCCGATATCACAACCGTGTGGGAGAGCTAGCCAACCGACATCGCTAACCACAGAGCCACGGGGACTACCACGCGAATGGAGACTCCTTCAGTTCAAATTTTCGAAGTACCAGAAAATCGATTGTTTTTTACCTTGTTTTAGAAGACATTTGGCATTGAAAACACTAAATCGATTCGAAAATTTCATGAGGTTGCATATATTTTTCATTGGACGAAAAAATCGCATCAAAGCTACGCATTCCGAAGACCGGTTGAGTTCAAATTCTGCATTCCGTTTCGATGAAACATTTGAGCCCTACCGCTAAATGAAATTCTAAAGGGAGATTTTCAAGCATCCTGCTGTTTATTGAAGTAAAAAATCATGGACGCCTAATCCTTTCAGTTCTATTTTGAACATTGAATATTCGGAAAGAAATTCAATTCTTCCAAAGTCAGAAGTTTTTAGAGAGAGAGACGACTCAATAAGTCATTTGAAGCCAAATGGTATGTAACACTCAACCTGGACGGCGTTTTGCGTAATTATACATCTACATCTTTAACATCTCGTTTTCGATATACCGGATTTTTATTGGATGGTTTCAATAATCCTCAAAAAGTTGAATGTTACGCATGGCAAAAATTCGTTGAATATCACTCTGGGTGCCTTAAAAATAAAAGGCAAACAGCAAATGAATTTATAGATAACAATAATTATTTCAGATACACATACACTTTTATACTGCGCGTGGACTACTACTTCGATAATTGAAGATATTTCTTATGACTAACTTGGCCGAGAAATCCTATGCAACTCCACTAAAAGGTCAGGTCAGAAATTATCTTAGCAGAAAACGAAGTAGTCATCTTAGATCATTTTCAGAATGCTGACTTAGCTTTCATGGAAAGTTATTATCAACAGAATAATCATTCATGATCCTATATTGAAAGAATCTGATATGAGAAACTACAAAAGCATATCTTTTTGAAAAAAAAAATCGAATGGTCTACAGATAGTCATAGAGAGCAGAAAAAGCATATTTAAGGAAAACAATGTTCATTGGTCTAAATTTTGTAGAATAGCAATTTTACTAGGATTTATTTATTTACTTGGAGACTACTAACATGAAAAGCAATTCTTTGTTCACCTCTTGCTCGCACCATTTGACGGCCGCATCGTTATTGTTCACAGATCTTATAGAAAAATGTCGTTTTTCATTTCCCAAACGAGACGTCCTGTTGGTTAATCCAATTCGCAGCTTTTTTTTTTCAAAGAAAAAAATTAAAGATATCAACTTACCCCAAGAAGAAAACGAGACGACATCAATATATTTTGGTCAGGGCATAACAATAAATAAATTAAATTGATTTAATAATTGACTGACTGGCTGCGGTTTCGTTCGGTCGTTTCGCTCCGAGTGATGCTGTGTTTGTCTGGGCCGTCCTGCCACTCTGTCAGTCCAGTTCATTCTATGCTCATCACAAAAACCGAAAGAACGAAGGTGGGATGAAATATATATACTCCCCGCGTTCACAATGGACCGCGATCATATGCAAATATGCATCGGCGTGCGTCCCAGTGTGTGTACGCTTGTGCACGCATCATATAAGACCCGAAAATTTGCAATATTATCGTCATGTCGTTTGTCTGAGGTTGAGTTGTCTGTCCGTTCGCCTTGCCTGCTTACTGACTGGTTTTGATGGACTTTTTATATTAATTCCGCGAGTCTGATTATTGTTATTTTTATTTGGTCATGCTGATTCGTCGCAGTCGCATTTGGGTTGTTTGTGCACGGCTGATTGCATCTTGTCGCGTCATTTTGCATTATCACGGCTGGTGCCCGGTTATAAACGAGAGCCAAAAAAAAAACAGATTGAGATTTTCAGCCCCGGTGCGGATGAATTCTGAGGAAAAATCAATTGGCTGGCACTAAGGAGTATCGCCAAGTAACAAGAAACAAGTCTCTACGAGGCAAGGAATTGAAAAAACCAAAAATACAGAAATGTATCACAAATAATTAAAAAATAAAAATATAATAATACATTAATAAATTAATAATACTGTTAGTATCTCGTTTCAAAACCTTAACCAACAATTTTAGCTATGTGATGATTGTGCTAAATCAATAATGAAAATATTCAAAGTCAACTCAATTAAACCAACCGAACTGTATTTCATCATTACAAAATAATTAATTCATATTTTCCTATATTATAATACATATTTGGTTATCGAACGCCAATTCTTGCTAATGGTGTTCGCAATTCCGCTGTAATAATAAAAACTTCAACATAATTTATGATATCAATTTTGTAGAAACTGGATTAAAAAAGTAGAGCCAAACCAGACTTGGTAAGCATCTGTATTGCAATGTTCTTGCTTTATCATTACAGTAACACGTCTTGTACCCCGTCTAAAATGAATAATAATCAGCATGGCAACAAAAGTTGTCAAATACGAGACTTCAATTCACTGAACCTTACTGCATCGCTCGAGCGGAATCGATCTGCAGTTGCACTTCCCGGCCCTGCTATCGTTCTGTTGTCAACTTTTGCCAATCGACTGTGAATCTAATAAGCCGCAAGTTAAACGTCTCCATCAATGATAAATGACCAGCGGGCGGTGGAGAACGTGCCATCCTCGAATCCGGCTCGTCTCGCCGCTATGTCTTTACTGGTTTGAGGAAGCTTCCCTCTTCGGGTGTTGAAAAAAGAAGCTTAATTTGACGTGCAATGGGCGTGTTGCGATGGTTCCGAAACAGACCGGGTAAAAAATTCACCAGGATCGAATTAAAAATGATTTACGGTCCAGCGCGGTTTGTCGTTTCTTTTTTTTTTTCTTCTCTTTAGTTGATGTTCTTGTGGGAGGAGGAATAAATCTTCAGCCTACCATTACTCTTTGAAATTGCAGAAAATTAAAACAACGTGCTTGGTATTTTCGTTTGTGAAATATTACTTCGGATTATCCTTACGATTAGTCATATATTAAAGTACATACTTATTTTAAATAGACAGCTCTAAAATCCCAAAATATTTCGTTTTTTTTTCTGTTGGATTCAGTTATTAGATACTTTTGATGATCACAGTTAAAGTTTTTGCTTTTTAAATACTTTCTAAAAGAAAAAAATTGGTTGATAAGAATCTGAGTTACTGCAAAGCTAGGCTAACTTTCTGCAGACTTTAAACCAACTATCAGTAGACATGGTAATTATTGGGCTAGCACTACGGTCCTCCTGCAACTAACAGTATCTCACGAATCAGGATTCGAACATAAGACGACTGGATTGTTAGAGTGTTAGTTTACAGACTGACCAGCTTTATTTAACTTTTTCGGCAATTTAACCGATGAACGGTTTAAAATAACTAAAAGTTGTTAGTATTAAAGTCTCGTAACATAACATTAGCACAATCTTTACATGTTTGTTTTACTATTGATATTTATTATAGGGTGAAGTTAGACAGTTAGTTAAAAACTACATCATATGCATTCAAAGTACGAAGTTTCCGCCTGTCGAATGCAATAATTTGTGATAACTTCTTGATTAGAATGACTTAAAATTAAAAATAAGATCTACTGGTTAGAAGTTTACTCCTCCACAAGTAACACACAAAACATGTTAGAAAATAATTCACAATGACAGTAGTCATATAAGAATACTATAAGCGCAATTTAAAACTTGTGTTGTTATATTCTTGTTCTCGAGATGTTATTTCATAGTATAAGTGTATTTAATATATTATCGAATATAAACTGCTGCTGCTTATCTGTAACTTGTGTTCATGATGTTATCAAAACAGTACAGAAAGCAACTTAAAATACAACATTTGCGAGATGTTTTTCATCAGTAATTCAACCACATTTCGAACACAAACTCATTTTTTTCTGGTTTTGGAGATGTTTTTCAATAACATGAGTTGAACAAACAACAACTATGACACAAATGACACTTGTCTAAAAGTTGTCCTCCAGATGTTTTCACTATGTATTAGATAAACTGTGTATGAAATGCCCAGCCGGGGCAGCCGCGCGCGTTCAATATTATACGCCTAATAACAATACTACCTACCTGAAAAGTGCTTTTCCTATTATTGGTATTCGAAAACCAACGTAAAACTACTTGATCAAATTGTTAATGAAATTATTTAAACGATTTCAATAAACCTATTCGAGGTGGGTCAAATGCGAAAAGGTAAACAAAACGCTTACAGTGCAACCAATATCACTCTAATTTTTTTTACCGTATATCTAACAACGTTTTCTAGTTTTGAATTATTTTATGTCTAGTTAACGTTGAAACTATGCGAGAACAATTTTAATATTCAAGCGACAGAAACAATTAATTTCGAAAGGTTGAACATTGCTTTTCATCATCAATTTAGAATTGATTAAAAGTGCCGCTGACAAAAACGATCATCGAACTGATGCGACAAACTGCGCGTAACAATACATTTGCGCATGCGCTGGGTAAATGTTGTCATAGCAACGCATTTGCGCATGCGTTTTGTTATGGCGAATTCTGACCCACGAATGCGCGAATTTCTTCATTACACTGGGTCAGTGCAGATCTACCCAAGGAAAAAAAGAACATTGCGGTTTACTACGCATGTAAGAAAGAGATGCCAGATAGTTGTTTACGAACTAAGCCCATGCGGTGGTGGGGTAAACTGACTCTTCGCAATGAAATAAATCAGTGAACAGTGTAATGCATAATCTATTTTCCACTGATTGACAAATAGAAAACCATATCCAATGAATGGCGCATAAATTTTTCAGAAGTAAAACGTAATGTTTCACCATGAAAGTTGACGCGCACGTAAAACTTTGTATTAAAAGCATCAAATGGTTGATTTATTTTGAAGTAGAATACTTCTCTCAGGAAGTTCGGCTACATAGGGATGTGAAATGAAAATCTAAAACCGAAAAAAGTGAAAAATATGTCCAATTTCAAATGCTAATAAATCGGTTAGTATTCGATGGATTTCCTTCGTTCTTACAGCAATAGATTGGAAAATCTTCTAAGATTCTTCCCAAAATAAGATAATTGTAATTTTATTATTCACACTATTGTACTATTGAAAATAGTCAAGCCTTGTCAAAACGAAAAATTCGACCTCTGATTGGTCGTTATATGATAGCTTCTCAAGCACGGTCGACAGGATCATATACCTTGCATTTGAAAACATGCTATTTGGCCTATATAAGAGCCTGTTTCAGCCGGAGCCGCTCATAATAGTTCTAGACAGCGACAACAGCAGTCGTCCTTCCTTAGCAGCAGCACTAGCCCTGTGGTTGGTCGCCACGTCTCAGGAGCAGGCGGTTTTTCTCAGCGTGTGTCGCCAGACAGCCATTATTCCCTCCGTGTTGGGGCAGCATGAAGATTGCCATCAGGAAACCCAATTTTGGAAATCAAAATGCCTTTTTGAAGGCAAATAAACAAGTCATTGAAAGTTAATATTTTTTGTCAACGCAAGCAAGCATTCTGTGTTGCATCCTAACAATTTAAATTTGTCGCACTCGTCTAATTTACTGAATGTGAAATAGCTTCCACAGTGCATGTTGTCCGTGTATCTTAGTTCCCCCAATGTTAGGACAGCTCAAAGGTTGTAATTAGCAACCGATTTTGAACCGCAACATGCTTTTTTCAAGGCAAATAAAAAAATAATTGAAGGTTAATAATTTTCTGGCATCAACACAAGCAGACATTCTGTGCGGGATGCAATCAAATTCTGTTGTAGTTGTCTAATTTTTACTTTTAATTTGTTTAGTAAACCCCCCACTGTAGGGGCAGCGCAAAGGCTGCGATCAGCATAACCGACATTGAATAATAAACTGCCCTGTTAGTACGCATTCACAAAAGCAGTTAGTTCGACTATGCAGAGCTAATATGAAGTCGATTCAATCAATCAGCATAAACAGAATTTCGTCGTCTCCCAGCTGCCAAGTTGCAACATGATGCAACACGCAACAGCGAGCAAACGAAATCGCTTGATGTTACAAACCGCAATAAAATACGGGTTAAAACCGTTGCGTGTGTGAGAGCACCATCGGTGTTTATTCGCTGGATACACTATCTACTGTCTACTGAACGCAATAATCTGCTTACATGCGACATGGGAACGGGAACATTTTCTTCAACCAAGCTGCACAACACGACACAAAACATGTTATTTTGTTGCTTCAATGAGAGTGCTATCGGTCCGGCTCAACAGAATGTTCACAAGAAATCATTTTTGTGCATCCGTGCTACGAAACTGAGGAAAAACTTTAGAAACTGAAAAAAGAGGTGGAGCTTATCAAATGATCGCTCTGAACCAGAATGAAGTCACACATATTTTTCAAGTTATATCATTCCACCATGTACGAAAAATAATTCATTCCTATTTTCATCCCTATATAAGAGCCTGTTTTAGTCGAAGCCGCTCATAGTAGTTCTGAACAGCGACGACAGCAGTCCTCCCTTAGCAGCAGCGGGAGCGAGCAGTGGGTACCATCGATAGCGGATAGCGGCCACAACTGTGGCATGGCTGCGAATAAGCGTAGCAGTTTCAGCGGATCTCACCATCGATAGCAGCAGGGCCAGCAGATGCAGATACAGCGGATATCAATGGTGGCCACAACTGTGGCATGGCTACGGATAGCGTTGCAGTTGCTCAGCAGTTGGGCCAGTGCATAGCGGCCACAACTGTGGCATGGCTATGCATAGCGTAGCTGTTGCAGCGGGTATATCAGCATCGATAGTAGCAGGGTCAGCTGATGCAACGACACTCCCTTCACTAAAATGCTGTTTCAGTGTGGTAGCGGGAAGCATCAGCAGCAGGCTTGCATAAAATGAATACATCAGCCAGCAACTTTCTCTAAGGCCTCTGCCATAGTAGACGCGAAAAGCGGCGCGAACCGATTCGCTCGGCCGTAGGTTGATGTACAGCTCTACTGATGGCTGTACATTAACCTACAGCTGAGCGAATCGGTTCGCGTCACTTTTCGCATCTATTATGGCAGAGGCCTAATGGGAAAGTTGTATCAGTTTGTTCAGAAGAATATTATTGTCGGTAATATTACAGAGATGCGATTGCGTAAATCCGATTTTGAATTGAACAATTCTAGATAAACATTTCAAAAGGGGTTATGCTTAGACGCGTGTCATTTTTCGTTGTTGATATTCCCCACATGAAACGACGCGCTTTCATATGATAGCGGTGGTATTAGCGGTAGATGCATTTGCCAACACTTCCTCCAGTAAAGCCGTGTCTAGTTTTCAATGTGAAAACACCTTTCTCATTGTGTTGACCGTGCGCCTTAGTCCTCACTATCAATGATAAATTGAACAATTGTCCTTATAAGGACAACAAATGAATTAATGGAGATTTAATTTTGAATTAGAATACTTCTCTCAGGAAGTTCGGCTACATAGGGATGTAAAATGAAAATCTAAAACTGAAAAAAGTGAGAAAATTTTCAAATGCTAATAAATCGGTTAGTTTTCGATGGATTTTCTTCGTTTTTGCAGCAATCGATTAGAAAATCTTCTAAGATTCCTACCAAATGCATGAAATTGCAATTTTATCATTCGAACTATTGTACTTTTGAAAACTCTAAAGCCTTGTCAAAACACCAAATTCGACCTCTGATTAGTCGTTATACCGCGCTTTCCCAAGCACGGTCGGCTATATAAGAGCTTCATCAGATAATAAACAAACATTTCATCGGATATTAAATTGAACAACTGAAATTTGAAGAACACAAATGATTATTTGAAGAGTTAATATTTTCTCGTTTTGCGCTATACTCCAAAGTAAATTATCTTCATCTACATGCATACTCTGACTATTATTACGTTTTTGCGTCGCTTAGTGTTTGGCTACGGTCATGCAGAACGCAAATAACGGCGCGATGCGATTCGGCAAGACGAAATCTGTTGAAATGTATAGCTCTACTTCGCCTTAAAAAGAGCTGTACATTTCACCACGGTAAGGCGAATCGCATCGCGCTGGCATTCGCGTTCTGCATAACCGTAGCCTTTGTTCCGTTCCCGTTTAATGATGTCGTATTAAATGTGCATATTACAATTCGGCAGCACTTCAACTTCTCATTTGCACAAAATTTAAAAATATCCAATGAACTTCATTCAAAATATCAGACAAAAAGAAATCACAATACTGCCAATGAACGGTCAACGTTTATTTACTAGAAAAAATGACTGACACGCAAGCAGCCAGGTTATCTTTCTTGTAAAAGTATTCTACTTCCACCTTGCGGTCGTGGCTTTGCATACAACCTTCTTGTGATTTTTTGTTTCTTATTTGATTGTTAGAAAGAAACGCCATAATCACTATTTTTTCCATTATTGTTCCTGATATAAATCAGTGTCGTTCTGCGATATTTTTATTTTGAAGTTTTATGCTTGCGTCAACGATGTTTTGATTTGTTAGCAATTACAACTTAAAATAACCTATTTTCAACGAATTTCTACCATATTGGTACTCGACATGTATTTTACAGCTTCGGTCTAACATGTTGGCTTGCTTTCATGAAGTTTTATAATACTTCATAAAGACCCAGTACTTGTTCTAGTAGCCTTTAATTTTTGCGCTTTTCTGGTGATAGAGATGTCATGGAAAAGGTAATGTCAACTGAAGTCTATAATTGCAGGCAGTATTAGAGGAGTTATCTCAACTGCTCTATAACAACGTGTGTTACTTGGGTTACTGCCATATATCACTGAGCTATTAGACATTATAGTCGTTGAAGCCCTCTTGCTTGATAGATCTTTCATACCCTCGGTGCATTTCACCAGTTTTTGAGGATAATCTTCTCGAGAACCTTACACGTGGCATCAAACAGACAAATCGGTCTATGTATATACCTACTAGGGTGGGGAAAAATGATCGATTTTCCAGAACCAAGGTTTTGGGCAAACAACCCTGAACTTACCTGAAGTCGATTGGTTTTGTCTCTGCTTGGCGCATTGCATTTCAAATTTGTATGAAAATTTATATGGGAAAACCTACTTTTTTTGCATTTACCTTTCTAGAGAGCTCAACAACGCTCTAATTATGCACTAAATTATGTTAAAGTATAGTATTTTAGATGCCTTACAACTTTGCAGAAGACACTGAAGAGCTAGAATGTCCCTAAGAAGAGCTATAGTTGTTCAAAGTTGAGTATGTCGTTTTGAATGCAGAAAATCTTGTTTTCTGCCAACATTACCAATGTACCGGCGTCAGTAGGATTCCCATCAGAAGTAACCTGTCGTAACGAGTTTATACACTCAGATGGACCAAGCAAACAAATTTAGGTCAATATTCTAGGCGTAAATAGAATCTACAACGTGTTTCAGAGGTTACTTTTGATGGAAATCTGACTGACGCCGGTACACTGGCAGTGTTGGAAGAAAAAATGATTTGCAACATAAATTTCGACATACTCAACTTTGAACAGCTCTAGTATTTTTTTGGCACACCCTAGCTCTTCGGTGTATTTGGCCAAGTTGTTAGGCATCAAAAAACCTACCATTCTTCAAATGGTGAACCTATGAATTGAGATTTGAGCCATTTGAGCTCTTTAGAATGGAAACTGCGAAAAAGTTCGTTCTTCCATACAAATCTCCATATAAATTTGAAATGCAATGCGCCAAGCGGAGACAAAACCAATCGACTTGCAATAAATTTAGGATTGTTTGGGGTCCCAAATAGAACAAAAAAAACTTGGTTCTGGCTTTCTGCTATCAAGTTTCGTTTTTTTTTCATATAACGATTTCCCACCCTAATACCTACAGACCACCTGATAGATTTGCTGCCTTCGGTGTAAAAACCAGGTTTGTTTGTTTTGTGAGCACAGCGCATTTGCTCTGCTATTGCTGGGGCTATTAATTCAACGAGGTTCATTTTTTTCGGAAGTTACCTCTCAACACCATACCAGGTCTGGAGTACCAATCCCAAACGGTCACTTGACTTGCACATTCTGTTGTCGATTGGCCACCATCCAATCATCACTTCTGCATTTCACCTATCATATCAATCAAAAATACCAGTGTTATTTTTCCGACGACCTGAAAAATTTTCCCGATAGTATTTTCTATCCTACTGTTTTTCTTTTTCAAGACTTAAGACCAAAATAAAGCAAATATGAAGCACCTGGCGATATCAGGTTTAGTCTGAACATGGTATTACTGCACTAACATTTTTTAAACATTTTGACATTTTCTAAACGAAAATGTATTTTATTTGCTTTTTTCAATTACCAAACCAAAATAAAGCAAATATAAAACACCTGGCGATGAAAGATTTAGTCTGAATATGGTATTACCGCGTACGTATATGCGCGTCAGAACACTACTCGTTCTGTTTCGCCGCCTCTACCGACGCGTTTTTGCCGCTCCAGTATGACCGGTTTGAGCGTTTCATATAGACGTTCGAAGAAGTAGCTCAGACGCCTTTGCGACGCTTTTTGCCTCGCTTCATTTGACGCCTTAGTATGTTAGTAGCCTAATCCGAACCGTTAACGTCAACTTTTTAAAATTGCGTGTCATAATGTCAATGTTGTCGGCGAGGCCAAGTAACTGGCCGGACTTCCTGAAGATCGTACCACTCGTGTTTATCTCCGCTCTTCTAATGGCATCTTCCTTGGCAACGTTGAAAGCCCATCATCCTGCCGTAACTTTCTTCGAGATTTGAAAGGGCTCGAGAAGGCCCCGGAAACTCGAACTGTACGCATCACTTAGTTGTTCGTGCATAAA
Source organism: Wyeomyia smithii (assembly GCF_029784165.1). NCBI lineage: Eukaryota > Metazoa > Arthropoda > Insecta > Diptera > Culicidae > Wyeomyia > Wyeomyia smithii. The sequence continues at coordinate 113,427,621 of NC_073695.1, read as the reverse complement.
TTAGCATAGCTGATCTTATTCGATTGTGTCATACGCTGCACTGAAGTCGATGAAAAGATGGTGCGTGGTTACGTTGTACTCTGGAGTACTTGTCGCAGTGCAAAAATTTGGTTCATGGCAGCGCGGGACCCCGTGAAATCCGCCTGATATTGCCCCATGAATTCCTTTGCAAAAGATGACACATAACGGGTGACAACTAAAAATTTGGAATTTTTTTTTATAGCTGTCAAAAATAGATGGAAGAACTTCATTTAGAACTAACAAAAAATACTGAACATTTGAGAAAGGTCCGTTACCGGTATCCTGACGAAGTTTACTTATGATGGCAGCACAAGAGCGTTGCACGGCCTTCAAGTCCGCTTTTCGAATGCATCTCTTGAATCTACAGATGAACTGTTCGCAATTCGTTGATCTCCAAGTATTTTTGCACCGAAGGAACTCAAAATCCCAAAGAAATCTTCGATTGGACGACTCTGAGATGGATTTGTTGGGTTGCGTATTTGAGGTGCAAATGGAGTCGAGTGGTTGTTCAGAAACGTTTATGTTGTTTTGACGTTCTGTGATGATATTTTATCAGGCTGACGTTTTCAATGACTCTAATAACGTTTGCGCTAAAAAAAATGGACATAAATTGCCAATTTTTCATGGGTTTACCTTTGCACGCACTGACGAAACTACGCATGCATCAACAATCATATTAACCCATGAGTCATCAGAAAAAATTTGATTTGCGCGTTCGAAAAACGGTACACCGCCGCGTTGAAAACGGACATCGTGCGGCAGTTCGTGGACACCGGATACACCCGTTCCGGCATCTACAACATCTTGGCACTATTGGACACCAATCAGAGCATTGAAAGAAAGTCCGGTTCCGAACGGCCGACGACCCTGAGCGACAAGAAGCTCCGAAGGATGCTGAAGAAGAAGACCGAGGGAAAAGTGGCTACATCACTGCGTGCGCTTGGCCTGGTCTGTGCAACCGATCAAGCAGTGCTTGGTGAACATAGACATACATGTCGGGCGAACATGGACGGCCAATACCCGTTCACTAATCTCGGAGCTGCAGGCAGTGCCTGAATGAGATGGTCAAATGGTCAAATCGATTTTCCCGGCAATTTACGACGTGGCGGTGGTGATGGACGACGAGACCTGTCTCACCCTGGATGGCAACGACTGGTAGGGCACTTTGTATTTCACTTCCACCACTAAAGTGAAATTTTCTTTCACACACCAAGTTCCCCAAGACGGTGCTGCTGTGGCTGTCAATCAGCGAGAAGAGGATGTCAGAGCTGCTCTTCTTTCGTTCCGGACTGGCCGTAAACGGGAAAATTCATAGTACGAAGTTCCTGCCGGAAGTTGCGTCGTTCACCAAAAATATTATAAGGCCGAAGACACGGTGCTTTTGCCGGATCTGGAGTCGGCTCACTATTAGAGGCGATCGTTTGAGGAGATAGAACGTCTAAATGTCGATGTGATACCCAAGTTGGCGAACCCGCCTAACGTTTCCAAGTTGCGTCTCATCGAGGATTTCTGGCAAGCCTGAAGCGTAAGATCTACTTCAACAATTTTGTCGCGAAATTTCAGGTGGAATTGATAAATAAAACAAAACAAAAATTAAAAAACATGCCTACACGCATGTTTTCGTCCGCCATGGCAAATGTTCCGGTTAACTGCCGGAAGGCCGCACGCAAGATCGTAGATTTTTTTTTGCAAGTTAGCTAACATAATTACCTTCCATAGGAAATTGATGAAACTCAATTATCTGTCTCAGTTGTTTTGTCACCATCATCCGAAAAAAAAAAACCATTTTTTAACGCATACGTTAGCACAAAACGACATTTTTAGCCCATTGAAACATCTGTGTAAAGTATTAGCCAGATCAAAAATAATTGATTGAAACGCTTGGCTAATGTTGCATGGAATTGCACAGGTTTTTAAGTTGATCCACTAAGGATATTGCAGCGGCAAAAGTACCGGGCAAATCTGTGTTGATCACTAACTACTAGTATTTATTTCTATTTTTCAAAACACCATTTTTTTACTTCTAAAGTTTTAAAGAACTTGCCCCCCCCCCCCCTAATCGAAGATCTGGCTACGCCCATGAAAAGAACCCCAAAAATTCCCGATTTTCAGTTTTCACCCACTAGAAGCTGTGAGAGTACCTTGTAGGCAGCGTGATAGCACGATAGTTCCTATAACACAGTGCAACAATTTTTTTCCTTGGCTTATATGTATAATTTTCTGATGTAGTTTTATGCGAGAATAAATTTTAAAGTTTGGACATATTTCAACTCTAGGGGCAACAATAGTGCCATTTTAAATTTTTGAGAAAGCAAAAATTTTCTGTTTTTTCGACGATTTCTGAGACTTATTGACTCAATATAAGACATAATTTTACTACCACTTTTAGATATTAGCGCATTACAATCAATGCTCATACACACACGATATTATTTCTCTTTGTGAAATAAACTAAAACCATTTCGATATTTGGCTTTAAAACAAAATGGCGTCGAAAAACCATCGGAAATTTCCGATTTCTTAAAAATTCAAAATGGCGCCATTGTTGCCCCTTTAGTTTAAATATGTTCAAACTCGGGGAAATTTGGTTGTGCATCAAAATACACGAAAAAATTATATATAGAAGTCAAGGCAGAAAAAAAGTCAATTTTCGTTGGACTGTGTAATCCGGCTTGTAGACATTTTCGTAGGTGGGAAACACAATTCCTTCCATCCATTCCTGTGGTAACGTCTCATCTTCTCAGATCCTGACAACTACCCAGTGCAGCGCTCTGCCCAGTGCTTGTGTTCCAGTGTTCCAGAAGCTCGCTTGGTAATTGGTCACTACCAGCGACTTTGCTGTTGTGAGCCGGCCGTTTTCTTTCTCAATCTCTTGGAGGCTTTATTGCCGTACCACCTTCGTCTGCTGTAGCATCGCCGTTAAGATGCTTGTCGTAATACCCTTTCTGCTTCCGCTTGTGGTACTTAGCCTCTGCGCGAGCTGTTCAGTTTCTCGTGGAACTTACGGGTGTCGCTAAGACAGTAGAGTTATTGCATCGTTTCGCGATCTCATTTCTCCTGTTGGTGCTTTTTTCTTGAAATTCGAATTTACATACGCCTTTAAACCAGGTATTTTTACAGTTCGGGGTGACTCTACCTAGTACTGCTCTGGCTGTGTTACTTGTGGCGGTTCGTATGTCCCTCCAACCATCTTCAAGGGAGCCTGCACCAATTTGCTCTTCCGTTGGTAATACCACTTCCAGCTGTTGCGCGTATCCCTGAGCAACTATGGGATCTCCTAGTCGTTCGATGTCGGATCGCGGCGTTAGACTTTGACACGGGCTATACACCGTCGAGTGTTTTGAGCGCATGTATACTGCAACTAGAAATCTATGATGGCACTGCGGTATGTGCGAACATTGATAATATATGGATTTAGAAAGCTTATAATCTGCCAAGGTGTTTGCAGCCACGGACTAAAAATTCAGATTTTCGTAACAAACCAGATTACTGATTTCAAAATCTACAAGCAGAAGTGTTTGGAAAAACGTACTCTTCCGTACATTAAAGCTCACAATGGATCTGTGAAGCTGCAACCTAAGCTACCACTATAAAAGATAAATACTACAGTGGTATCGAGACAACGAGCTAGATATCTTTGAAAAGCACATCAACCGATCCAATTGCCCTCATGCCCGCCTAAAATACCTCGCCATGTCTCTCGGTAATTGGCTGCTATCCTCCAGCCCTCTCTAATACTTAGTCAGTGAGCATCCTTGTCGATAGCAAACATCGAACGATTGCAGGGTTTACCCGGAAGTCGACGGCCTTCATCAGGATTTCTATTAAATAAAGTATTCATTGGTCGTTTCTCCGACGTTCTAGTTATATGCCAGCTTACGAAAGCCTGCCGTTCTAACGCAAGATTCTGCGCTCAATAACACGAAAAGATCGCCGATCAGTCCCTTTCAGTGTCCATACTTCATGGCCGTAGAGAGCTATCGGGAGAATTGGTATTTATAGATTCATATGGTTACGCAATCCGTAGAAGGCCCGGTCTACGGACGCTCTCCGCCTCCTGATCTCAATGCTAACCTTTTTGTCGCACGTCATTGATGGATTTAGGTAAATGAATTTTTTCGCTACTTCAAAAAATCCACATCTTCCACCACCGCAGCACCAACACTCGACGCTCTCTGCAAGCAACTATGTAGTTTGTTTGGTAGAGTTTATGACACGTCCTATCCTCGTAGCTTCCCTCTCGAGTGATCCAAATGCCTCTTTCACCGATCAATGATGTCGACATAGCCCGCATGTGGAGCTTCATGATGACAGTGCCACTTCTTTGCATACAGCCCTACTTATAGCTCCCATAAATGTGATGTTGAACAATAAGTCTGAAAGCTCGTCATCCTGCTTCAAACCATCTAACGACATAATCCGATATCAGCTACCTTGACGCATGATATGGAACCATCAAGGGTGGCACAAATCAGTTTCGTTCGAGCATACTCCGTCATAACTCCTTTCTCTTGACTGACCTGCACGCTACCCTGAAGTCTATGAAAATGTGGTGAGTGTGCAAGTTGAATTCTCGAAATATATCGAATATTTGTCGCAATGTGAACATTCGACCCGTGGTGAAGCGTACCACTTTGGTATTCTAGCAAATGCTTCCTGCAACGGCATCAGTCTATGGAGTAGGATACGGGAGAGAATTTTGTACACCGTATTGATAATTACTACAGTCCAGGTGGTGGCCTTTTTTGTAGATCGGGCACTTAGTAGCTTGTCTATCATTATTATCAATATCCAAACTGCTCTTCACGACGCCTGTGTCTTTCTCGCCAACAACGTTGTTTCCAACGCCTGGCCACCTCTGATTTATTGGTAATCACATTCCCCTCCCTGTCGTTGCACATGACAGGCGTTGACATGTTTCGGTTCCTGTTTCCGTTAATTTGGAAAGGCAGCCCTCTGCCTCCACAAGAACACACTCCCAATGATGTCGTTTCTTTAGCGGGGATAGAGTATCTTCTCTGGGGTTCTAACTGCTCTATATCTCCCTTCGCGCCAATGTGCCACGGCTGAAGCCAACTCGTGACTTCTGGCACGGTTCTTTTCATCCGTCGTTCGTTGGCACTCAACGTGAAACCACTCATTAGACGTAGTTGTCGCAGTTTTACCCAACATTTCTCGCGCTGTAGTGCTGATCAAATTGTGGCTATATCTTCACTGTTCATTCAAGTCCACTTTAATTCGCTTGTGAGGACCAACGCGACCTTGGGGACTTCGAGCGGTTGGTATCGCGTACCTTCTCCTGTGGACTGCAGATAGAGAACGGAACGTGGAGAAGGCGAATGAACCAGGAACTGCAGGAGCGGCTTGGGAAGCCATCTATCGTCCACACCGCCAAAATTGGCAGGTTGCGGTGGGCTGGGCATATCGATGTCGGACGATAGTCCGGTAAAGATGGTTCTTGAAAACAATCCGTCTAGGACGAGACGGATAGGAGTACAGTGGGCAATTGCAGCCATGAACCGTGTAGAATGGAGACGACTCTTACGTACAGCAAAGGGCTCCCCACGCACAGTGGTCGGAAAAGGCAATTTGACGAACTTAATTCTTTTGTGCTTAAACGGTTGATGTTAGCCAAAGACAATGTTCATAAGAATTGTTCACAAAAATATAACGGAAATGTTGATAAGAAATTTTTTTGATCATGGCCTACTATCATAAAAATAAAAAATCTAACTTTTGATACAGCGAAGATACATGAATAGTTTCTCTAGCAAAGTTGTAGAACTTTTCAAAATATAAAACTTTGCAGAAAATATTAAATTTCTATGACGTCTATTTACTAAAATACAAAGCATGTTCGCTGTCAACCCCCTCAAATTTAGTTTTTCTAGCATAACTTTTTAAATATTGTTTTTTCAACAGCATAATGTTCTAGACAAATATGACCAACATAAAAACACATGTTGCTTTCGAAGACAGTATGTTGCTACAATCATTCTATACTGAGCTAGAGCGTTTTTTCATTAAATTATTTCCCAGATTTAAATGCGTATAGGGTAGAAAGAGGCTAACCGGTGCACACCATCAAATACTTTTTTTAAAGCTTAGACCTTGTACCATAAGCTAGTTAATTTTTGATACTTGACAATTCATAAATGAATGAGTAGAGTGATGTTTTAGGTATGTATGTTTCTGGGGTTTTCTATACAAAAATGCACAAACTACCTGATTAATGAACGATGATTTGTGAACTTATGAAACAGATAACTCGCAATACTTTCAAAATTAGTGAGAACACTTAGGTATATTTAGTTGTTGATAGGTTCATCCATCAGTTATTCAACGTGAGTAAAATAAACACATAAATGCAAAGTTTATTGTTAATTACAGTCAGGTGTTTTAACGCGGTTTTTTTATACGCGGTTTTCTTACGAGGTTTTTTTTACGCGGATTTTTGAATTAACGCGGTTTTTTCACGCGGATTTTTGAAGTAACGCGGTTTTTTTCACGCGGATTTTTGAATGAACGCGGTTTTTTTACGCGATACCGCGCTAATTCAAAAAAAAAATTCACGAATTTCCGAATTAATGTGGGTTTGGAACCAGAAACGTTTAAGTGTTTATCTAGTGAAAGACATAGTCCAAAAAATACTCTCCGCCCACCGAAAGATCCGGAATGACCGTCAAAGAGGACAATTAAATACTGTATTAAATACTGGTTCTAGAGTGTCTCGGGTTTTTTCTAAAGCCCTTCTTGCTGGAACACTTTACGCGGATATTTAAAAAAAACGTGTTTTTTTTCGCGGATTTTTGAATTAACGCGGTTCTTTTACGCGGATTATTGAATTAGCGCGGTTTTTTTACGCGGATTTTCTAACGCGGTTTTTTTACGAGGTACGTATCCCCCGCGTAAAAAAAACCTGACTGTATTTATTTCATCTTCATCTGTCTCGTTTTCACTATATGTGAAAATTAGTATAAGCTTAGCATCTTTTGAAAATTCTTAATGCTTCTTTTGTGGTTTGACCCGCAAGCCGGCAATTACTGGATCTTAAGGGACCAATAGACGACGTATAAGATCACCGTTAGTAACAGTTCGTGAAATTTTTCGCGTGTGATCAAGCCTGAACCGTTTTATCACTTTGTTCAGTGACTCTTGCGATTCTTCAGATAATTGGCCTGATGGAATATTGAAATGGTTAATAATGTCCGCACCGTGAAATAATATTTTATGGCAAGTAAAACCAAGGATGTATGGACACCAACAAACGAGCAGTTTCCAAGCAACAGTGTTTGAATTTTGATGCGTTTATTTACCGGCCAGATGTAATGATCTGTAGTATTGTAGCGCAACGTTGAATTGCATGTAGATCATTTGTTGGTTTTCATATATCCTTGGTTTTACTTGCCAGCAACAGTCCATATGTTATGTGTTCATTTTAATCACGTCGAATGACTGATGGATCCATCATGGATGCACCTATCAACAACTAAATATACCTAAGAAGTGTTCTCACTAATTTTGAAAGTATTGCGAGTTACCTGTTTCTTGAATTCACAAATCATCGTTCATTAATCAGGTAGTTTGTGCATTTTTGTATAGAAAACCCCAGAAACATACATACCTAAAACATCACTCTACTCATTCATTTATGAATTGTCAAGTATCAAAAATTAACTAGCTTATAGTACAAGGTCTAAGCTTTAAAAAAAGTATTTGATGATGTGCACCGGTTAGCCTCTTTCTCCCCTATACGCATTTAAATCTGGGAAATAATTTAATGAAAAAACGCTCTAGCTCAGTATAGAACGATTGTAGCAACATACTGTCTTCGAAAGCAACCTGTGTTTTTATGTTGGTCATATTTGTCTAGAACATTATGTTCTTGAAAAAACAATATTTAAAAAGTTATGCTAGAAAAACTAAATTTGAGGGGGTTGACAGCGAACATGCTTTGTATTTTAGTAAATAGACGTCAACCGTTGGCTAACATCAACCGTTTAAGCACAAAAGAATTAAGTTCGTCAAATTGCCTTATCCGACCACTGTGCCACGGCTTGGAACTGTTTGGTAAGGTAAGTCCAACTCGCTCATCGATTGGTGAGTGAACTTTCTCCAGTTAAAACCCTTGGATGTTTAATCGTCGACCTTGATTTTATTACGTTAGACGATCGGTCGTGGAACTTGCATATTACGAGATACTGATCCGAGTTAACGGTTGGTTTTGTGAACGACCTTACGTCTACTGGAACTCACTAGATCTGTGTTCAGCCTGTAGCGTCCCAATATGTTTTTCAAGTGGTTATTTCCTCTATCATCGTTTAGTGTGCTTATCATAATTGCTTTTCAAATGTGGCATTCAGTTAGGGGTTCCGAATCCGTGTTCTTGTCGTTTTGTTGTATGTAGACGAAAATAGTTGGGCTAGATTGAGGTATGGATGGATTTCAGGAAAACGTACATGCATGACATGTAGGGTAGGTCAACAGTAACAGCTGGCTGCTTACCATCGGCCTTGAGCTTGACCTTGAGCTTACCGACCGCACATTTCGTGATTGCTCCTCTGCCAGCGATCTGAGCTAGTGAAGTTGCACATACAACCACGTATATGATAACTTGGAATTAGTTTCTACTATGTACAACAATTCAGTAGCTTCCGCTTTGTATAGATCGATAACGGCTCCGGCTACGTCCTTACGGTCGGTAGAATTAGGAAGGATAATATAAGAAAGGAGGTGTAACAGTCGTTGCTGTCGGGAACCAAGTTTACCTCTGCATCTCCACGACTGCGAGGGAAAGAAAGGGTTGTGTCGCCGTGGTGAAGTGACGAAATCGAACAATGTTGCGCGTGACGTTAACTCATTACGAAGGTGAGAGATGATTATCTTTTCTTTAAATACCGCGAATCTATGCGATCGGAGCGCGAAATATCTCTCAATACGAAAACGAACGATGTCAAACATCGCGATCCTATGCGATTGACACGCGTGAAAATCATCTACCACCCGAAGCAAATAATATATATATTCATTCCCGAATACCTTCAAGAAAACATTTCGGTAGAAGCGGTTCTTTGGGAGGTATACACCGCATAGTCATTCACGATATTTATCGACCGATAGAAACCTATTTTTGTTTAGAACGTGCCTAAATAAACCAACGAGCAAGCAGTATCCGGCCAGACATGAATGAATATTTCGGTTCACCTCGAGAAGTCACTAGGGCTGCCTACCTTCAGTCTGAAGAGAAACTAATAATTTAAACATGGCATCACGGTGTACTAAACAACATGCTTTATGTCGTGACAACCTTCACACCAAGCACAGCTACCAGACGAAGATGCACGTCAAATCTTTAAACAGTCCGAAAAAAGCTGTATATTACTAAATAAAATTTTTAGTCTTCCAATCTAAACTTCCATGAAAATATGGAAATAATAGCAAGTAAAAATTTCCCACGTCTTTTTATTTACGTATGTATTGTTAATCACTGTTTTCGCTCACTTTAAATACCCACTACAATGTTGTACTCGAATCAACTCGAGGGTAACCTCAATACAAATCATTTGCTTGCGCAAGTAAAAATTACCAACACAAAAAAATTTAACTCCAAGCATTACCAGTATCTGTACACAGCGGACAGCGATAGACAAGAAAAAATGCACTTTACAATGTAGAATTAAATTTCGCCATTAATCGCCGTAACTCAGACGACCCTCTCCTGGCAAGTGTGCGCAGCATCGCTCTCCAACGTTCGGTTCGGAAAAACGCATAATCTCACGGGACAGCATCGCGTGTATCAAAGCGGACACCAACTGAAAGATCGTGTGCAGCGTGGTCCGGTTTGTAAGGCGGCGAGAGCACGTGAAAAAGGCCATACGCATAAATATTCACGGTGTGTTTGCCGTCCCCTTCCCATCAAGGTCCCTGAATGATACGTGAAAACATTATTTCTAGTCATTTTTTGATTCTGCTGACTGCGTCTCATTGTGGCTGATAAGTAACTTTTCAGAATCAAATAAAAAAAAACAAGAAATTGATACTATGATTAATGTAAAACTTTTTTAATTATAGTATCGGAACATTGATTAACAGTTGATTGTTTTAGTATTTTCTAGACATCGTTCAAAATACAGGCGGTTGAGGGAGGTTCAACATGATTCAACTTGAGGATTTTTATAACGAATGATTGCCGGAGGAAATAACCAACTAATTTGGCCAAAAACAGTTTACGCACATCTCCAAATTCTTCAATTCCTAACTTTCTTCAACTGACAACTTTCAGTTCATCTGAATCATAACTTTTTAAGTTTTGGGTGAAAATAACAGAGTTTAGTCACTCTAGCAGCATTTCGCTGAATACCATTCTTCAAAATTAATTTTTATATGAAGAATTAATAACTGTTAGATTGATTTCTGATCAAAAACAAGTGTACGTGAAATCAAAAGTTATACTCTTTCTTGAATGCAACAGTCGTTAGAAACGCTATTAAAGTCTACCCGTAACAATGTTTGTTGAAATATCGAGCCGATTATACCAGCATTCTAATTGTTTTATTATTTTGCCCATGTTTTCTACCCATTGTTCAAAGGTAAAAATATTCTGAGACAGCAGCAAAAATTTCTACTTTGGAAAAAGTAGTTCCTGGGTTGGTCGCGTCAGTCGAGCTGACTGGCGGTCTCACAGGGTTGAAGCATGTTGTAGATAAGGGTATACAAAAACAGAAACCTTTTAGTTGTACAACTGCATGCTGGGTGAATTCTATACGAGCGTAAATTTATTGAATGAACATACGGATTATGTTCCACAAATGATGCTCAAACTTTAGAATTCAAACAGCACGGTTTCAACTCTGAGCAGTGAATTTTCTCAGTACACATGATACATTACAGTAAAATATCCTTGCAATTAATTTTAATACATATTTGTGCATCCTCCATATACACGCACGTTCAGCACAGTTTTTGCCGTACACGGCTAAACACGAGCTTTCGGCTGACATGGGGTTGACCAAGCGAGCATCCAAACGGAGCAGGAACGACCGCAGCTTAGACTCTCAGAGGTCCCGTGTAGAGCAGGATGATTTGTGGTCGGTGTATTTTTCATCGTATGTTCCGCCACTTCGAAGGCATTCCTCTCGCGCTCTTCGCCAGTCCACAAACGAGATGGACCTGTTCCACAAATTTTCTGTAAGATGTGCAGAATGCACGATTCGCCGTTTTTTCTCGATTACAACACACCTGAATGGTAGAATCATGGCAACGAATTCATTTTTTTTGTATTATTTTATAGATAGTTTTTAATGCTAATTGTTCTTTTGCGTACATTAACAATAATAACTGAGTCACTAGTTATTTGAATTATTCAAAATGCCTATCACTAAGTATTTTTTAAGTAGTTTTCTAATTATGTAACTTCTCTTATAAGTAAGTTTACTTCCAACATGAACATTAAAAATACTAACCACTCGACCAACTAAACCCGAATGACATATATACTTTATACAATTATCCTATTCCCTTAAATCAGTTTAATCATGTTGGGGACAAGCTCCCGTTCAAGTTTGTGGTTTCCATATTGAATGAACTCGTTTGCCCACAGAAAAGCCACATTCATCTCATCTGCGATATACATTGTTGATGTTTGTTTTTTCAATGGCTTCTGCTAACGTGTAAGTTTGGATTTCTCAAAATTAACATGAATGACTTCCAAGAACCTCACTCTCAATCACTTATTCCACCCCGCATCCTGGCTGCGTCCTTCTGCCACATTCCCACAAACTAGAAACGATGCAGGGTTCAGCAGGTTTTTGACCTGAATTTGTTTGTTCTGCATCCTGCTAAAACGGGCTTTTTGAATGAGTATGCTTCTTTTGTATGTGTGTATGTGTATGTGTCATGCATGCAAAATATGAGCACTAAATATACCTTTTGGCTCAGTAAAAAATATAGCATCCTCTCCCGACCCGTTACGCATCCTAATGGCAGTTCACCCTTCCAGCCAAGATGTAAAGATAGTAGAGCCAGTGAAAAGAGCGAAAACGTTGGTTCTAATTAACTGCCAGTCGGAGTCTGTGCCAGTTGGTGGTGCCCACTGACACTGGAGCAACTTTTTCGCCTGGCAGGACGATTTTTCTTCATTTCGGGTTCGCTTTCCGATGAGAAAGCAAAGTGCGCACATATCGTAAGTGACAAGTGTCAAGCTGAAATTCGAACGAACCGATGCCAGCCTTAATTTGCTCCACTGCATGTCATAAATACGAAATAAATCTGCAGAATTATTTAAGAGCGGACGGTTTCCTACCGGCCAGCCTCTCTTTCACCAGAAGGAAACGAAAATTCCAAGAAAAGCTGGCTCAAGATGATGATGGGTTCAATGTCCGGCGAAGTTCGCGCACGACAACAACCGGCGAAAGGGCAGCAACCTTTGATTGCTCGCTGGCTGCACGTTCGAGTGTGCTGAGGTGTACGTCCGTTGATAATGAGAAGTTGATCTGGACCGAAACGAGTTTTCGATGGTTTTTCTCGTGACAGAACTTTCCGCTTTTTGTTTTTGCGATGTTACCGGCCGCTGCAATTTTATTCTGGTGTGCTTACACTGCAAAGTGCCTTCTGATTCCTGAATTCATTGCTGAGCGTTATAAAAATTAAAAAATTATTTTATAAGTTGTTCGTTCCGTTGAATATTTTTGCCGTCTTTTATATATGATGGTTTGTTTACTACATGCGGTAACTATTTGTTTCTGATTGTAGAAATTTTAATACTTTTTCAACTCGGCCCGATAGCCTCAAGATGGGCTGGATCAATCAAATAAACAAAAAAGCTTCCAACTAAGTTTTAACAATTTGGATCAAGCTAAAAACTGACTTTTTTTTAACTGTTTGTTATATTTATAGTGTGAATATTTTTTACTACACTCTGATTTATTACAGATTCTATCTATTGTCGATTGCGGGAGAATTTATCTCGCAAGATGCATGAAAAACGCCGTAGAAGTGCGCGGGTATAACCAATCATGTTGGTGTCTTCTACAAAAATTGCGCAAATCCAATTTCCGCACTTTTTGTAGAAGACATTACCGCGATTGGACGTACCCGCGCACTTCTACAAGAATTTTTCGCGAGATAATTTGTCGCAATCAACAATATTGACATTTTAATGAAAAGTGTTGATATGCCACGTTATTTTCACTTCAATATTTTTTGTTTTATTTTGAACTTCTGTTTGTTTACGCTCAGATGATTCTTTCCTTCCACACTTATTGTCAGTTTTGCTCAATTTTAAACGTCCTAATATTGTTTCTTAATTTTCAACTCTTGATGCCTTTTCATTTTAGGGTAAGGAACGCCTCAAGCAGTGGCTCCTATTTAATTCAGTCGAAGGAAACGGGCCCTCCAACATCGAATTTCAATCATTATCGACAATTTCAATGACTCTAGTCAAAAACACTCCGATTACCTAGCTGTCTTACGAATACATAAAATACCATTCAACACAGTAAATTTTTTGAGTAAACATCAATCGAAAAAACTACAAATACTACAGCCATTCAGGCGCCACTTCGGGTGCTGAAGAGAATCACCTGCAAAATAGATACAAATTACTAAGAATAGATTTGGTATGATTGGAATAGTGTCCCTCGATTGGGAACTTTAATTGATTATTGTTAAAGTTTGCTAACTCAGTTTTACAATCTGAAAACAAGTGCTGACAGAGAAAGAAAAAACAGAACAAATTGATATACAGATCGGACTCGATTTTTTGGAGTTCTAAAAAAATCATTTCGCTCCGGATAATCGAATCTTCCGGATAAACGAGCAATTTTTTTGACGTGAGACTACGTCTTCGTTTTCTATACTGGTATGCATTTTGTAAAACTGGAAATGTAATTGGTAAATGTTGCATCAAATTTCTAACGATAATAACAGCATAACCAAATGATGGATAATAATGACCAATATGTTGCTGGATAGATAAAACGTTGAACAATTTTGTAATACGCTAGTCATCATTATTGTTTCATTGCAAAGCGGTAGAAATTGATAAAGGTGTTAAGGACAAATTCACGCGAACAATGAGCCAATCACATGCGAGCATTCCTAGACACCAACTATTCTCTGTGATATTCTCTATATCAATATCAAAAAAAAAATTGACAAAATCTCATGAATATGATTACCATAAAAACCATAAGTTACTCAACAATAATTGAATATTTTTTATAAGTTATAAGTTATTTTTATTCATTTTTTATCTTCGATATTCACTAAATAATCGTGACCGACATAATATCGAACGAGTTAGTTCCTAAAAACACCAATTCATAGAAGAGCAAGAGCCGGCGGGTGCTTGTAAATTTTTTGTCCATTTACTAGGATCTTATTTTTAACCATACAAATAAAATAATATAGGTTTAAAAAAGTTTTGACAGCTGTCACATTTTTTCGTAAATCTCGGTTCACCTAACGGAATTTCGGCACAAAATATTCGTAATCTCGGTAGTGATAGCTCGGTAATATTTTATGCTGAAATTTCAGTAAGGTTGGACCGAGATTTATGAAAAAATGTGACAGCTGTCATAATTTTTTTAACTTTAATTTTGTTTTTCAGTGGTGCCGTTCTCGGCAAAAGTTACCGAGACCTGGAAATAAATTTTGACTGTGTATATTTCTGTAAAAATGAAGGGGAGGCTGAGAATCACTGAACAAACGAGATTTTTTACACCCATGAGATATATTCTAAGAGGGCGTATGCCTTTTGGCATAGGTTTTATTCGAAGCATTGTAGCCCAGAAACGTTGTCTTTGTTAATATTGTCAAAGAATGAATTGTATATTTTTGATCAAGCATTCCAATGAACGTATGGTTTTTGCTGGAGAACCACGGACAAATTAAGAAAAACGTGTATTTTCCTAAATTTTATTAATTTTTCGAGCTTAAATTAGAAATAACTTAAAAAGCAATGCTTTCAGAATGTTAACTACCAAGAACTTTTTGATTTAAAATGACTCTCTGCATCTTTTAAAATCATCAGAATAAATTTTTTTTTTGTAGGGTAGAGCGGGGCTAGTTGGTTACGGGGCAAGTTGGTCAATGAGAATATCTTCGAATCTACGTATCTAAAAAATCGTATTATATGGGTGATACGGAGTAGATAACCAGAGAAACTAAATGACAAAATGAAGTACAGTTTTAGTTAGAACGTATAATAAATACAGGTTGCTGCCAAATTGGCCATCAATTCTACTCGGTTTTCATGTTGAAATTTTTTGTCTAAACAAAGCTAGCCAAATTGAAATGAACATGGCTCAACGTATTATGAAAGTCATTTTCGTTAGTTTTAAGTTGTGTAAAGAAAACTTTCGCCAAAATTTTATTTTCACATATTTCGAGAAATTTACATATTTAATACATGAGGGGCTAGTTGGTCACATACTAGCGGGGCTGGTTGGTCATATGCACATCATGAATGAATGCAAGTAACCAAGTGAATGCAATTTCAGGAACAGTGCATTTCGTGACGCAAACTTAATCCAAGCGAAAACAGCGTTTGCTTTGTTAAGCAAAACCAATTATTTGAAGCGAAAAACTATTTGGTAAAAGTTATCTCCATTTCATCGTCATTCTGATGAATATTTTTTTGTGCAATATAAATGCTTAGTCATTGATCTAAAATAACTATAACGTACACTAATGCATTGACAAATGCTTTCTACCTGATGAAAATTTCGGCGTAAGCAAGCTTTCAACGAAAAAAAAAAACTAATGTAGCTATAGTTTTGTGCTTGTGATTGCAGATGCGAATCTAGAATTCCTGTTCTCAATTTAATCTTTATTGTTTTTGATTTAGTTCCCAACCAAACTATTAGGGAGATTTCAACAGGTATGAAAGACAGGTCAGGTATGAAAGAGTAACACGATTTTTTTCATGCAATTTTGAGTTGCTTCTCTCATGGTTTGGGATTTCGGAAAGCGAACGTATAAACAAAAAACCGGATGCGGTTTGACCTCCGCTGAGATGCTACAGGCTGCCGCTAATGCAGTGAGGAATAAAAACTGAATTGTCCTTCCGAAATATGAACGGTCAATTTACCCCACACCCTGACCAACTTACCCCAGCTGAGGGGCTAGTTGGCCAATTTGACATCCACTCAAAAAACATAGAATATCTGCAAAATTATAAACTATTCTGTACAGTTTATATTTTTTCTAGATGCTATAGACTTAACACAAAATTTCCATGTAATGAGTTTTTGCCATAATGTTTCTTACAAAAAGTTACAGAACACTTTGACCAAAAATGACCAACTAACCCCGCTCTACCGTAATATGTTTGAATTGAAATTTTTATAAAAATTCAATCTACCATAAAAAAATTTCATTTCTCCATCCTGGACTTGTTTTTAAAAGTTGCGTCACATCAAGTTTATTTAAAAAAAAAATAAAAAAAATTCAACTCTTTTTTTTAAATTGAAATTTTATGTTTATTTTAAATTTTTTGTTGATCAAAAAGAAATTTTTCTTTGTACAGTGTATAATTTGTATCTGATGCATTTTTAATTTCCTACAACTCATTCTCAGACAGTTTTTCTATACAACCTTTCTGGGCTACAATTCTTCGAATAAAACCTATGCCAAAAGGCATACGCACTTTTAGAATGTTACTCATGGGTGTAAAAAATCTCTCCATCTGTGAAAAATGCTCAGTTTGCTAAGCCAAATACGTGTGCAAAGTTTCATTCAAATCAAATATGGTCGATTAAATTTTCGCGTATTTCCAGGTCATTTAAAATGATTTTGCTCAGATCTAAAAACGATATTAAATAAACCAAAACTACCGTTAGAAACAGTTATTGCTCCGAGAGATTAGAGAAAATATTTTCCAGAAAATTTTGAATAAAACGTGGTTTGATCTATGTATTTATCTGTTTTCTTTTTTTTTTTGGCGTGGGACTACGTCTTACTTCACTGTACCAAGGTACATTCTGTGAAAACTGGATTGAACATGTAACGTTTTTGTTTGGCGAAATGGAAGATTTTAGATGCTAATATCGCTCAAACAACTGTTCCGGTTTCAATGGTTAATATACCGTTGGAAAGCTCAAACATACAAGATTTGTATAACATGATAATTTCAGTTACCATTTTCTTATTATTCCGTGAAAATTGCAGAAAAGTTTGAAGATCGAATATTCACATACATTTTTCATACGACTGGTATATTTCCCTAACGCAGACTTCAAAAACATAGACCAAATGATTTCACGCATTCAGTCATTGGCTAGCAATGCCAGCCAACTGGCATCGCATTTATCACCCAACGTAAGCGACGGAGAAATAAAGCAGTGATGATTCCACGTGATTGGTTCTTCCCCCAATCAATCAAGTTCCCCACACTGAGTGACGCTATCAGTGTTATGAAACTGACTGCAAGACAATGACAGGAAATTTTCAACTGATCCGGCTCTCATTGTATTGCACAGCTCTCTCTGCTCCCCACACGTTCGTTAAACAGTCCGACAGCAACTGACGACAGCACACATGCAACTCCATACGGGCTGTTATTTTTCATCTGCTTATTACTGTTGGTATTTCCAAGCTGTCGCAAATGACAGCCTATATTCTTCCGACATCCTTCAAAACGAATCCGAGTGGGATGTCAGGTGATTATGATTCACGACAGTAAGGCCGATGAAAGAATGAAAGAGAGGCGGTGCGAAGCACATTTTTTCTTACGTGGGAAACAATATCAACAATGGAAACGGTTTGCTTCCAATATGCCACCGGCCTGTGAAAAAGGAGAAACGAAAAAAAGCAAGTCGATGACAGCCGCAGTCGATCAGCAGGCTGTCAACAGCAACAGGACATCCTCAAAATGAGCAAACTAGGATGTCATGTCCGAACGAACAAAATACATGCGCAAGAATGAGCTGTCGTACGCAACAACAGACAATTACTTTGCCTTGTGTAAGCTGTAGCTGTATGTGAGCTCTCATGAATAGCTCATGCATGAGGTTGTTAGAGTGAAAAGAGAGAAAAGTCGTCAGTATAGTGTCGCTCTCCAGTCATTTTCCTAAGCTTGAACGCTATAAAAGGACATTCCGTGTTGAGAGAAGATCATCATTCATTCTTCGTCTCACGCTTGGTGTGTACAGACGTGTTTGTTACAACAACTGAAGTTTTAGTTTACCCATCGCATTCGTTTATTTTACCTATCGCATTCGTTATACAACAGTACGTTGTCGGGTCCCAACGAAATGGGAAAAACGGGTTCCAGTAAGGAGCAAAACAATAAGCGTCCTCGTGACCCTGCTGAAAAGGATGATGGAATCGCCAAGAAGATACTAGCTGCTAACAAGTTTGCATCGCTGGCTGACCAAACTACCGAGAAAACGGAAAAGAAGGAGAAAATGCCGCCTTTCTACGTAAAAGGTTTCCCGCCTGGACTAAGGCAACACTTCAATGAACTTATCAGCAAAGGGCTGATAGCTACCCTGAGGCTATGCACGGACGGCTACAAAAGCGTCGTTCCATCCACCCCACATTACAAGGCAGTAAAGGCTTACCTGAAGCAAATGAAAGCGGAGTATTTCACTCACGATATTGCAGCTACAAAACCATTCAGAGTTGCACTGCGTGGTTTACCGGAATTGGAACTGGACGAGTTAAAAACGGAGCTTGTCGCTTGCGGCCTAGAAGTGGAAGCAGTATACAAAATGATAAGACAAAACAAAGTCATCAAGTATCGTGATCAGTTATACCTGATCTACCTGACCAGGGGGTCAACTACACCGAGCATAGTGAAAACAATCACCGCCCTATTCAACATCATCGTGCAATGGGAGCGATACAAACCGATTCATCGCGATGTCACGCAGTGTTCCAATTGCTTGAACTATGGACATGGCACAAAGAATTGCCACATCAAGAGTCGCTGCATGAAATGTGCAGGTCCGCATCGAACAGTGGATTGTCTTGTTGAGGAGGCAGAACAAATCAAGTGTCTCAACTGTGACAAAGAGCATGCTATTAATAGCCGTTCCTGTCCAAAACGAGCAAAATTCATCAAAATTCGAAGTGAAATTGCCAATCGCCAGCGACCGTCGAATAGAAAAAGTGTAAACCCTAGCGTTACACCAACCCCGCCACCGACTTCAAGTACGTTGCCGTTTCCACCTCCTCCAACTGGTGGTGTTCCTAGCCGGGACCCCCCCGGATTTTTGAGTTATGCACAGGCTGCCAGCATGCCCCCAGCAAGCAGCAGTTTGTACTCGATGGAACAGCTAGCTACGCTGTTTCTTAAACTCGATCAGCAAACAAAGGCTTGTCGCACCAACCAGGAACAGATTGCGGTCATGATGACTTTTTACTACCGTCATGGATCCATTCTTCTGAATCCTTAACTGGAATGCCCGCTCTGTGGCCAACAAGAAGTTAGAACTTCTACATTTTCTGAACACACACCACATCGATGTCGCTGCAATAACCGAAACACATTTGGAGCCGAACATAAACTTCTGCTTGCCGGAACACTCGGTAGTCAGACTGGACCACACAACCTCGGCTGGGGGCGGGGTTGCAATCGCCATAAGGAGAGGACTACCATACCGAGTTTCAACACAACCTTTGTCGAAGCTGTAGGAATCGAAATTACCACCACTGATGGACCACTCACATTTATTGCGGTCTATTGTCCGAAGCAGTCTCGACGGTCAAATGGAACCACGGTGAAATTGAAGAACGACATCCAAAAGCCGTCTAGAAGAGGAGGCAATTTCGTCATCACAGGTGATCTCAATGCTCGCCACTCCGCTTGGGGTGACTCCAGGTGCAACTCAAATGGTAACATCATCGTAGAAGATTCCGACGCTGGATATTACTATCCCGCTCATCCGGAATGCCAACTTACATCTCTCCTGGTGGTGTAGGCTCCAAGCTTGACATTTTTCAGACCAACATAACCGATCGATTTTCGATTCCGAAAACCATAGCAGAGCTCTCCTCGGATCATCTCCCGGTCATCGCTGAGATTGGTGCTAACGTAGAACAGCGCCAAGTTCAACAAAGTAGAAATTACCATCGTGCAAATTGGGTTCAGGTGCAGCGGTATGTTGAAAACCATCTTGATGCGGACATCACTTTGAACAGCACTGAAGACATCGATCGTACTCTACAGTCCATGATAGACGTCATCCAGGAAGCAGTGTGCCGCTACATCCCATCTGTTCCAGTGACACGTAAGTTTGCGCGAATCGACGATAACACTAAGCGCATAATTTCCTTGCGAAACCTCGCTGAGAAGGCAATATCAACGTCCCCGCAACCCTAGGCACCGATTCTACGCTAGACAGCTGACAAAAATCGTTCAAGAACGTCTGGAGAATGTCAAAAACAGACAGTTTGCAACCGAATTACGTAATTTGCCCAACTGCTCACGGCCATTTTGGCGTGTGGTTAAAGTTTTAAAGAACAAACCAAAACCCATCCCGCCGTTAATAGTGAATAGTGAAACTCTGCTAACTTCCCGCGAAAAGGCTTGTGCTATCTCTCAGCATTTTGCCGCTTCCCACAATCTTGGTCGTGATATTGTGAGTGGAATCGAACCAGCTGTCAGAGAATCGATAGTAATTCTGGCGCACACACCGAATATCTTACTACCTGATTAGCGGATAACAGTGGACGAGGTACAGAGCAACATCAAATTCTTTCGGAACATGAAGGCTCCCGGATTTGACGGAGTGTTCAACCTTGTGCTCAAAAACCTTGGACCAACAGCCTTGTCTGTGGTGGAAAAAGTTTTCAACTGATGCCTTGAATTGGCGTACTTTCCAGCAAAGTGGAAACTGGCGAAAGTGATTCCCATTTTGAAACCAGGAAAGGATCCCACATGCCCCAAAAGCTACCGTTCCATCAGTCTGCTTTCTGTCCTCAGCAAGGTATTCGAACGATGCATCTACAGCCGTATTCTGTGCCACGCAGAAGTGAACATCATATTCCTGGACGAGCAGTTCGGTTTTCGCAGAGGCCGTTCAACAACATATCAACTGCAGAGAGTAACAAAATTCATCAATCGGAACAAGGAGCTATCTAAAACAACTGCTATGGCCTGCCTGGACATAGAAAAAGCATTCGACAACGTGTGGCACGACGGGCTTATCTACAAGCTGCAACGCTACAACTATCCCGTTTATCTAGTCAAAATTGTGCAAAACTATCTTACGCTGCGCAAATCTCAGGTCTGTGTGCTGGGTGGCCTGTCTGACCCATACGACGTAGGAGCTGGTGTTCCACAGGGCAGCATCCTTGGTCCTGTTCTGGACAACTTATTTACATCAGATATTCCGGAACTACCCAACGGAGGCATCCTGTCGCTGTTTGCTGATGATACCGCCATTATGTACGAGGGCAGACAGATCAACCAAATAGTTAACAAGCTGCAAACTGGGCTTAACGTCTTTGTGAATTACCTCACCTCATGGAAAATTTGTGTGAATGCAGCAAAAACTCAGACCATAGTCTTTCCTCATCGGAATAGTCAACGTTTGGTACCGACAACAAAGATTCGGTTGACAATGTGGATATTCCCTGGTCGTCAAATGTTCGATACCTTGGTTTGATCTACTACTACTTTATCGCCCCCACATTGAACCAACAGTAACGAAAAGTTTAGTGCTAATGAAGAAGTTGTACCCGCTAATCAACCGAAAATCGAAATTATCCGTCGTGAATAAATTGACGGTATACAAACAGGTCATTCTGCCACTGCTCCTATACGCCTCGTCGGTCTGGAGAACCTGCGCGAGAACCCACCTGCAGAAGGTTCAACGGATCTAGAACAAGTTCCTGAAAATGATCTTGAACGTGCCCTTCGGAACCCGAACATCAGAAGTGCATCAAATAGCTGGTATCGATATGACCGAAAACACAATCTCTGTACACGCTGAAAATACTAAAAATAATGCACTTAACTCTAGTGCGGTGCTCATTCGTGAGCTTTATTTATAAGTAGCTAGGTATATTTATTTAATAATTAAAACTCTAATGCCGAGCATTAAAATGTAAATCATGTACGTAGAAAAGGGAAAAGAAGTAACACTTATAGTACATTAAGAACATCAGAGTTGAAAAGTTGAAAAAATTGAATCTCTCACAATGTTCAAAAAACAAATGTATAATGAAAATACAATAAGAAAAATAAAGAATATTGAATCCAAAAAAAAATGAGAGAAAATCATTCCCTGGTCGACCGTCAAGGCGAACAGTTCGGCTTCCCTTCGATCTGAGTTGGACCCCACCATTAGTAATCTAATTCAGATATTGTTGTTGGAGTACAGCCCGAAATTGGACATGAACGGCACTGGGAACCATTGAAAGCCGTTGGAAGGGACCCTTGGAAGCCGTTTGGGTGCTGCCGATATTGTAGGTATAGTGTGTCGTATATCAAGCGTGTGTGTCTGAGTAGCGTGTGGGTGTGTGAGTGGCGTGTGCGTGTATGTGTGTGTGTATGTGTAAGTAACATGTGTGTGTATGTGTAAGTAACGTGTGTGTGTGCGTGTGTGCATGTTTGTGTGTGAGTGTGCGCGTGTGTGGGCATATGTGTGTGTGTGTGCGTGTGTGCATGTGTATGTGCATGTGTATGTGCGTGTGTGTGCGTGTGTGCATGTGTGTGTGCATGTGTGTGTGCATGGGTGTGTGCATGTGTGTGCATGTGTGTGTGCATGTGTGTGTACATGTGTGTGTGCATGTGTGTGTGCATGTGTGTGTGCATGAGTGTGTGTGTGCATGTGTGTGTACTTCAATTGGTATTTCTATGATAGTGACCATAATTATGCTAGTTATATTTAGCACTGAGCTTGTGTTGCGTTTATTTGTAACATGATACTGACCAATATTCATATTTTTCTAATCAATTTAGCAACAAAAAGCTTTTTCTTGCGATGTTTTAAGAGCACCGGGTATGTGAAGAAGTTTCTGAGGTTTAAGCAAAAGTTGATGAGAAATTACATGGGACTGTTATGCATTTATGGGCAGTTCATGTGGGTATTGCTATTTGTATGCTGTGGTTTATGATAAGTGTATGTGGTTTTTTGTGAAATGTTCATGGATTATTGTGTATGGTATTTGTACGTTTGGTGTGTGTTATATACTATGGCTATGGCAGAATTAAATCTTTACACCCACCATAGTCCCACGGCAAGCCTACGTTTGTGCACTCAAGCACATACACTTTAACATTTTTATCATAAATATTAACCCATTCCCCGCGGGTGATGCCATATGGCATCATCTGACATATAAATTTCGATAACAGTTTAACAACTATACTTGAAATTTCAACGATGAAAATATTTTAAGCAGTTAGAGAACAGATTGATCTTCAACGTGCAATATAGTTTGTACCAATTATGCATGCGATTGCTGAGTAATAAGAGTTTGAAGGTCATTTTTCGATGTAAAAACTGATTTCTCCTCGCGGGTATAGGGTTAAGGAGAATTGAGGTGTTACATATACAGACCCTGTTCGACAACACTCATGAGTTTTTTTCTATTTCTTGAGTGACCTATAACGATATTTTAAAAGCAACTGAAATATCTTATTGAAAGCATAGCGAGATATGATATCAAAATTTCATAATATTTTCATATCCATGTATGAAACGTGAATATCTTCCGAATAACACGAGTTCTCATTGCTAAATATGTTATTGATGAGTTATGATTTTGTTATGCTCTCCTGCCCGGGAAAAGACTAGAAACCCTAACAATCGGATCCAGTTTACTCATGCCAGCGTTTCATACAAAGCACTAAATAGAAGTTTATACCCAACATTCGTGCGCAAAACGGAACACAGCTTACGTTTTAATCCAAAAAACTTCAGGAAGTTCTTTAATTCGAGGCGTGAAATTACGGGTTACCATCCAGTATGTTTTTGCTGAACAATGGAGCTCATTCGTAACAGAAAATGTGACTTATTTGCTGAGCACTTTGCTAACCTTGGTTCCTATTCCGACCGACTTATTAAATGTCGAAATCCACACGATTGCTAACGAAGAAGTTGCCAAAGCCATTAGTAACCGGAAACAGTCGTTCTTCTTTGGACCTGATAGTATTCGCGCCTGCTGTACTCCTGGAAAAATTGCATGGAAAGTTTAGAATCATCACTGGCCGCTATGTTTTAATATTTCCTTGATAGTACATCGGTTTCCTCGCAGCTGTAATAAAAATTTTATGTTCCATATGTTTAAGAAAAGTGACAATCGAAAAGTGAAAAATTATTGTGGGATTCCATGTTTGTATACTTGCCCCGAAGTTTTCTAAGCAATTATCCATCAACATCTTATGTTCAGCATAAAAAAAAAACTTGGAACTTGAACTGGAATGGCAATGTGGCTAGATTCTTACCTACGTAATCGTATGTTTACTGTTAAGCTGAGCACGTTGCAACCCCTCCGGCTCAGCAACAGTCCAGTATACCTTATGGTAGCATATTTGGAACGCTACGTTTTTCGATTTTCGTCAAAACGCGGACAATATATAAATTTTCAAACTTATCGAAACTGTTGAAGATTGTCTCGAAGTTCAATTATTGATTGATTTGTTCGAAGACTGGTGTCATCGCAACTACGCTTAATTAACATTCAGGAAGCATTTTTCGATGATTATCTCCAAAGCTAATCGCCAACTCGATGTAATATTTAAAACTGTAAAAGAGTTTATTCATCACGGACGGACTCTCTACTGATTCAGTTACAAACTCAATCATCCTTCAAAAACAATTTCCCTTCTATATTCAACAAGAGTTAACCTTCAATACTTTCTCATATCAAAACATTTTCATCAATTGTGATTAATAACACTGTGTATGTAATATCGTAAACTTTTCAGTTGACAATTCTTTTATATGGGAAAGGACGGTTTGAGCATTGTAATCCAGAAAAATTGGGGAAAAATACCTATGGTAATACCAATCATAGCTGCTAAACTAAATACTTTGATGTAAGAGACGTAAAAGTTAAATCGATGTTTTGAATAATAAGTGCCTGTGAATGTGAACTTCAACAAGCTGTCAACCTTTTTATACTTTACTGCTAATGTTACATTGCAATTTTTAATCTGAAATATGAATGTCAATACACGATAAAAAGCAATAAGCAAAGTCATGTGTTGTTGCGCATCTGGCCCTATCATGAACCGTAAGTTTCAATTAATTCGTCGGGCAACCATTTGAATACTGATCCTTTAATAAATTTCATGAAACAATGATTACCTTGCTTTATAAATCTCTAACTTCGCCGATATTCCAACAAACTTTGCCATGACCATTCCATATCTTGTTCGCGCAATTTCGTCATCCGTCCGATTCGACACAACGACTCTAGCTAACCAACGCTTGTTATCTCATTTCGTTTTGGGAACCACTGACTGAGAAATGCAAGTCGTAACCCGTGCGCTCGAATATTACGCTTTCCGTCTTCTTAAAGTACTTGTTCTCAGTCTCCGAAGGATGGCGACTGCCCCCGACAGGCGATCAATTTTTAGCATCGTTTCACGTCCAAATTGCAAGCACTGCAATTTTTTAGACTGGTTCAGCAGGAAAGGCTTTCAATACTTGAGATACTGATAATATAGATATAAAATCCGCATTTTGCACAATGGCAATTTGTTACAATACTAACTTGCAGTGACATTTGTTAGATGAAGCACCCTAAGCAAACTACCAACAGTCAAGAAAAAGGACAAATTGCCCCCCGCACCGTAGCATCTACATGAAAGTTGTGGGTGGAACAACCCTTTTTCTACCGAAAAACCTTGAACTGCTGCTGCGCCCGGGAATGAGTGAGAAGTCAAAAGAACATTCACATTTAAACCTCCTCCGCCTTGCCAAACCAGCTTCAATCGTTACTCCTAAACTTCGGTCACCGGCGGCCACTGTTCTATATATTGTGCACTTTCGGATGCATTTTCGTGCTCTTTTCCAATCAACAGCTTCCCCCCATTCTACTCACCGCCCATTAGACTGCTCTTTGCAAGTTTCTTTGTCCGTCGCAATGGCTGATGCGACTTTTACTCTTCTATAGAGTACTTGTCATCATTCGTGTGAGCTCTACTCGTTAAATCTGTAATGTGTCGAAGGGTTCGAATTTCATTGCACATTCACTCTATGTATTGCGGTCTAATCGGGTGGTTACTCTGAGCATTGAACCGCTGCATAGTAAGAGAATCTATATACAGAATGATGTATTCGAAAATGTGGAACGAAAGCTCATGAATTTACATTGACTGTAAGTAGAGTGATTCAAACGAAAAGTTTTTGATTTGGAACTATAAACTGTCCAATTGAATAGTATAGTAGCATTATTTATACTCAGAGTCAATAAAAGTAATAAAAGTCAAAAACCGAATCTAGTTGGTCGACTATAGAAAAAAAACACTGCAACAGTTTTAAACACTGCCGGGTGGTAACTTTCTTGCTGGCAAGCGATGTCAAAAGATTATTTCGACTGTGAAACAAGTCTGGCAGTAACGTCAGTAAACTCTGCTGAAAGGTACCAAGCACCCGCTGGTGCCATCAGAGCTTTTGCGACCGGGACCGATGGCATGTGCACCGCACATTACATAAAATGCAATCTGAATTCCCGTCTAGACTGGGGACAAACAGAGAAAAGTGCATTGGCCACCAATAAAACGAGATATGTACAACCCGCTTTTCTCGGTCGAGTAACTATGCCGTCAGACCTCGTTTGGGCATATCGGGAGAGAGGTTCACGGAATGGAAAGCGTACTAGCAAGCTTTGCTGTACGACGCAGCGACTCTAAGATTTCGAAGTTTCACTCTCGCGAAAAATTATGCAACGCGCTATAAATCGATAATCTGCCCTTCCGTTGACTGGAAAACTATAAATTAAATTCAAACTGTATTGTCAAAAATCAAGTATTGTAATCCAACGGGTCCATCGGATCGAATCGGGTGGCTTTCACTGTAATGTAGGTACGACTTAACAATTAGCGCTGTTAGTTGGCTGTGAGCTGTGACTCTGTCAGTTGGACATATATTAGGTAAAATTACCCTATAGTGAACCACCCGTCAGATTAACTTCAATTTCTTCTCGGAAAAATGTTTGTGATGTAGATTGGCTGCACAAAATATTTACCGATGAAAGTTTGCCCAAATTTAACGAGTTTTCGCATATCTTGTGTTATTATGGCGGATGCTCCAGTATAGTAATGGGGTCCGCTTTTTTTTTTTTGTTAACTTTGTTACACTTTTCTATAATTCCAAATCAATTGACAATCGTCAGGTGATAATGAAGCTGTCAACTGTCGCTTTCAATCAAAAAACAATTGTTTTAGGCTTGGGCGCATTGTGAGTCACATAAAATTGTTCGAGTGCACGAAATCCCATAACACTAAAAACATAGATTTCAGACCTTCGCCTCCCCTTATGTCACAGAAAGCAACGACGCTTCTTCTGCGATTTTCAGTTGGAAGAAAATGACCTTGACCACTGACGGAAACAGATGAAACTAATATAATCAACAGAAAAAGAAAAAAAACAAACAAATCTTCCTAAATTGGGGAACTACTCCATTATTCATATCATTAACCCGATATACACGAATAATTCACGGATTAAACATCAAATTTTCACGAATTCATTGAACAAACAAACCTAATATGCTTACGTGCTCTTATGGAATCGTTTAGTATTGTATATTTAGTGAAATTAGCTAGGTTTGTCCTGAATTTTGTAAAACAAACCATTTTTCACAACGCTTCCATATCCATCTCAAAACTTGAATCACCGCTCAATTATTTATCTCACGACGCCCCCCCATTTTCATCACACTGGTAATCATGAATGAATCACATTATCATGAATGAATGTAGCCGCAGCCCGTCGTAGCAGGTTACCTAGATATCCGCTGTAGTTGTTTACGTGCAAAATTGGTAACCTAGGTAACCACTACAGTGCTGTAGCTTTATGACAATTATGTCGGAATAATTCAGCATTTTCAGTATGATTTTTTCGTATTAATGATTTGGCAACTTTTAATTTTCTTCAACTCATTGACAACAGATTAAAGGGCAAACGCAGTGAAAACAGATGAAATTTAGGAATTGTAGAAATTCATCTCATATATTTCTGCTAAATCAAGCTTGTTTTAAGAAATTTGATTTTGTTTAGTGACTAAAATAAAAAGTGGTAGGCTAGTGATAAAAAAAACTGTGGTTGGCTGCTGAACGAGTCCCGTTGTGGCCGTATAGAACAATGCGCGAATTTTGTTGTCTGAGGTAGGTAGGTGATTAAATTAAATTAGTTTTCGAGTGCAGATGCCCGACTATAATTTTAAATTTAGTGCTTTTATGTGAGTTTTTGAGGATAGTACTTTATGAGGAATTTAAAATGAACTAATATGAATCCATTCCATGGATTAGCAGATTGGTTTAGGAAGAAAATATGTTTTTCAATTGTGTTTCAATATGTTTTCAATTGTGTTTTCATATTGTATAAGATGAATATATGGGCTGAGATGAATAATGGAGCAGTTCCCCTAATGATTGTAACCTGCGTGATTTACTTAATGGATGCCATCGCTGTTCCAACTCCGGCTTGCAATGGATCGATTAGTAGTCGCATGCCCTCCCACCACATGCATGATATAATGTGATTGTTTTCGATTTAACACTGTACTGCTTACGCGTTAGAAAACTATCATCAAATGACATGATGCGGCATTAATTTCAATCGACACGCTGTAGGAAAAGAAAGAGTTCTAATTTGCGTTAGTCGCTACATCAATTGAAATAGTCATCAATTTCTTTTGATATAAACCAATGAACATCAGACGAGAAAGAAACTGTGCTTCGAAAATGTGGCAAGATCCAACAAGACTCTAAGGAAATGTGCTAGTAAAACTTCCGATCTTAATCAATTTGCTCATTCTTATTAACACAAATTTTGATCTGATATAATACAAAAATGAGGAAAATAATTTCTAAATTTCAATGCATCCATGCCATATGGCATCATTTGACACACTGAACATCTCTCGACTCAAGGTGAAATTCAATGACATTTCCATCATTTGGCAATAAAGTTATAATGCCGCTTGAAGAAGAAAATCACATCTAGTTAGTTTAGTTTTTTTATATAGACGCAGTAGCTAACCAAAGTTAAAAACAGTCACTTCGAATCCTATTGTTTAAATTGAAGTCGCACATATCGAACTTGATAAATCCGACTGGCAAATTAGCTGTTTAAAGCGCTGAAACGACATCTACATGCGAATATACAACCTTTATACCTTCCAGTTGGTCTCGAGGTACGATGCTGGCCTTACAAGTCAGTCGTCGTAGGTTCGAGGCTCTGCTCGGGAGAGACTGTTAGTGTCAGTAGGATCGTAGCGCTAGCCCCACAATTGTCCTGTACACTTAACAGTTGGCTGCGAAGTCTGTCTATAATAAACAGAAGGTCAAATTCCGAATCGGAATGTAGCACCAATGCTTTGTTTTGCTTTATGCGAATATACAAGCACAACAATTAAGCTGCCCAAGAAAAATTTTCAAACTCAAAGAATTGTGTGCAATTGATTTAATGAAGATTGCGCCCGCAGTGATTTGGGCGAAATCTTGAAAAGAAAATAACCTCATGACGGTAAGCTGATTAGCCCAACAAAGGTAGTTTGCGTCTATTTGACTCCTCGCTTTGAGTGACATTGCCCTCTTATCTGTTTCTCATTTTGAATAGAATTACGTCTTACGACAACATATATAGATGTATTAATTGAAAAACCGGATCATTCGAGAGCGTCACCGTAATTGTCTACTTTCAAATACTTAAAACTCACCCAGTTGCCAACGGATTTCCTTCGTTCTTACAGTAATAGATTGGAATATTAGTTACGCGTCCACCAAGACGCGGAATATTGTGATTCTGTCATGGTAATTACTGTACAATTGAAAAATTTCCAACATTGTCCAACGAAAGCAACGACCAATCAGAGTTCTGTACCGTGCGAATAACACACGAAAGTTCTACAATAGGCTGAACAGTTCCCGTAAAGGCTATGTGCCACAAGCCGACATGTGCAGGGACCTGTACGGCAACCTTCTCACGAACAAGTGTGAAGTGATTGCAAGGTGGAAGCAGTACTATACGATGAGCACTTCCGATCGGCTGAAAAACAACAAAGCCGTTGAAGTTGACTAACTTCCCAGTGAGCTGTTGAAACACGGTGGTGATTCACTGGCTGAGGCGCTACACTGAGTTATTGCCAAGATTTGGGAGGAGGAGGTAGTACCGGAGGAGTGGATGAAGAGTACAGCGCACCCCATCTACAAAAAAGGCGACAAGACTACCGTGCAATCACGCTGCTGAACACTGCCTGCAATGTACTCTCTCAAATTCTGTGCCGTCGACTATCACCGTTTGCAAGGGAATTCATTGGGCAATACCAAGCCCGCGCCACCACGGACCAAATATTCACGGTACTACAGAAATGCCGTGAATATAACGTGCCCACACATCATTCGTTTATCGATTTCAATTCGGCATACGACACAATCGATCGAGATCAGCTATGGTAGACTATGCACGATTACGGGTTTCCAGATAAACTGACACGGTTGGTCCAGTCAACGATGCATCGAGTGATGTGCGTAGTTCGAGTTTCGGAAACACTCCCGAGTCCCTTCGAATCACGAAGAGGGTTACGGCAAGGTAATGGATTATTGTGCTTGCTATTCATCGCTTTGGAAGGTATGCAACGTAAGGCTGGTATCGAATGGCACGATATTTAGAAGGTCTGTTCAGCTCTTTGGTTTCGCCGATGACATTGATGTTGTAGCTCGAACCCTTGAGAAGATGACGGAGACGTACATCAGACTGAAGGCTGAAGCCGGACGAAATGGACTGGCCATGAACGCATCGAAAACTGAGTACATGAGAGGAAAATGTTCTTGAGAAGACAGTATAAACCTCCCACCACGAATTCAATTTAGCGGTGATGAAATCGAGTGGATAGACGAGTTTGTGTACCTGGGTACCTTGGCTCACTGGTGACTGCTGACAACGACACCTGCAGAGAAATTCGTCGACACCTTATGGCAGTGAATCGTGCCTAGTTTGGACTCCGGAGGACGCTCCGCTCGAATAAAATCCCCCTTCGCACGAAGATAACCATCTACAAAACATTGATCAGACCGGTAGTCCTCTACGGTTACGAAAAATGGACCATGCTCGTGAAGGACCAACGCGCCCTTGGGGTTTTCGAACAGAAGGTGCTGCGTACCATCTATGGTGGAGTGCAGATGGAAGATGGATCATGGCAGAGGCGGATGAACCACGAGTTGCATCAGCTGCTGGGAGAACCACTCATCGTTCAAACGGCGAAAATCGGGAGACTACGGTGGGCTGGGCATGTCGCTAGGATGTAGGACGACAACCCGGCGAAAATGGTTCTTGATAACGACCTGACTGGAACGAGACGACGGGGCGCGCAAGGGTCGGGTAAGGTGGCTCGATCAAGTGGAAGACGACCTGCAGGGCCTCCGCAGACGACATGGTTGGCGGGCTGCAGCCATGGACCGAATTGAATGGAGACGACTTTATCGAACAGCAAGGGACACTTCGGCCTGAAGCTGACTGGTAAGGTAAGTAAGCACGAATTAGCTTTCACATGAACAATTTTACTATATATTTTAAAAATTATTCTCCCCGTGTGAGATCAAATGTATAATTTCTTATTGGGCGCCTTAGGCACCATGGTGTGAAGAATCTACCTTCCCCCACTCCTCATCGGTGGACAATGGTAGACATTGACCAAACCGAACCAAACCATTTGAAAGGCCAAGAAAGCCTTCTAATAATATTAAATTTAATAATTCTAAATATAGCTTAGAAGGCTACTGAAAAAAAACTTAGATTGAACTAAAAAATAGTTAAAGGAAATGGTACCCAGCCGCAGTAAAATCCCTTTAAATGCACCCAAAATAAATAAATATTGGGTAAGGTAAACATTATTTTATTTTAAGTTGAAAATAGCAGGAATCGTTAGGAAAATAACTCTAAACTTAAAAAATACTTGAAAAGATTGGAAAAGAATTACCAAAATAATAGCGAAAGAACTCCGCTTACACTTGGTGATATTGTGCCAGTTTTTGTGCAAGCAATATATATTTAACAAGGCACAGGCGTATCGTTGTTGTTGAAGAAGCACCAAGAATATCTTGCGTCTAAATCAAAATTAATTCTATTTCCTATTAACCAAATCCAGTAATCCAGAATGTATTCTTTCAAGACATCAGCAGGAAGAGAGTTGTTTCAAACTTTTCGAAAAACCTTTGCCTTTGAGACATCAAATTAGTCAAAGTTCATGGAAGCAAACATAAATTGATCTATTGGGACGGAAAGACTATGTCAATTTTTTATATTGATACAGAGGATATCACAGGGAATAGTTGGTGTTTATATATGTCGTCTAGACTAGGAATGCTCGCATGTGGTTGGTTTATCGTTCGCGCAAATTTGTCCTTTTAACTTTTCATCAATTTTCCCCGCTTATCAGTGAGATAATAGTCATAACTAGCATGTTACAAAATTGTCCAATATTTTATCTACCCAACAACATAGGGGTTATTATTATCTATAATGTGGTTTTGATGTTATTATCATTTGAAATCTGTTGGAACATTTGCCAGTTTCATTTACAATTTCACAAAATGCATCCCAGTACAGAAACCAAAGACGGAGTTCCACGTCAATACTTGCAAAAGCCCACTACAAGTTGTAAAAGATTATTAAAATGCAAATTCAGCAAATTCAACTCAAAATTCATGCATATGCTGCGAGGCGCAAACTGACTGAAAACATTTTTAACAGAAAGTAAAAAAAAACTTCAATTTCAGTTCAACAGTTCTCAGGAAAACAGAAAACCGAAAAGTTGAGGTTAAATTAATCTTACGCTAGGAAAAGGCCAAAAGCTTTATCTCATATCCTTTACGTCACTTACTTCACACTAAAAAACATTCCTATAATCCAGAAGAAATTGGAAAGAACTGTTCGAAGTTCGATTTCGAAAAACGATCTCAATGACAAAGTAAACTGGTTCTTCAACTGATTCTATGCATGTATCTTGTAGCATTTTTCTCTCAGTTTTTCAATGCAGGTATGAAATTCGGAATCGGTGGTGGCAAACTTGCTCAAAAACACGGTTTCTGATGAAATCCAAGATGGCGGTGAGATCCAGGATGGAGGCCATTGTTTCCTACTCCGAATAAAGGCTTTATCATTACTCAATAAAACTACCTGTTGTTTGCAGAGACAAACTGAATAAAAATAGATCAATAAAACGACCAAGAATGGCTCATAATACAACTTTTTTCAAGAACCAACTAATCTGTATTGAGTGTGGCAAGCAACGTTATTGGTCATAAAATTACTATGATATGCTCCCAAGACCACGTCAACCAGTAAAATATTCATACTTGTTTAAACGCGTTGTACCGGTTTTTAATCGATGTCCAACTCTTCCAGAAAGTTGGATAAACTTTGCAAAAATTAAAACATCACCAATACGCCAATTAATTAGTACCATGTTTATCAGCAATCAACTTGCATAAATACCTGTCGAATAAGTGCATCGATGTGCTGGGTTGTATGTTGCTACCTGCCTTCAAAAATGTCGGCATTGTCAGTTACGAAACATGATACCGCGTGCAACATTGTTGATGCCTGTCTGCGCGTCTACAAAGTGACCGCACGCGAGGTTGCTCAATGGAAAATTATATAGCAACCATGCAAAATGGGTCACATACTGTTGACTGGCCGAACGCCTGGAATGTCTTTCACTGATGCAATGTTATGGATTGAATTATTTTAGCAAAATCGAAATATTTTGAATTCTTTTCATTCAAACAATAAAACGACATATTAAAATTATAAGGCAATGAGTATAATAATGAAAATATATGCAGGTATACTGACTATCTTTAGATCCACGATGCTTCAGATTTTTCTTTATTCTTCAACGTTGTTTTTTAAACTGATGCTGATCAGGTTGCGAAACTGTGGTGATGCTCAAATCAAATTAGTTCAGCATTAACGAAAAATATCAGAAACACTGAAGATGAAACTGGTCAGCTGATAACTGACACTTAAGCTTCCGATGCACACAGAAGCAACATGTCTCATTTCCTACGAAAATGACTTCTAATCTGCATGTTTTGACTATAGAGTGAGCTTTCCGTTAACATCTTTTTGCCTGTGGCTGTTCCTTTCGCTCGTTCGGAACACGACGGACCAACAGACGGATAGTCAGACGGACGTCCAGACAGATGAACGGACATTGCGGACGGTCGGTCGAGCAGCGACACTCGAGGCGAGCTGATGCTGTAAGTGGCTTCGAGCGAGAGACAAAAGCCGGTTGATTGTTGGGCATCTAACCTGAGTGTTTGGTTTCGTCTGACAGCGTTCCCCGAACGTGATACTTTTCTCAATCCGACATTAGATTGGCTTGTTTTCTGTGAAGCCGCCATGTTGCCCAAAACGTGATAAACACCTAAGCGTGAATCGCTCTGTTTCGGATGGGTAGTATGATAAACAGAACATGACTTTCAATCACAACAAATGTCTTTGGTGAGGTCTAGAAGAGACAGAAGTTCAACTTAAATGGTAATTTACTTATTAGAGCGTGTCAAGCTATTGGAAGTAATAAATAATAATCACATCACATTACAACCAATAGCTGTATGAACTAAATCATCAATTCAATCAAACTAGGTAAAGTTTTTATGTGTAAAAGTAAAAAACCTGGACAAATTTGCTAGTTATTCAATGGATGCATACGAAACCTTTTAAAACTCCGGAAGTCATTTAGCTTTGTTCAGTGTCATTCGCCAAGCTGTCAACGTTCACTTATTGGAGCACACTTTTAACAACCATGACGCTATGAACTCAACCCTTTATAATACTCTCGCAAAGGCAAATGAACGCATCCTGGATCTGCAGTCATTACGCAAATAAACATTATTTTTACGATACTATAACATTTTATCAAATCATGTGTAATGCATCGGCACCCGAAACCCTTTTTCCTGGCCGTCGCGTAGCCGAAATCTTTCCCCGAAACTAACCGCCAACGGAATGTTGCAAGTTGCAAGTCTGAAAGCAACATTATTCGATTTTAATGCATTTTCTCATCATGGCAACATAAAGAGTAATCTCTTCCTCGCTCATAACCGTATTTGCAAGTGTACTCTAAAGTGAAAACTGCACAACCAGACGTCAGATGGACACACCAACGGCGGCGGTAGTCGGCAGTCGACAACTTTTCTGCTTGGGAGCACTTGCTGCATTACTCGTATATACACGCGAACGCAGAATCTGATCAACTTTTAGGGCCAGTGACCGATGCATCGATGTGGATTTTTGCAGTCTGTGGCCGATCTGCGCTTTATGCTTTCATAATGGGAGAGATGTTCAGTGATTTGAAATAATGTATTTTCGCTGAACACCATTTTGTTAGAAAGTCATTTGATAAAGCAAATGACTTGTACTAATTTAGCCGGAGGCACAGTGGCACAAAAGTTGCAAATCATGCACATTTTTTTATTTACTCTCCAAATACTACTTTCATACATCACTGTTGCTAACATAAATATATAAAAATTATAAAGTGCGAACATCATCTCCACTTGAACTAGCATCATCCTGCTCATCAATGTCTAGCATGCACTTTGCAACATTGCAACTACAATCGGCAATACTTGGTGGAAGTTTTTTCGTCACCCTCTCTCCATGTGGTCGTTACTGGATCCGGGAGGGTTCCTGGCTCTACGTACGTCCAGAGCTGCTCCCTCCGCAGCAACGCCTTAACAGAGAACGACTATGATTGGTAGCTCGAATTGCTCAGCATGATTTCCATTCCATTTCCATTCCATCGCTTCGAGAAAAAAAAACAGCATACTGTCACGCTTCAGTTCTCCGATCAGGAGCTTCCGACTGGGCTTCATAACCTGTAATTATCTAGGCAAAGGCGAAGAATCTTCGGGAACTAAAGGAAAAGACGTCAATTCTTACTCAAGGTGAAACTAGTAATGATTCTCAGGTAATGCTGGGACGTTCTATTTTTCGTTTGGTTGCTACACAAAATACACAATCCCATACTAAGAGATTGAATGATATTGCACTCCATCAAGGCGATGGTTGCCCAGATCCGTCAACAATTAAAAGAATAGTTTCCTCGTCATAATTTTTTGTAAACATAGCCACAACTTTGCTATAGACACCATTTGTCTAAAGTGTAACACTAAAAAGTAAGATTTTGCAGCGGAGTTTTGAACTAAAACTTTTTGTCAATCTTCGAGGTATTTTATTATTTTTTCTGAAAATGTCAATAAGCATGCTAATAGAAGGCGACTTCAGCGATCTGGGTTTACAGTACACTGTTCGGCAAGACCTGGGGGTTAAAACCACAATTATCACTCTAGTCTTACATAACCATTGCTCGGCCACGTATAACCTAGTATGGTGGCCTAAGGCCTAAAACTTAACAAAGTTAAACGACTGGCCTGTCTTTCATTTATCAGTGCCCTGCGCACCATGCCGACTACAGCCATGGAAGCCATGCTATGTTTACTGCCTATACATCTGCATGTGAAAAAGGAGACAGAGCTTGGTGCACTTATGCTACGAAGTAACACAACAATGCCCGAAGGTGATTTAACGGGTCACCTTCGAACCCTGAAGTTCAACACCTTAAGTAACAACAGTCCTTGAGTAACAACTATATTTCAGTCAGTTAGGCCGCACTGCTGGCATTAAAGTCTGACATATATGTGTCCAAACTAGTCTGGGAGTGCATTGCAACACTCAGGGAACATTCCCGTCTCAACAAAGTTATGCTACTTTAGGTACCTGGACATTGTGGAATCGAGGGAAATGAACATGCTGACAGCCTAGCAATAAAAGGATCTGCTCAGCAATTCATTGGTCCGGAACCGTTTCTGGGTACCTCCATATTCGCCATTAAAGGCGAGTACATGGCTAGAAATAGCTAGAAATAGCATCTCATTGGCAACGTGAGCATGGTTGTTAACAAGCTAAACAGCTTAGCTACCCCAACCTTGCGATTACCAAAAGGCTACTTAGTTTAACTCGCATCATCACGAGACTCCTCACCGGACACTGTCCCGCTCTCTATCATTTAAATCAGCAAACATCAGCAACATTTATTTAACAAAACACTGTTGAGAAGAGTAAATGAATGAAGAAGAAAATAAAATGATGATCAGACAAGAATCGAAAGGAACCGAAGGTAAATACTTCTCTATTCGGATCTGTCTGTTTGAACAGTTCGTCCAAATTCAGTTGAACCTGAGAAAACATTTTTCTCCGCTAGAAATATGGCTAATAGAATCCACTGCGGTATGGGCGACGAAGCTTTGACCATGCTATAGCTATTTAAATGTAATTTTTCAAGGGACAGTAATTTTAAGGATGAAATTTTTCATTGATTGATTCTTTCATCCTGTAAACACTTTGTATCAGGAGCAACTTGTCCATAACTAGGTTCAACCTGTGCAATACATACGGAGATGCCAAACAAAAAATAAATTCCTAATCCAAATTTATATTTTTATCTTATTTTTTTAGTTCTACCTTGAAATAGCACAAAACGAATAATGACTTGCGTTTTTTCGCGGCCATGATTGTGATTGCTGCCTCAAACTATGATTTTCAGAATTTGTAGTTGACTAGTAGGTTCGAAACTCACTCGTTGCCCCTGTAAGTATGAGTGTGTATAGAGATTAGCTGTTTTACTTAGAAAATAAATTTATGTTCAATGTTGCTTTTGTGTAAATGTTTTTATTATATACACCGTCATATGATTTTTAACGCCTACGTAAGTTGGTAGCATTCATGAGCCCTACAATGATTTATGAAAATTGTGACAATTGTGACCGGTTTTTGTTTTACCGGTAAACCACCCTACGTGGGACTGAACACTGTAATTAAAGGGATTCTTAGTTACAAAGGTCTAACAGTCCACAGAGAAAGTCAATTCGTTTGTTCAGTGACTTACGTATATTTATTCTAAGCCACCCCTTAATTTTTTTAGGAAATACATTTAACAACACTGTAAAACTTCGTTTACACTTGGTGATATTGTGGCTGTATTGTTTTTTTTTTGTTTTTTATTTTTTTTTGTGTGCAAATAACATTTATTTAACAAAACACAAGCGTATTGTTGTTGCAGAAGAAGCAGCACTGTTCGACGAATCTGTCGGCGTGAAGGGGTGTGGTCGTTCCACGCGAGCAAGCACCTCAACACCCTTCAAGCAGAATCTCGTTGCAAAACGCCTCGCTAGGAAGCTCTATTAGAGCAGAATCATTTCAAATCGCCTGGAAATACGCGAAAATTCAATCGACCATTTTTGATTTGAATAAAACTTTGCACAGGTATTTGGCTTAGCAAACTGAGCATTTTTCACAGGTGGAGAGATTTTTTACACCCATGAGTTACATTCTTAAAGGGCGTATGTGGGCTAAGGTTTAGCGCTTGAGATATTTATCCAATCGTTTTGTTGTCAAAGAATGAATTGTATATTTTTGATCAAGCATTCCAATGAACGTATGGTTTTTGCTGGAGAACCATGGACAAATTAAAAAAACGTGTATTTTCCTAAATATTAATAATTTTCCGAGCTGAAATTAGAAATAACTCGAAAACCAATGCCTTTAGCATGTTTACTACCAAAAGCTTTTTGATTTAAAATGACTCTCTGCATCTTTTAAAATCATCAGAATACAAATATTTTGAAAAATGTTTGAATTAGAATTTTTATAAAAAAAATAATCTACCATAAAAAAATTATTTTTCATTTCTCCATCCTAGACTTTTTTTTAAAAGTTGCGTATTAACGTCAAGTTTCTTTAAAAAAAAATCAAAAAAAATTCAACTCTTTATTTTTTAAATTGAAATTTAATGTTTATTTTAAATTTTTTTGGTCAAAAAAAATTTGTTTGTACAGTGTATATTTTTTTATGGTGCATTTTTAATTCCCTACAACTCATTCTCAGACAGTTTTTCTATACAACCAACGGTTTCTGGGCTACAATGCTTCGAATAAAACCTATGCCAAAAGGCATACGCCCTTTTAGAATGTAACTCATGGGTGTAAAAAATCTCTCCATCTGTGAAAAATGCTCAATTTGCTAAGCCAAATACTTGTGCAAAGATTCATTCAAATCAAAAATGGTCGATATTCTACCATAGGTCATTTCGCGCGATCTTGCTCATTAGAAAGTTTTGACCATATTTGACGGTTGCATTTTAATGGACGATAAGACACATGTAAAAATGGATTTCGCGCAGCTCCCATGACAAAAATTCTTTATGTCCTAGCGCAAGGGTGATGTCGCCAAGCGGTTCAAGTTCGTGTTTGCTGACAAGTTTGCTCGGAAGCTAATGGTGTGGCAGGGGATCTACAGGTTTTCATCACTGGATCAACCATGAATGGCCAGGTGTACAAGGAACAGTGCCTCCAGAAGCAGATTTTGCCGTTCATCCAATCACATGGCGGTCCCGTGAAGTTCTGGCCTGATTTGACCAGCTACCATTACAACCCGGAAGTCATGGATTGGTACAAGGAGAATGGAATTGATTTAAACTGAATTCTTTTTTTACACGAATGATGCGTCCGCGCAAAAAAAGAATCGCGTAAAAAAATCACGTCATGTTTCGAGAACTACAGCGGCAGGGAGTCGAAATCACAGCAATTTCGTGCAGGCACTTCCTTCAAGTACCACATCTACTACAGTGGCGGCAAAGCAGCGGAACGAGGCGTCGGTTTTGTAGTGCTGGAAATCAGAAAACAAGAGTCATCCGGTGGAGGCCCATAGATGACCGTATATGTGTGTTAAGGATTAACCATCTAGTGCCCAAGTTAATTTTTAGACGGACTTCGAAAAAAATCACTATGGAACAATATAAACATTTTTAAGTATTTATTGAATCATTTTAGAGGTTTCACTGAAGATCGTCTAAAGGCGGCCCTGGGTACTAGAGGGTTAAGGGTAAATTCTTCAACTTCAGTGTAATCAATACCTACGCACAGGCTTTGTTTTGCTCATCTTCATCTTAAAGAGAAAGAGTTTACTTCCCTCTTAACAACTGCGAGCTTACATTCAATGTGCATCACACCATCTGCTGTAGAGAGAGCGCAGGGTAATAGGGTAGAGAACATATTCTAAGCAGCTTTAGGAACCGCCTGTGTATTCAGACGAAATACTCGAAATGTGTTGGGTGAAACTCAAACAGTAGTATATCAATCTGCTCTCTATCGTTTTCTCTGTCAGAACTTGTTTTCAGATTGTAAAACTAAGTTAGAAAACTATAACAATCATCAATTAAAGTTACCAATCGAGGGACACTATTCCAATCACCCCGAAAAAAAGCTCCTAATTTGACAGAGCAAAAATCCAGTGAAACTCTTCTAAATTGCTCATCCGCGCACGCAAGAAAAATGAAATAAATTGCTCGGCGACCAACCGAGCATTGCGTTACCGTTCTCATAGCTCTGGGGTACGGCAAAAACAGTATAAAATCGTACTTTCTGCAGAATACGCACCCATGGTGAGTTGTGAATCTTCCCATAATATTAAATTCGAAAACGGTTAGGATGTGGCTTTAATGTGAACCTAAATGTTTTGATATTTGGCCAACTTCTCTTCTAGTAAGGGAGAAGCTAACGAAAACTACTCCCTCTTAAACTGAGAGAGCAAATAAATGTTTATCCCTAGCACGTGATGATAAAGAGCGAAAAGGAACTCTGCGACTGAAATACTCTACGCCTAAATGTGAATAATTACTCACTCTGTGTGAGAGAAAGACTAGTTCTCCAAGGGGGTTGGCAGGTAGAAAAGGAAATTTGGGCAAAAATCAAGAGAACGGAAGAAGCCTGCCTACGCATCGACAAACGACAAATCCGACAAAGTGTCCAAAACGCGAAGTAAAAGTCGCAAACGCACAGGTTTGGAGGAAGGAATTCTTCCATCCGTAAAACATAGCCTCCACTCTTCAACCAATGAAAACGGCCTGAGGTTGATAAACTTTGCCGCGGCCAGAGGAATGGCCATATGTAGCTCCTATTTTCCACGTTTAAATATTCGGAAACACACCAGGAGGCATCTAAAAGGAGGCACCAGATCCCAGATCGATCACGTACTGATTGACGGCGGCACTTTTCGGATGTTACTGATTCGGGGATCAAACATTGACTCTGAACATTACCTCGTCGTTTGTAAGATCCGCGCACGGTTGTCGAACGTGTTGAAATTTCGCACAGAGAGGACGACGCGTGTTAACATTCAGCGGTTTAAAGCTGATGGCAGAACACGCCAGAGAGTTGGATCAACGTATCGCAGAACAGCAGGAGGAAGGAGTGGAAGACATAAATGGGCTGTGGAACAGT
This sequence comes from Wyeomyia smithii, assembly GCF_029784165.1. NCBI lineage: Eukaryota > Metazoa > Arthropoda > Insecta > Diptera > Culicidae > Wyeomyia > Wyeomyia smithii. Next base: position 113,386,127 of record NC_073695.1, on the reverse strand, counting down.
ATCCACGGTGCCATCGAAACAACTGCGAGAGGAGGGGTACGACGTGCGGAAGCCAGCTTAACGGCTGGTTTGATGACAACTGCCAGAGAGCGATAGATGAGAAGAACCGTGCCAGGAGCCGCATGCTTACTGCGGCTACGCGTCAGAGCAGAGAGAGATACAGGGAGGCAAAAGCTGCCAAAAATAGAGTCCACCGTCGGCAGAAGCGCGTGTACGAGGAGCAGGTGCTCTCCAGCTCAGAGGACAGGTGTGCTGAAAATACGTGCGGAGATTCTTTAGAACAGTCAACAGTGTCAGAAGCAGAAATTCCCCAGTTCCGGTCATGTGTAATGACAAGGACGGCAACCTGCTTACTAATAAACCGACGGTTGCAGCCAGGTGGAAGGAGCATTTTCAGGTGCTATAGAACGGTGAGGAGCCGGATGAGCAGGCCAAGAACAGGATGACGATTATGAGTGACGAACAAGCTGTGGAGCCATCGACACAGGAGGAGATGAAAACGGCGATTAGTGGGCTGAAAAACGGCATGGCCGCTAGGAAGGCCGGTATTCCGGCCAAACTTCTAAAAGCGGGAAGCGAGCGGCTATACTATGAGATCCACCAGATAATACTAAGGATCTGGGCGGATGAACAAATGCTGGTTGGAAGGCCTCAAATGCCCTATCTATAAGAAGGGTCATCGATTGGATTGTTGCTACTATATTGCCCAACTCTGCATATAAAGACCGTCAACGGAATCCTTTATTGGCGAATACCAAACTGATTTTCGTTCGACAGGGACTTGTCATTAACTCTACCAAAACAAAGTATATGGTAGCTGGTAGGGTGCGTGGGAATTCCCGCGGTGTTGAGGCTGAGGTGGAGATAGATGGGGAACGATTTAAAGTGGTTGATGAATTTGTTTATTTTGGTACGCTTGTGACATGTGACATGTGACAACGATAGGAGCCGTGAAGTGAAACGACGAGTTGCAGCTGCAAACAGGGCCTTCTACTGACTACGTAAACAGCTAAGGTCCCGTAGTTTGCAAAATCGCACAATACTAAAAACTGAAGGAAGCTGATGGACGATTGCTCGGAGTTTTTGAGCGTACAGTTCTGCGGTCGCTACTTGGCGGTAAATCGAAAGATGGAACTAAACATACATACCAAACAAATAGAATCATGCCGATATAGTGAAGGTAATACAGCAGGACAGGCTTCAGTAGGCTGGACATGTATCCAGAATGCCTAACGAGAGAGCCGTCGACACTATCTTCAACAGAGAACCAGGAAGAGGCCGGGCCGGGTCGACTCCGTGGTGGGTCTCGCACGCGGTGGATATGCGCGGTGTAAGAAGCTGCACGAACTACTGGTGTACGAAAAGACTGGAGAACGGCTACACAAGACAGAAGAAGCTGGACATCTCTAATTCGTTCGGCCTTAGACCGGTGAACCGACCGTTAGCCAACATAGTAAAGTAAATATATATTGGTTCATATACAAATGGTTTCCATGTCACAAATCGCGTAATTTCAAGAAAATCGCGTAAATTTGAAAAAGTCGTGTAGAATAAAATCACATAAAAAAGTCACCAAAAAAAAATTCAGAAAAAGAAAAAAAAGTAATCGAAAAAGCTATAAACCCACCAAATTTACGTTCAATTAAATAATATTGGAAAATAATCCAGAGCAAGTTGAAAAAAAGTGGCAAAACGATAGAAAAAACAACTGGTTTACATAGATGGTGGATCGAGTTGACAGATTCACACACGCCACTGTAGCCGATGCGCAAACGAAAGTAATTTTTCGCAAGTGAAACTCTATTATTAAGATGTTTAACTTTTCACGGTGCCTGCAATGTTTTTAAAATGACTAAAATTTTGAATACTATTACTTCACTCGTTAAAAACACAGTTAATTGGTGTTTACTAGTGAAACGAGGTGCCATGCCGGTGTTAATCTCAGTACCGGGCTTACCTCCTTTTGAAATAGTACGAGGGTGGTATCCAAGACACGACCGCATGTTTGACGTAGGACTACGATAGTTTTATATTTCATTTAAAGAAATCAGACTTTGTTCGATTTGACCTCGTTTCACTTTCGACACGGTTTGACTTTGGCACACATGAGCCAAAAACGAACGGTTATGTTTAATCATAATTTATAGTTTTCTTGTTTTGCTTTTAAACAATTCAAACTCAACAACCACTAAGAGAAAGGCATTTTGTCCATTATGTTGCCGAAACCGAAACCAAAATAGACATGATCAAAGCAGCACTTAATACCGTGCTATACTTCTAATTACTCGGAAGGGTCATATCAAGTGTCTAAGTCGTTGAGGGCTTCATGCGGACGTTGCGTTCCGGATACTTCCAGATTATTGAGCCTAAATCCATCAAACGACACCTCTAACAACTTACAATCCTAAAACTAGTTCATTGGTGGCCACATATTGTTAAGATCATATGCCACCAGAAAGTCATAGAAAGAAAAGCGTTTATTTTAAAAAAATAATTTAGATTATTTATTTGCAGACATCTATTTAAGAAGAAAAAAATACTGTTTCTAACATTGATGAATACCTTTCATCCTAATGCAGTCAAATTTCTTTAACACGCGAAAAGGCAATTTTTTATATAGGTCCTAATTAAGAACGATTCAGTAGAAAGCAAACTTCCTTTCATCTTCAATTGCGCTTGTGAAAGATAGCTCACTCACCGATTTCAAAGCAGTATCATTGTCAGTTTCTTACAACTGCTTAGCAAAGAAGTCACTTAAAAAAATCCTGTATTTACAAGTTCTTTGGAAAAGTGACGATAAAGAGTTGCAGTTTTTAGTGGAAATCTATATTCACAAAAAATATGAAAATGACATTGGAATTTATGAGGATGTTACATGTAGCAGTCATTTTTTTTTTTTCATTTTAGGCCAATTGAAACATTTATTCATTAAGCAGAACCAGAAAAAAATCAATCAATTTCAAGAAACCAACGAAAAAAACAAACAACAAAATGCCATATTTAAAAGTCAATAAACAATAAGTCAATAAGCTCGGTTTGATAAACAACATAAACCTCTCCAACTGTTGTTTGCATATTACAAGTCTGGCAATGACAGGTTGTGTTCATATGTTTAGTATCTTTACACGGTTGTGTTTATATGTTGTGTTGTGCGACAGGTTGTGTTTAGTTTAGTAATTTTTTTAGTTTAATTTAGTTTAGTAATTTTTTCCTGCAGATGCTGATGTAATATTTTTGTAATTAAAAAATATGAATATGAATGTTTAAAACCTAACGTCAAGATGCATATAATTTGGGTTTTCTCTATACCACAACCGCGTAATGCAACAAGGATTGTCATATTGAATTAAATTTATTTAACTGGAAAAATATAACCATCAGTACAGCTTAAACGAGCTATCTGAAATATCTGTTTAAAAATCTTTACGAAGCATATTGGTTTTCTATTGTCTTTTAAATAGCCTCTAGTTGATCATTTAAATAAATCTGAGAAAAACAGAGTGTAGAATTCGAAAAGACAACAACCCAATGCAACTTCTAATTTTAGGAATTTGAAAGAAGTTTTTATCACTAAACATGGATATGAAAATCACTACGGTTGCAGTTCAAATGCCATCTACTAGTCACGAAAACCAAAAGGAAACGAGCAACGGGGTAGCAAACTTCTGATTAGTAGAATGTTAACACAACTTTTGTTGAAGAGATATTTTAATTATTATATAACAATCTTTCGCAATATTCTACCTGTCGATTAAGACATCGGCGTTTGAAATCTGTTCAGGGATAGTAATACAATAAGCACTTTAAAACGATGAAAAAACATCTGTTGCAGCTATATAAAGCGAGCTCGTGATTGGTTGGAAGCTTCGAAACTGAACTAGAAGAAGTGGATTTCAACTGAACTTTTTACTAATTTACTGTTCATCGTACAATGTACAACGAACAATGATATGCCAATTATTGTATCACATGCTTTGGCAACCGTCGTCGTTCGATCAAAGCATTGGTGGTCAAAATCTGTTCAGTTGTAATCACATATTGGATGCAACATCCAACATCGTGATATACTGTTGCGTACAACATTATTTTATCCCCGGTCGCACAGTGTAGTGCGCGAACACGCACCACAGTACGTCGACAGCAGCTACATTGTTTCCACTTGGCTTGACTGCACACAAATGGCAATCGAGTGCAACTGCACTGACGACGAGCGACCGTCTTCTCATACATAGCCGGGGCAGTACTGTTGCCTGTGTCAGCATGTTTTCTTTCAAGACATCAGTTTTAATAACATTCTCACAACAGATCGTTTAATTGTCTGATAAAGGAGGTTGTTACTTTGTAACTTTCCGAAAAAGCTTTACTTTCAAGACATCAAAATAGTCTAGGTTCATAGAAGCAAATGTTAGTTGACCTATTGGGACGGGGAGATTCTGTCAAATTTTTTTTTGCCACTGAATAGAGGTTGTCGCAGCAGGCAGTTGGTGTCCACTCATGAAGTCTGTGCCAGGAGTGCTCGCATGTGATTGGTACATTGTTCGTGAAAATACGACCTTGAAACTTTTCATCAATTTTCACTGTTTAAAAATTAAGTAACAATGATATATGAAGAATCACAAAATTGTTTATCAATCCAACGACGTTTTATCAATCCAACGACATATTGATTATTGTGATCCATCATGTGGTTACATCAGTATTACCATTAAAAATCTTTCATTCCGACGTTACATCTTGGTTTTTAGTTTCCTCAGAATGTATCTCGATATAGTGCGGTTAGACGTAGTCCTACGTCAAAAAAAAACAAACAAGAAGCAATTTCTGAGACTTTCAAAATTAGGTGCCAGTACCCTTGTAAAAGTCCATTCCCGTTTGCAAACTGTATATTGGCATCTCACTTGAGCCAAAGCGCTTTTGCTACAAAAGAAAGCGAAAGCGTTTAGAGCTTCATTGTTCTGGCTTTGTCTCGGTCACAGCCGATTGCAGCATGTCAACATTCAATGGACTCCAAATTACTTTGGCAGTATCACAGTATGGGGTAGCGAACGCTCATCGTTCGCGTCTTATCTTCGTATGACACGCCATCAACGGTATGAGCCGAATTCGCAACTCCATCCTCTCCCTGCCGTCTACAGACAAGATGAGCTTCTGTCGTTGCACAAATTGGCTCACTCTATTCCCGTTTGAATGTCTTTGCTCGCAGTTGTCGCAAATGTACAATATATCTTTCCGAAATAAATGCTGACTTCGTTCTTTGTAACGGAAAAAGCTTAATATACCCAACCAGGCGAAAATTCAAATTCGTTTCTCTGCTTTCCCTTTTCATGTTACTTTTGGTAATGATTTTCCAATAGTCTCTAACAGAATTTGATTATTCACATACGACCATTTAATGTCCTTTGGTAGACTTGTAAAATTTGTTGCTACCATATGCACACTAGCGAACAGACTTTACATTAGAAGTTGGAGCACCGTGAATGGCCCTTTAATCGACATCTAATTGTCGATCCAAAATAGACAGTTAGCGTACCTATCCATTAGTTCCAATCCAAACGGACGTTTCTGCTGCTGGCAACATGGTAAACAACTGAAATGCTACCATATAGCCAGATACAAACTGACAGGCGGAAAGGCAAGACGATTTGAACTGTAACAACTCCATAATTGGCATAAATGATTTCTGCACCGAGTCGGCATTCTACCGGCAGTGGAAATTTTGAGCGAAGCAGCGAACGACAGCCCTGAAAAATAGAGACCTCCCGGCCCATTCCGGTTGTATCGAACTTTGCTCCCGTCTCACTTAATACGTTTGTCCGACTGGCCGCCGGTCAGACACAGCTCTAATACCCGCTGCAACAAAGTTGCTTCCGTGGTGCATGAAAAAACGAAAAAAAAACTGAACAAAGTTCTCGAACCCCTCCAGCGCAGTTTGCTGGCCATCGGCTCACAACTATGTTGCGGTTTGAGGGAATTTAGCAGACGATAAAAAACAGAACACAAAAACTAAGACAATGGATAAATTTCAATGTATTGAATAAAGTTAATTCTGGATTCCACCCAAAATGGGTGCACGGTTCCAGACGCAAAAAAGATGCTCCGTGGTTCCAGTACCGAAAAACCGGTCAAGATGGAAGTCGTTCACACTGTAAAACTTACTTTTTACTGTCTACGCAATACGGTTAGACGTTCAGTTTCCTGTCGCCGGTTTCGACGGCTATTCGGGCATCCTGGCGGAAGCGTAACTGTTCGAAACGCTGTAATAAGTTTGAACAGGATGCTGGTTGTGTACAAATTACTGCCACCAGCTGGCCTGTCATGTTTTTGGATGATTTTATGGTTTAATTCGACGCGAGTTACACGGTATGTATCGGGAGATGGCTGAGAAAAGTTTAATTTTAGGAAAATCGTTTGTGAAGATTATGCTCACTCTTACCAAGCGGTTAGCGAAGTAGATGGGATAGTTTTTGGCAATGATTTATCGAACGGATGCAACAATGTTTTTTCAAAACATCTGCCGAATTCAAGTTTCCAATTATTCAAAATAATACGATCATTTAACGTCCGAAATGCCAATTTTGGTAAATGTTCGTGTAGTTGGGCACTTTATGTAACATGTAAAGTATTTTCTCATTGTAATTTGACGTAAGCGTTACCCATCACCAATACCGCTATTTTTTAGGAGACTTACAAGAAAAAAACTACTACTAAACAGTTATGAACTTTCGAAGAGGGCCATTTAAGCGAAATAGTGTTTTTAGCTACTTTGATTCAATTTCAAATTTTATGAAATCGAATAATGGAAAAGCGAATGATTTTAAAATGAATATACATTTCCACATGTTGTTGTAGGAAGCTCATGTTCTTCTTAAAAATTGCCTGCGCCGGATTGGAGGCAGACTAGGTAGTACTTTACGAGATCATCAATCTCACGATCAAACCCAAACCACAGATTACATTTTATGAAATCCAGCGGAACACCCCCGAAGAAAAATAACAGACATAAGACTTACATACTTGATTCGAATCACTGTACCTTCATGAAATATTAAACCTGCACCAAGCGGCAAGGCTCTTGTCCGGTGTCCCGTGGCATGCGGTGAATGAACTATGTATTCATGCTTGCCGTTCATAGAATTTTGTCTGGCTACATACTGCTCGCGCGACTTCCCGACGAACAGCAACTCCTTCGCCGCGGTCCAAGCGAGCCAGCCAGCGAGCACAGAGCGCGATTCAGCATTGATAAGCGATTTTGTTCTTTTTATGCTTTCGGTACTGAGCAACGCATGTTTAACCTCCTCGCTTCGTTTACCCGTCACCATAACCACAGCAGCTAACAAATGGGTACGATTTTCCCCACCTTCGAGGTTCTTTTCCCAGCCGGTTTCAGTCTCAGTGAAACAACAGATCGTCTCTTCTGGTGATGGTTTCACTCATACGTATGGTCAGCTTGACTGGTTACAATCTTGTTCTTCTTCTTTAAAATTATCAATTCTTTTCACCACTCCACACCGGCTATACCACAGGGAATACGGAACGTTTCGAGCTTCACACGCGGAACCAAAAGGAGTCTTCAAAGAGCCTCCACCTTTTGGGCTGCGACTATGCTTGAAACCTGTTTGCCAAGTCACAACCCTAGATCACGAAACGCAAGTGAAGTACAAGTGCAATGCATTTCGGTAGACAGGATCCCCGCACTCGTCCAAGATGCAACGAGATTGAATCAATTGATGATATTGATTGGGACTTTTGTTGGAAGAAGAGAAGGAAGCAGGTCTAAGAATGAAACACAGTCTAGTGTACGAAAATACAAAAGCATTATGCTAGAACAATGTAACCTAATCAGTGCTACGATTTACGAAATAAATTAATTTGAAACAATGCAACGAATCGTTCGGTCAGCTAATTTTACTGCAAAAAATATTGGTAGATGATGTCCATTGAAAAAACATTTACTACCATTGTTCTTGCAAATTTGATCTGGGAAAACTTAGCTCGAAGTGATATAAAACTGTACCGACTAAATGCGAGTATGCAATATTTTCTCCTAGTGGAGCCAAAAGAAACATGACAGAAAACCAAACGTTCATGCAATGCCGACATAACACGTGAAGACACTGAACATATATTGCTAGCTTATCATATCTAAATGGTGTTGGTAATACTCATGCGAAGGTTTGGTTTCCTCACCTTAACTAACCATTTTCTACTCTTGGACAGGCTGACGTATGTACATTCGAGTTCAAATGAGACAACGAGAGAAATTGAAATTGTGATTGAAAATGCTGTTTTGTTTTTAAATATTTCCTGTGTATCGAAATATATTTACTGTTCGAATGCCAATGAAGAACGAAACATGAATTCGTACCAACCAGTATCCAGTTAATATGATCTGATACGGGTATTTTTACTCGAAATCGAATCCAGTTGTGAGAAAAAGTAGCATTCAAAGACTATGCAAGAAACACGGAAGATATTTCCAATTGGTTCTTCATAGAATTATCTTTAAGAGAAATAAATGTAGATATGCAACTCGATACCCAGATCTATTAATTTCGCAGTGGCGCGATCAGAATCCAAGAAACAATGCATTTCACACATTAGAGCTTAGTAATTCCATAAAACGTCCTAATTTCAATTTTTATGTTTATCGAACAGCTATATAGAAAAAATCATATATGCATTCGCTCAGATGCAGGAAATTTCAATATGACTATAGAAAATTTTCAAGCCTTGTTGAAACGCAGTTTACAATCTCTGATTGATCACTCAATGCTTGCTTTTTCAAGCACTGTCGACAGAAATTTATACCTAGTAAAATGTCCGGTTTACTCCTTCGGCCATAGGAGAGCCTGTATCTACTGAAACCAATCATTTTACTAGTAGATGGTCTTAATCATGTACCAGCGGGTATCAGCAGCTGTAGTGGTAGCAGCGTCAGCGGTACGTGCAGCGGCACTTCCTTTAGTCAAAACCTACCTTTGTGCGGTAGCGGTAGGTACATCGGCTGGCACTTCCCCAAATGAAAAGTTACCGTATTGTAACAACATACAAACGTTTTAGGGTGCTGGCCATCAAAATCTGTGGGCCGTCGAATTTTTAGGTCCGAAAATTGGGTTTTTTGCGTTACGTAATTTAAGGATTTTGTGCCAGCCGATCATAACGTTTATTTCCTTGATTTCTGCATGGTCGGTCCGGTTTCGTTGTTTAGGTAATATTTAATTTTAATAAATGAGCTTTTTAGATTATTCGTTTTAAATTTTTCTTTTAAATTTTTTTTTCAAATAATGAATAATTTTTATTAGACTGTATATTTTTTCGAAAAAACAAAATTACTATCTACAACTTTGCCGAAGATGTCACACCGATTCAACAATTCGTTTTGACTCTAAAAATATTTGTAATAGCTTCTCAAAAATTAGTCGTGTTGCAAAAAATTAAACCTATAGCACAAAATGGCATCCTTTGCCTATAGAAACGTCTATGCATAGTTTCAGTCAAATAAAAAATGGTCGATAAAATTGGTTGTCCGTTTTTTTTTTGTGGAATTGCTTTTCTATCAAAATTGTTATTGTATTAGTATTCTATCAAAGGCTATCCTTATCCGTTCAGTATTTCGTTGAGTCATTGATACATTGCATACTTGGAGGAGTAAAAAAAGCTTTTGCACGTTTTAATCAAGAGTTCGCACCAGGATCATAAATGGTTCGAACCATGATCAGCATGCTTCGAACCTGGATCATTATTCATTCAGGCATTTAAATACAGTTTTAAATACCACAACACAATCGTTATAAGTGTATTTTCATCATTCCGCAACAAAGATTCGACAGAAACGGACGTGCATACTGCCGTAATCTCGCAAACTGACGTAAGCGCCAATTTTTCAAATATGGGGTTATTATGCCAATTTGTTCGTTATTCGAAGACCCATCTTTAGGTATCTTTTTGCTTTTCTCCTAGAAAGGTATAGCAATCACTTGCAAAACCGAAGATATAAAAGTGCTCCAAAGGGCCGAATGGCATATATCACTCGACTCAGCTCGACGAGCTGAGCATTTTCTGTATGTGTGTGTATGTATGTGTGTGTGTATGTGTAGATTTTTTCTCTCACTCACTTTGCTCAGAGATGGCTGGACCGATTTTCATGAAATTAATTGCAAATGGAAGGTCCTGTTGTCCATAAGACCCTATTAAATTTTATTGTAATCGGATTTTTAGTTTAGAGGTTATGTATCAAAATGTAAAAATCATGAAACATCATTTTCTCTAAAACCACATGACCGATTTGAACAAAATTGGTTTCAAATGAACGGGCTACCTGAAAAACTCTTAACTTTTGAATTTTATAAAGATAGGACATGTGGTTTAAAAGTTATGAAAATAAACGTGTTTTTAGGTCTGTTTAATCTCACTCATGTTTCTCAGAGATGGCTGAACCGATTTTCATAAAATCAGTGTCAAATGGAAGGTCTAGTTGCCCCATAAGACCCTATTGATTTGTTTTGCAATCAGATCATTACTTTGCCTGTTATGTTTAAAAATGTGAAATCCAGCTATGAAAAGGAACATATTCCGAAGACTACTTGGACTCACTCACTTTTCTCAGAGATGGCTGACCCGATTTCCACAAAATTTGTGTCAAATGAGAAGTCTAGCTGCCTCATAACACCCTATTGAATTTTACTGTAATCGGACTGTAATTTCGTCTGTAATGTACCGAAATGTGAAAAACACGAAACTTCATTATCTCTGAAACTATACAACCGATTTGAACAAAATTATTATCAGATGAGCGGGCTAGTTAAGAGTTAACTGATGAATTATGATTGATCACGTGGTTTCGAAAAATGTTTCAGTTCGTGTCGAATTATCGAGCAAAACAGGCGTATTCCAAGAGAGAAAGACTGCTACTTTTAGTGTGAGCGCCGCTTATCAGTTTGACTGAGAGCTGTAGTTCGGTTAAACAATAGAAGACTTTGTTCGTTTGAACAATAGAAGCTGGATTTGATATAAGATATATAATGGCGGAATCGATTATCAAGGTAAATTCCTTGCGGCTGCGCTTTGAACGTGGTTCTCCAGAACCCACGGATCAAGAGGTCTTCAACTTTATGAGAGGGAAAATGGGCCTGGAGAGCGATGATCTTCTATCCATGTACAAGGACAAACCGGAATTTTCAATCATTATAAAATTTAAAACGGAAGACGTTTACCAAGCAGCCTTGCTGAAATTTCAAGGCATTATGGAGTTCGAACATGATAAACATCCATATTCGATTGTGCAGATTTCTTCAGCAAGCGTAGCGGTGAGATACGTTCGACTATTCAATCTTCCCCCCGAACTGGAGGACCGGGAGATATGGGCGGTAATGTGCAAATATGGAAAAGTACAGCGGATGGTTCGTGAAAAATATGGAGATGATACTGGGTTTCCAATTTGGACATCAGTTCGTGGTGTCTACATCGAGTTGAAGGAAAATGAGGAGGTTCCAGCGACTGTCTACATCAGGAATCTTAGAGCTAGAGTGTTCTATGAAGGCTTGATCAATAAGTGCTTTCTGTGTTCTGGAACGGATCATCTAAAGGCAGACTGTCCCAATCGGAAGTCCGTAAATGATCGCTTAGTTGCTGGTGGTACAATGACCTACTGCGCAGCTTTGGCCAAGCCCAACAATTGGTCAAAATTGAACAGAAAGGATATTACGTCTCCAGCTGGCGAGAAAAATATGGTAAATTTAAAGGAAATGTTCCCTCAGATCGCATCAGAAAAGCGAATCTCAAAGTTAGAGAGAGTTCCACTACAATCTGAACAACCGACCAGTTCTGAAGCGGAAACTTTTAGCCCACTTTCTCCAGAATCATTTCAATGTGAGAACACGTTAACAGCGTCATCAAATGAGACAGGAAGTGTAGGATCGATTCAAAATTCTTTGGATCGGACGAAAGGAGGTGCACAGAAGCGTGGACGGAAGACAAAGAAAAATGAACACTCACGCTCGGATTCAGCCGGATCAATCGACCCGAATCATGGTGAGAGCGAGATACAAATGGTGAACAATATCAGTGATATGCAATGCACTCAAACGCGAAGTCGGTCTAAGCAACTTAAGCTCAGCAAAACAGAGGCCATTGGAACATCAACTAACAATAGAGAGGAGAGTGAGCGGGGGCCTAGTGTGGTTGGTAACGTCTCCGCCAACCACGCTCGACGCCTGGGTTCGTATCCCACCGCCGACATAGGTGTCGATGGTTGTGAGGTGGCGTGATCCACTCACAACCAACCCAACTGGTCTAGATTAAATCCTAGCCGACACCGGGAGATTTTCTGTGGCGAAAAATCTCTGGGATCACGCCTTCCATCGCATGAGGAAGTAAAGCCGTTGGCGCCGGTCCGTTAATAAACGGGTCGTGAGTTAGGGTCCTGGGTGTGGAGTCGCCTCCCTGGGCGTCGGTGATTGGCCACAACAGTGGCGGAACTAGACCGACGGAAAATAAGCGAGAAAAAAAAATAGAGAGGAGAGTGACAACCAGACAACCAGCGCAACCAAAACATCGACGAAATCGATAGATGATGAAAAAGACGAAGAGACGAACATCGAAAATTTTGTAAATCTATAGACAGGTAATTAGGTAAGGTTAGCTGCGCCAATAGCCTTAAAAATGAGTTTTGTCTTTCGAGTTGGCTCCATCAACTTGAACAGTTCAAATAGTACAGTTAACAAATACCTCTTGAAAGATTTTTTGGCGACAAATGAAATTGATATTCTTTTTCTGCAAGAGCTCAGTTATGACAATTTTGCCTTCATTTCATCTCATACAGCAATCGTTAATTTAAGTGAGGGTGGCTCTGGTACTGGCATCTTGATACGTAATACTTTCGTTTTTTCTCAACCATTGCTTGAAACGAATGGTCGAATATCCTCAGTGATAGTCAATAGTGTGAATTACATTAATATGTATGCTCATTCCGGGACAAATAAGAGAAGAGAGCGTGATCAACTTTTTCTCGATAACATGGCTGTCCATCTCAACAAAGCGGGCGCTTGCTACAATGTCGCTGGAGACGATTTCAACTGCATCTTGCATGCAATTGATTCTGCTGGCTCAAATAAAAATTATTCAACTGGGCTTAAACGTTTGGTAGAGCTTTTAAAATGGAAAGATATTGGATTAGAGCTTAAGAAAAATGTGTATACTTTCTCAAGGGGACCCAGCGAGTCTAGGTTGGATAGATTTTATGCTCCATCGAAATTTTTGGAAAATGTGAGTGATTTTGCAACTATCCCTGTGGCTTTTTCTGATCACAGTGCAATTGTGATGAAAATTAAGTCTTGCGACCAATGTTATGTTTCTCGTGGGAGAGGTTATTGGAAAGTGAACAGCACCATAATGAATGACATTACAGTTTGCGAGAAACAGAATGCGAATATTGGTGTATGGAAAACTAGATTTCTATATAGAGTCGACAAAAGTAGGTGGTGGAATGATATTTTTAAACAGAAAACAAAACAATTTTTCAAAACTGAAAGCTGGCACACAAATTGCAGAATTAACAATGAAAAAAATTATTTTTATGGAAAAATGCAAGAATGGATGAGTAAAAAAAGTAGAGGAGAGGACACACTGCTGGATATTTCAATGATTAAATCAAGATTGATTGAGATAGAGTCAAGTCGATTAAAGCATTTTGGAACTTTTCTGAGTGACCAAACTTTGCTACGCAACGAAATGTTAAATATCTTTCAAGTATCAGCCCAAATTAAGAGATTGGAAACTAGAAGTTCTCTGCAGCTATTGCATGGAACATGTCTTGTCACCGATCTCAATATGTTAAAAAATATGGTCTTTCAATATTACTCTGAGGCCTTTGCGACGAATATTCATTTTAATAATCAACTTCATTTAGATAATGACAATGATGAAAATCCGATTCTTCACTTGAGAGAAAAACTATCTAATGAAGATCAGTCTGCGCTAACGCTCCCTATTACAGAACCTGAGCTTAAATCTGTTCTGAACAGTTGCCCCAAAAAGAAAACCCCTGGCCCTGATGGTCTCAGTTATGAATTTTACATTGACAATTTTGACTGCATAAAAAGTGATTTACTGGAAGTGTACAATGGTTATTTAGATGGAACCCTTCATCCGCCGAAAAGTTTTAGTGAAGGCATCATTACACTAGTTCCTAAAAAAGGTAACAAAAGTAAAACTCTCGACGATTATCGACCCATCAGCTTGTTAAACTGCGATTATGAACTGCTTATGAAAATATTTGCAGGGAGAATACAAAAGATTTTGGGAAAAATTATTGGTGTAGGTCAAACTGCTTGTAAAGAAAATCTATCGTGTGTTGAAAATTTGAAGGATGTACGAAGGATTTTAACCAAGTCACTTGAGAGTAAAACATTTAAAGGATGTCTCGTAGGCATAGATTTGAACAAAGCCTTCGATAGAGGTAATCACGATTACCTATGGCTTGTGCTGCAAAAATTGGAATTTCCTCCTGCTATTATTAACTGCTTGAAAAAACTGTATAACAACGCTTCCTCAAAGATTCTGGTAAATGGCTCCCTCACACAAGCGCTTGATATCAAATGCTCTGTGCGGCAAGGTTGCCCGCTGAGCATGATATTGTTCGTGTTATATTAAGAACCGCTAATTAGAAAAATAGCTGACAGTATTGCACCAATTCTCGTTTATGATAAGTTTATCAACGTTATGGCCTTCGCGGACGATATAGTTGTTTTCGTAAGAAACGATCGATCTATTACTAAGCATATTTGCAAACTTCTCTAAATATACCCAGATAAAAATTAATTTGCATAAATCGGTCTTTATACGATTTAATAAAGCGCCCTTTGGCCCTCAGTTGATTAGTGAAACTAATAGTATCAAGATTTTGGGTGTAACTTTTGAAAATACCTGGAACTTAACCGTTGATACAAACTATAAAAAGCTTATAATGAAAATCAAATCAACGATGTCCTTTCATAGTATTAGGCGATTGAGTTTAATTGAAAGATGTCAAATTTTAAACTTGTACATTTTATCTAAACTATGGTACGTCGCACAAGTTGTGCCTCCCTCAAATAATCATCTGGCACAAATAAAGACAGCATGTGGAAGGTTTCTTTGGAATGGGTTCATTTTTAAATTAAACAGAAATCAAGTATATTTGGATTATTCCAAAGGTGTTTTAAAGCTTGTTGACCCAGAAGCGAAATGTAAAGCTCTTTTCATAAGGAACATCTTATATAATATTGACACCAACGGAAATTTTCAAGAAGAAAAATAACTTTTAGAATATGAGTATCCACAAAAGCTGACGCGGAACGCAAGGGACTGGCTAATGAAATGCCAAGAAATCAAAGAACACAATATTTTCACTACAACGAAATCATTATACGATCATTTTATCGCCTCTCATAACCATACACCTACTATCGAAAATGTTTATGATGTAAATTGGAATACCATTTGAATAAACATCAGCTACAATTTTTTATCTCTGCAAGATCGGTCAATCATGTACACTTTTGTAAATAATTTGGTTCCCAATCGAGAAAAACTTTTAGCGTACAATATAGGCAAACTTAATTCTGCAAATTGTGAAAAATGCGGAGAAATAGACTCCAACAGACACAGAATTAAACTATGTCCAAAAGCCAAAAAAGTGTGGGACTGGTGCAGCCAAGTTATGCAGAGTAGATGCAAGCTAAAATTTAATGACATTGAGGATATTTTGCAGTTTGATTTGCAGCCAACATCTAAAATTCACAAGGCAGCTTTATGGCTGGTGATTCGAGTGATTGCGTACAATTTGAGGGCACAAGAGCCATCCTTGATTATGTTTAAAAAAGAAGTTAGGGAAATGAGATGGAATAACCGAGGGGCATTTAATCGAACATTTGGAAGTTTACTAAATATTTGTTAAATTCTTCAAAAATGATCAGATTGAAAACGAAATTTGTAATTATTATGATAATTGTGTCATAATGTTTAGATTTAGTCTAGGCGATCAATTGTTATTATATGATATAAGTACTAGTATGTGATACGAACTAAAATGTAACTTAAATATTAGTGTTAATAAATTATTAAATTAAAAAAAAAAATTAACGGGCTACCTGAAAAACCCTTAACTTTTGAATTTTATAAAGATTGGACATGTGGTTTAACAGTTATGAAAATAAACGTGTTTCTAGGTCTGTTTAATTTCAATCATGTTTCTCAGAGATGGCTGAACCGATTTTCATAAAATCAGTGTCAAATGGAAGGTCTAGTTGCCCCATAAGACCCTATTGATTTGTTTTGCAATCAGATCATTACTTTGCCTGTTATGTTTAAAAATGTGAAATCCAGCTATGAAAAGGAACATATTCCGAAGACTACTTGGACTCACTCACTTTTCTCAGAGATGGCTGACCCGATTTCCACAAAACTAGTGTCAAATGAAAAGTCTAGCTGCCTTATAACACCCTATTGAATTTTACTGTAATTGGACTGTAATTTCGTCTGTAATATACCGAAATGTGAAAATCACGAAACTTCATTATCTCTGAAACTACACAACCGTTTTGATCAACATTATTGTCAGATGAGCGGGCTAGTTAAGAGTTAACTGATGAATTATGATTGAACACGTGGTTTCAAAAAATTTTGGCTGCCCTGTACGTTCCCATTTCATTTGATTATAATCGAAATTAAGCAACCGTTATGTATTAAATTATTTATAAAACAACGAAAGTTCATTATCTCAAAGATTACATGACTTATATGAACATAACTAGTGTCATACGAAAAAAAAAAATTCAAAGACCATTGAAAACTACACCTGCTTTGATCGATATAGAGGCCGCAACATAATTTAAATGAGGTATCATACTATTTGAACGTTCCAAATTCATTGATTCTTTGCGTTTAAAATCTGCAAATGCACGACGAATCGGCCATAGGATATGATCAAAGACAAATAACCAGTGGTGGGCACCGCTAACCGAAAATTTAGCGACGCTAATCGCTAAGTCGCTAACCGGAAAATTTGGCTCGATAATCGCTAAACCCACATTAGCGGAACTTTCGCTAATCGCTAATCGCTAACTTTTTAATATGTAAATAGTCATATCGCTATATTAATTGCTCGTGTTTTGTAAGATTTGGACCATTTTTGATCTGTTTTGGTTAAACAAACGAAAACAATTACTTTTTAAAGCTATTTACAGTAAGAGGTTTACGATACGGTATTCTTATTTGATTTTGTTTAAACAAGAATAACAAAAGTTATTTAGCTTGCATTGAAAATAGATACTCATAAAAAAAGTTTTCATAAAAATTCAATTATTATCTGAATCGAAAAAGTAGAACCAAAGTTGCCATAATTTCACGCGCATTGCAATTTACCAAAGTTCTTGGTGTGCCGAAAATTCAATCTAGACCTTGTGCTTGTTCTTCAAAATGCTCCTGTGTTTTGTACGATAACTGAAACTCCATTCCAGTATGTTCATCTTTCGAAGCAATTTACGTACGCCATCAGCAATTCACAGTTTTTCCAAATATTTCTATTGTCGCTTCTCTACAAAATTTAGCGAATTAGCGATTAGCGTTTCGAAGGCCAAAATTTCAGCGACGCTGACAGTTTCGCTAACCAGCTCAAAAATTAGCGAAATCGCTAAATCGCTAACTGAATTTTAGCGTCGCTAATTAGCGAATTAGCGGAATGGTGCCCACCACTGCAAATAACAAATCGTTTAAAATGATTGGTTTTATCGAAATGACAACATCCTCGACTTTTGGCTTCTGTACATCGTTTTAATTCTGAATATATTCATATTGGGTGGTATTCGGTCATTTTCTGCAGATTTTCTGGCATCAATCTAACACCGGAAATACCCATGTTGGGAGGTATTTAGTTATTTTGGTTGTTTTCCAGAAACTAAAAGTGGACTTCTTTACACTAGAAAGTAAGAGCAATAAGTGTTGTTGTCTGGTCCCGTTTACGTGTCCGTTCTATCAGTGTTGTATGGTCGTCTTTAAGTTCAAAATGGTGTCCAGGGTCAATGTTTGGTTTCTATGCATCATCTCGATTACGTAAATATCCATATTGAGTATTATTCGGTCATTTTCAACTGTTTCCTAGAAGTTGCCATTTAGCATTTTAAAATGGCGCCTGAGGTCAATTGTTAGCTCCTTGCAACATTCTGGTTCCAGAGATACTCATATTGGATAGTATTTGTTTATTTTAGGCTGTTTTTCACAAACCGGTAGTCGCCATCTTGGATTTCAAAATAGTATTTAAGATAATTTCTGGCCTCTGAGCGTCATTCGGGTTGAAGAAACACCCATATTGGGTGTTCTTCCACCACTAAAAACATTCACCTGCCAAATATGGTTCCATTTAGTTGTTTAGCTCTCGAGATGTGCAGAAATTTGTGTTTCATTCCCACTTCCAGAAAAAGGAGGGGCGTCCAACTATTATGGACATATTTGTTACCCCTTAAAACATCCACATGCCAAATTCGGTTTCATTCGCTTGGTTTGTTCTTGAGTTGTGCTGAAATATATGTTTCATTTGTATGGGACCCCTCCCTTCCAGGAGTGGGAGGGGTCTCAAACTATCATAGGAACCTTTATCGGCATTAAAAACCCCTACATACAAATATTTCACGTCGATCGGTTCGGTAGTTTACGAGCCTATATGGATCAGACAGACAGACCGGACTGCATTTTTACGACATCCATGTTTTAGACATCCATGTTTTAGAACCTAAAGAGTGAATATACATTTATTGGATTGAAGCGTTCATGTTAATCTATTTTCACAAATAATAAGATTGAATGAGAAAGGCTGGGTCTGACCGCTAGGTGGATTGATTTTTTTTTAGTTACTTATTCGTACGTTGCATAAAATCAAGAAAACAAAATGACGTATGCACCATTTCAATACAAAAGTGACAAGTAACCCGATCGGTTTTGGGCCGTATTGAAAAACTGATCAAATGGATGTACGTCATAATGTTATATCACGGCAGCATAGTGGTCGTTCCATTAATTCGATCTGTGTGTACAAATGACCAAACAAAAAATAAGATAATCCGAGTTAGAGGCCAACTGGTTAGTGTGCTGTGTAGCTGAGTGAAGTGATTCCGCACCCGGCTCGCTGCTGTGTGGCTGTATTCCCAAGTAACACACGTTGGTATAGAATAGTTGACGTTACCTATTCCATGACATCAATATCACCAGAAAAGCGCAAAACATGAAGGCTAGTAGAACAAGTACCGATATCTGCATGAAAGTAAGCCAACTTGATATAATTAAGTGGCAAAATACATCTCAAGTACTGATACGGCAATGCGCAAATCTGTTGCTATGACAACTGTTAACCAGCGCATGCGCAAATGTGTTGTGTCTGCGCAGTGCAACTAGATCGGCAATTTCTTTTATCAGTGGCAAATTTAATTGATCATAAAACGATGACAAAAAAGAATATTCAACCTTTCAAAAAGAGTTGTTTCTTTCGCTTGAATATTGAAATTGTTTTCGCATAGTTTCAACGTTATCTGGATATAAACCCTAACAAAACTAGAAAACGTTGTAAGATATACAGTAACAAAAATCTGAAGTGATATTGGTTACACTGCAAGCGTTTTGTTTATCTTTTGATGGCGCGTTTTGACCCGCTTCGAATAAATATTGAAATCGTTCGTATAATTTAAATAATAATTTGATCAAGTAATTATAAGTTAGGTGTTGAATGCTACGACTATTGTACTAAGGAAAAGCATTTTACAGGTACGTAGTGTTGTTATTAGATGGTGTAATGTCTTACAAAAAGACCAAGTGATAGTGATTGTCATTCTTGAACTCATGTTTTTAAAAACATCTCCAAAACCAGAAAAAATCGAGCTTGTTTTCGAAATGCGGTTGTATTACTGATGAAAAACAACTTCGAACACAATATAATAACACAAGTTTTCAATTGCGCTTGTAGTACACTTATATGACTACTTTTGTTGTTACTTATTTTCTATCATGTTATGTGTGTTACTTGGGTTGTTGGGCAGCTACCGGCTGCAACTTCGAACGATCGGCAACCAACCCTGCTGAAAGGAAGAAATAAAGAGGTACATGTTCTTGTCGGCGTTTGTACGCTAGCTTAAGCGAAATGGAAGTTGATTCTTTACCCTCCGATCTTCCGTCTTCAAAACTTCTTGACCCTGTCCCTTCTGTTACTCCCTTCTCTTGTCCAGTCCACTGTTCAGTCCCCCAACAGGAAGGTCCACGTTTCGTTGTCTATTTCAAGCCCAAATCAGGACCAAAATCGACATCGCCCGAAACGTGGAGATGACGGTGTCTGTTCGTCGAGTGCCTCCGGAAGAATGCTGCTGGCTGCTTTAAGAACAGCAGTCTTCCTGAGGTTAACATTATCGACTGTAAGCAATTGCGGTCTATGTCGCTCGTCGGCGATAGGCCTGCATTGCCAAACCACGTCTCGATCCACCGGGTTCATCTTCCTGTGCGCTTATTTGTACCCCGTTTAATGAACTGGACTAATTGCAAGCAGTAAGGTCACACAGCCGTCTACTGTCGCAATAAGGCACGGTGCGGTAAGTGTGGAGAGAATATTGCAGAGGATTCTTGTATTGCAAATACTGAAAAATATATCCACTGCGGGGAAGATCAGCATGAGCTTTCCACATGCGCGGTGTACATGCAGCGCAAGGATAAATTAAAACTGACTCTCAAAGAGCATTCAAAGCGTTCTTACGCGGATATGCTCAAAAAGACCATGATCACTTCCAAGGATGGAAAAAATCGTATTGCATAACAATCATTCGGGTATCATTCAATCCCAGCAAACCATCGCTATTAAAAATTACACATTCTCACAAATGCAAGAGACAACTTAGTGGAAAGAAATATATGGTGGCTTTCTTTGATGATTTTGTTTCAGTATTGCCTGCTATATGCGGAGCGAGCAACATATAGCGAGTGTTCCACGAAAGAATCGTAAACGTTTGCACTCCAGTGATCGCAACGATTCTTTCAAATGTGTCTTGCTTATAGGCAGAATTCGGCTACTACATGTCGTACTTTTACGGTGATACACCTCAATGATTCTTGTTGATTTCAAATATCCCATGCTGATGCACCATGCTACTACTTCCGTAAGCATTGATAATACCTGCTTACTTCGGTAAGCAAACAGTTGAGCGCAATGTTTTTTAATTTTGTATCATTGGCAATAATCTCTCAAAGATTCTCGCGATACGATTGAATGCAAGTGAACTTGGATACAATAAATGTTTTAGTGTTTGAATTATTCAGTCTCCTTCTATGGTATTCTTAACACTCAGAAGCGATATACAATCAGCAGCGTTTCTATGGAAAACTTGTACGCGAGTGAAAATAATTGGATGATACATGATGAATCAAAGAACACATTTGCATGAAATATTGCTAGTGAGTGAAACTTTCCATGCTTGATCACTTCTACCAGAACATTGAACCCTTTTGATCTGTTATCCTATGATGAAATTGATTCTGACTGTTTTGCCAGTGGAAACATGTTACGCCAATTTAGAAAGAGTCTACACAACATCCTCGCGGGATTGTTTCTCTACTCTGCGTTGCAAGCCCAAACGAAGAAATTTCCCGAAGTAACGCTCAATGAACGGCCTTTCACTTCGTGGTGGGACAAAGAGTGCTTTGAAGTCCGACGCGTTTTAGGCCTTTCAGGAGAAAGGTATACGGTATTCGGAGCTGAATACCAATCTAAAAGCAAAGAAACGCGAACATTGGCGTTGATTTCTAAACGAAACGTCGAGGAAGACATCGAAGGAGACTCTTTGAAACACAGCCAGAAGAATGCGGAATCGCGTAATGGTCAACGAAAGCGAAGAGTCTTCAAGTAGGTGGATATTTGATTTTGCCAGGAAAGTATGTCCGGACTCTGTCTCTAGCAAAACACTGTTCGCGATGCATCTCCTGGCCACGACGCGATAGATAATATATAATATATAATGGCAGAATTTTTGGTTGCCCTTCTGTCCTGTAACAATAACGCGCCTAGGGTAGATAGAATCAAATTCAACTTGTTGAAGAATCTACCCGGCACTGTCAAGAGGCACTTATTGAACTTGTTCAATAAGTTCCTGGAGCAAAACATTGTACCGCAGGATTGGAGGTAAGTGAACCGGGAAAACCAGCTTCTGATCACAACCGTTATAGGCCGATTGCATTGCGATTGCGTTTAGATTGCATTGCGATTGCGTTTAGATCATTGGGTCGGAACAAATGCTCGACTATCAGATAATCAATTTTGCTTCCGCCGGGCCAAAGGGACGAATGATTGTCTTGCGTTGCTTTTAACATAAAAGTCAGCCGGCGTTTCCTCGCAAAAAAAAACAAATAGCGTCTGCGTTCTTGGACATTAAGAGAGCTTTTGATTCCGTTTCTATTTAAATTCTTTCGGGAAAACTTCACCGACAAGGATTTTCTTCAATTTTACACAATTTTTTGCACAATTTGTTGTCCGAAAGCACATGCATTTCACGCATGGCGATCCGGCAACCTTTATGTAACTGACATTAATAAATGTCTGGCCAATTCATGCACGGTTAGATATTTTGCGGACGGCAGCGTGGTTTATTTTACAGGAGCCAAAGTTGCCGATTTGCAAGGACCATTGCAAGATACCTTGGACTTCACAGTTGGGTATCAAATTCTCTCCGGAGAGAACTGAGATAGTAGAGCTTTCTAGCTCCAATCATATTCAATGAGTAAAACGATCTCTCAGGTATCGACGAGCCCGTGGTTCAAAAGATTGAATGTAGGTCAGGATTTCATTTGCGTGAGGTCTCGGCTTATATCCAATCACTATAGATTTGACACGCATCTCCGTGGTATTGGGCAGGCTTCATCTTAGAGGGAAAAAAGTTTTTTTCCCTCTTAACAACTGCATCATGCATCATCTGCTGTAGAGAGAGCGCAGAGTTATAGTTTCTCTGACGAAAAAACACTCCTAATTTGACAGAGCAAAAACCCAGTGAAACTCTTGTAAATTGCTCATCCGCGCATGCAAGAAAAGTGCAATAAATTGTTCGGCGATCAACTAAGCATTGCGTTACCGTTCTCATCGCTCTGATGTGCGGCAAAAACAGTACAAAATCGAACTTTCTGCAGAATACGCACCCATGGTGAGTTGTGAATCTTCCTATAATATTAAATTCGAAAACGGTTAGGATGTGGCTTCAATGTGAACCTAAATGTTTTGATATTTGGCCAACTTTTCTTCTGGTAAAGGAGAAGCTAAAGAAAACTACTCCCTCTTAAACTTTTTTTTTTTGTATTATGTTTTTTTTTTATTTTAACTTAGAATTTGCTATATTTACAGTTTTATGCATACATTGTTGTATAACTTCTCAAAGAAACAGTGTTT
Source organism: Wyeomyia smithii (assembly GCF_029784165.1). Taxonomy (NCBI): domain Eukaryota; kingdom Metazoa; phylum Arthropoda; class Insecta; order Diptera; family Culicidae; genus Wyeomyia; species Wyeomyia smithii. The sequence continues at coordinate 113,362,690 of NC_073695.1, read as the reverse complement.
TTATTTTCGTCAGGGACTTCTAGATTGTACATGATGTATCTTATAAACATTTTCAAAACTTTAGATTTTGTAGCTCTTGAGCAATTAATTGTAGGATATTGTAGTTTTTCGAAGATTATATTCGGTTGCTGACATATTGAACGTATTTCTCCAATTACTTCTTGCCGGATATTGTTTACTGAATTGCACGATGAAAACTTATGTTCTATTGTTCCACATCGGCCACATTTTAGACAATTCGGATCAATTCTTGTTTCCTGCCGATAGAGTAGTTCATTGTGATATAACTTGCTATGCACTAGCAGATAATAGATAGATTTTTCATCTGAAGATAGCTTTTTATCATTGATATTTTTCCATACAAGTTTCCAGTTTCTGGTATTTCGTGTAGTTGCTCCAACTGGTGGTAGTCGGTTCAGAAAATGCTGAGATATCTGCTTCGCTTCTGGGTCTTCTTGAATTTGTTGCGGGATCCCTTGAAGACCAGCTTTAATGGTTTTGACGTGTAAAAGGTCAGCTGGTGTTTGTATTAGTTGGAAGTATCGATCTTAAGATGTTACGTTTATTAAACGAAGGTACCTGTTTATTAGTAGCGCTTTTGTCTTGAGCTCAGGTGAATGTAGCCCTAGACCTACTTGGGTTTTTGGGCGAATTATTTCGATCATTTTTACTCTTTGAGCAGGTACTCCATTCCATAAAAAGTAACCAATTTGTTTAGTAAACATAGCTATGTATTTATTTGTTATTGGAAGGATTGAAGATAAGTACCATAGCTTTGAACAAATGTATGTATTTAGCAGGATTACTTTTTGTTTTATATTTACCACACGTGGACGGTGAAGCCTCAACAGACCATTTACGCTACGGTAAACTGCCACCCAATTTTGTGCGACTGTGTCTTTTATATTATTTTTAAAGATGACTCCAAGTACTTTGACAGCATCCTTTTTGGTTATTCCGTCCAGGGTGGGGGAATGTACTGGTACGCTACAGTATTCACACGACAGTAGCAAGATTTTTGTAATTACCACTGTGGAATGAAACACTACGCGACAGTAGCCGCTAACGAAGTTTCATACGATCTGCTTTATCTCTTGCTTTTTGTCACGAATTCAATATGAACAACAATTCTCTCGCTCACTTCTCTTTATATTGTTGCCATTGTATAGACCAAGGGATTGGTATGGTAGCCTTCAAGCGTAACGAACATCTGTTTCTGTACCGTTCATCACAAAACTTCCTTTTATGCCGTCACAATTTGATTCTGCACAATCACTTAGAATATCACATTACATACAAAAATCTCGAGAAATTGCTCAAAATTATCCGATATGCTGTCAATAACTGCAGTCAACATTTGGTCGGTTTGTCCGAATCAACATAAGATAAGAGTAAACTGACCATTTTTCGGGTGCCAGTGCCAGTGATGTTGGTAACGCGTCAAATGTATGGTAGTTGACAGCGGTGCCATCCCCGTGGTATAGACAATCTCTGGCTCGTGTGTTATTGACTGTAGCTGTCTGTGCTATTTGTTGCATTTATTACGAATTGAATTGGAATCAATTTACTTAGCATCGATTTTTATTTGGTTCCGGACGTTAATTGAATTTGTAATATTCATGCTTTTATTGTCCTGCCTTTGCACAAATATGCTAAAATTGGATGAGACTTTCGCTACAGCGAACTATTTTCGAATAAAAAAGTTTAGAAGTTGGGATTCAAATCTTCTGGTGTACACGATTGATGATATTTTTCGGCAGTTATAAGAAATTATTTATTTTCCATCTTATCACTGTACTAAACTGTCGCATGATTGCTAATTATTGTCATTCGCATAATGCGACAGTCGAGATATCGAAGCGGCCGGAGATCGGCACAAAAGAGAAACGTTAACCATTCGTGTTGGCTTCTAGTCACACGAATCTCTCAAATAGAGAAGCGTACAGTTGAACGCTGCTGTCGCAGTCTGCAAGAGAGGCAACAGTAGTTTTCGATACGGTGTCATGCAAAAATGTTTACTGTTCGACACACTGATTCCGTCCCAAACAGGAAGCTGTCTGCCGATTTCCATAGCTTCTGTTTTCCGCATGTTCAGCTTCGCGCCAGCCGCCAAGCCGAAATCTTCGAAACACCGCAGAATTTGTGGAATTTTCGCGGGGTTTCTAATTATAATTGTAATGTCGTCGGCATATGCCACTACACATTCTCCAGGATCATTGCATATTTCAGCTAGTTTGTCTAAGAGAGGCTGCAGGTATAGTACAAAAAGCAGCATGCTCAATGGATCCCCCTGTCTTACAGACCGCTTTATCTGAAAGTGTGAAGTGGTACGTCCGTTAATCAAAAGCTGAGACTTTTCGCGGGCTAACAAATTTGTCAGTAGATTGACAAGTTGTGGGTTAAAGCCCATTCTTCTAATATTCGAAAGTAGGTATGAATGGCTGACCCTATCGAACGCATTGCTTATGGCAACTCCGTCTTGTTTTGAAATTGCGATGTGATCACGGATCACACAGGTTGCTTCAAAGATTGTATGGTTTCCATTACAACATTTCTGATGTTCGGGAAGTACTAACGTCGATATGCGTTCCATTCGCTGCTTCAATACTCTGCTGAATATCTTGTAATCAACATTCAGGAGTGTTATCGGTCGAAACGAGCTTATGTCGTGACCCGCACGTTTTTTTCGAACAAGTACGATCACACCATCTTGTAGATTCTCTGTCATTAGTCTGTTTTTTATTTCGTTTAGGACGAGCAAAAACTGTCGTTTAATAATTTCCCAGCATTTTTGGTAAAATTATTTGGTGAGACCGTCTTTACCCGGGGATTTGTTTGCTGCTGAACCTTTGATCGCCGAAAAAACTTCCTCTTCTATTAGATCAGCCATGATTTCATTGTTCTCCACATTATTTGGATCCAGGAAACGTCTTGAATTGAAACTGCCATCATCTTCAATGTCCTCTTCGTCGAAAAGATTTTGATATTGTTGAAGCACATATCTACTAATTTCTTCCTTGTTCGTTACTCTTTGACCATCTATGTCCAAAGTTGTGATTGTAGTTTCACGTTGACGGTTGACACGATCTGCGATTTGGAAGATCGAGACATCTTCTCCTCCGAGAAATGCAACATTTTTATGTTTTCTCGACTCTGAAAATTTCTTCTGCTTTTGCAGCATTATTGCTTTTATTCTATTCATTTCTGTTGTGCAATCGTGGTTTTTGTGTTCTTCCTATTTGCGATTCAGACATGTGAAGTAAAATCCCATAGTGTTGTTGAATATACGTACAGCAGTCGAATTTTTCCACCTGAAGAAAGAAGCAATTTTTTGCTTTGCATACAAAGTCCACCAGGCAATCCAAGAGTCGTAATTTCTTCTCTGACGAGTCCAATAATGCCATTTTGACCGCAACTCAAGCAAGTTTTCCTCATTCAAGAGGTGGTTATTAAGTTTCCAGAGCGGACGCTCGGTAGCTATTGCAACAACTGGCAAAACTATCCGGGAAACAACAGCTCTATGATCGCTGAAGCAATTTGATTCTAGTCTACAGAAACGAACATTTGGGAGGCATGCCGGAGTTATGTATATTCGGTCGATTCTAGACATAGATCGACCCCGCACGAACGAATATTCGATCTGCTGATTGAACTACTTCCAAACATCTTGCATATTTGCGCTGTCACATAAACGTTTCAGCATCGGGCTGAAATTCGAAACACCCGTTGCATCACTTGAGTGGATGACCGAGGTAAAATCCCCCATCATGATAGTATGAATGGGATGATTTTGCAAACAAAAAGGAACGGTCTGATTAAAGAAATCTTCTCTAGTTGATCTGTTGTTTGATCCTGATGGTGCATACAAATTAATTATTCTAACTCTATTTTCAGCATTTCCCAGATCGATGCATACCACCCGTGAATTTAAACTTCGTTGTACCCGCCTGACTTCTATACTATTACGTACTGCTATTGCAGTACCTCGTTCTGCTTCGTTAATATTAGTAATCATATCGTATCCCGGAATACAGTTACTGTTACTGACTACTTCTTGCATTGCAATTATATATAAATCTAGTGTGCGCACGAACGAGCGTAGCGAATTAATTTTTGTTGTATTGCTTATACCATTTAAATTGATTGATGCGAAAGTATAGGAATAGTTCGTTAAAGAGTTCCTTTGCTCCATTAGAAATTAAAGCGATTACTTGCCGTCGTGTTTGCTCTTCGCGGGGCGTCGAGCTCGCATGCTGTCCGAAATTGTGTGCTCGTCGTCTGATATCTCCATCGTTTTCTCTGGTTTCCTGGAGAGAGAACTGGATCTGTTGTTGATCGGTGCGATGCGAGAACGGTCACTCACAGTGGTCACAATCTCATATCCCTTCGTTGACTTGGCGTTGTCTGCTTTTGGTACAGTTGCTATATCGACGTCGGTGTTTGAAGTCTTCACGGTTTTCTCGCTCTGGATCAAGTGGTGCAGCCGGTCGTTTGTATAGTTGTTGTGCGATTTGTGGTTGTGACGACGGTTGGTGTGTTGCAGATGTAATTGTTTGTGCGTTCGATTGTAGCTCGGATTCTGGTTGCTCCTCCTGGTTGTCTGGATCCCTCGATTGTGCCAGAACTTGAGAGTAAAGTGATGATTTGTTTTGCGATGAGAGTTTTGCCCGGTTTTCTGAGCAACTTACTCCAAAATGTACCTCCTGGTTGCAGTGACGACATGTTTGTATTTGGTTTGTGTAAGTGACGTACGAGCTGTAGCCTTTAATGTTCACAAAGGATGGAATGTGGCACTTCATACGAATGCGAACAACCCGGATGCCGCTCGGAATCGAAGCGAAAAATTGCGATTGACACTTCTCATGTTTAATGGAAATGATGTCCCCGTAGCTCTCTAGATACTCGAAAATCCACTCTTCGGGCATGTTTGGTGGCAAATGATGCAGTTTCACGTCGGTACCTCCATCCTCAACGTAAAGCCGAATGCGGTGCGTCGTTCCGTTGCTGTTTATTGCATATTTGTTGTCGAACGCTTCCACAACCGCGTGCACTGCATCCTCTTCTTTCATCTCAACGAATACTGTTCCCTCGATCCGATCAATCTGTATGGCAGCCACGTCCATCGGTGTTAGCTTTAGATTTTTGGCGATGAAATTGTAGATGTTTTCATCCCTCAACTTGCGAATACCTCGACTATCGATGACGAAATTTCGTTCCCTCAGCGAATCCATGATTGCAGTTGGGGGCTTGATCCCAGGAACAAGCTTTAAACCCCTTGAAATATCGTTCTGTTTTAAACAATAGCGATCTCTTCGAATAGTGTCTATCCTGCTTGAATGCTCAGAAATAACTATACTGAGAGAGCAAACAAATGTTTACTCCTAACACGCGATGATTAAGAGTGAAAAGGAACTCTGCGACTGAAACTACGCCTAAATGTGGATAATTACTCACTCTGTGTGAAAGAAAGTCTAGTTCTTCAAGGGTTTTGGCAGGTAGAGAAGGAAATTTGAGCAAAAATCAAGAGAACGGAAGAAGCCTGGTATTGGGCTTGGAGAAAGTGGTATCTGTGCCTGTGTCGAAGGTTATCACGGCATAGCGCATGTTGTTTGGTCATGTCCTGTACACCGTGACGCCAGGTCTAAATTAATAGCTTCCCTTCAGGCCGGAGGTAGGCAGCCGGCTGTTCCTACCCTACATGTCCCTTATCCTAAAATCCATCCATGCCCCAATCTAATCCCATTCTCTCCCGCCTATATCCAACAAACGGGTAAAAAAACATTGATACCCCGGAATAGGAACCAGCAACTAGACTCCGCACGAATCCGACAGGGCCCGAAGAATGCAAGGCTTCTATGATATCCTGGCTCAAAGTAACATCAAGATACCCAGTAAACAACGAACCAGCGATTTAAAAGAACATGTTAGTTTTAATTCTAGAATTAAATTTAGCTCGTAGTCGGCAGCGAGGATAAAAATTTTACGAAATTAAGACATTATATTTAACTGGCGCCGATAAACATTTTTTTTGTATTGTGCCGTGTCAAATAAATGTTGTGAACAAAAAAAAGACAAGTGTATTTTCTCATTCAAAATCAGTATTGCTACATAACTGCCAACATTTGTTGCAAAAGGCTGAGATCTATCCAAGTGTATCCTGAAAACTGAAACTGGTTCGAACCAGGATCAAAAACCCTTGTTTAATCGTGTATCTGTTTTCTTCGAAAAACCAATCCATTTAACCAGCATTTCACTACGGATTGACAGGATTCAAGTTTATTTGCAACGTGCACAGATCATGAATTGTACATTTCACGATCAAAGGACAATTGAATCATATTCATTCTGGGTCCAGGAAAGTTAATGTTTTGAGATGGGGTTGAGATGACACCAGGTCTCGACGTACACAATTCGTTTGTAAAAAAAGTAATGTTTTGAAGCGAGTTAGGGCTCAAAACCTTCGTCTTTGTGTGAAAAATTCCGATACAAAATCAGTCGTGCGACAGCCCTTTTCCTATAACAAGGTATAGTCACGTACAACATTCCATTTCCACAGATAGATAAATATTCGATGTAATTCTCCGATGCATAGTCTGAGATAGTATATTCTTTAGATATTCCTACGCCGAAATAAAGTGCTATCAGTTAGTTCTAGACATCTTTTTTCCCTTTGGAGAAACAACGATGTTCACATAGCATCGAGATACAAATAAGAATTGTGCGGCCTCTCAGACAAAGCTAAGCAAAATTCGGTGTTATGAAAAGTACTCCGACGAAAGGTTTGATACAAAGTTGCTGATTATCACAATCATTCATGATTCATCATCGTCGCTGCTCACTAGTGACTTGGTACTAGAGCTGCAGCCTATCGCATCATCAAGTGCGAATAACAGTGCTTAATGAACTGTTTGGGTGTATTCTATCCCTTACTTCTTCTCCTGCTATTGTATCTCACTGAGTTACCACATTCGGCCACCCGAAAAAAAGTTACTCACCATCAATTCGACTTACAGCTGAAGCGAACGAATCTAACGAAGCGAACGAAGCGTCGGGAAAGACCAATGACGTTTACAAAGGAAAAAAAAACACCGTTGGTTTTGGTAAGAATAGATTCGTACAAGACCCAAACAAACGTCGCCACCTAGGGTGGGCAAGCGAATTCTCTGTTTATCGAATAGGGTGTTCGATACATCTGAGAAGGGATGTATTCTTGACAGAATGAATTGATGAAAATGACAGAATGAATAGCCGCCTGGTGACCTTATCGCTACAATACATTTTTTTTCGCTGCTGTACGAGGCTGGTGGTACTGGTAGCGCTATCTGGTTACGGATTGCTACTACAAAAAACTTTACACAAGTTTGAAACTCAGCTTGGACGTCTGTCTGCGTTATAGGTTTCTGAAATTTAAAATGAATTTAACAAAACTGAAAGCATCGATAAGGCACCTATATTATATTGCACCTGTGGCAGCAGCGTTTTCCTCCACAACATCCTTCATCTGTGTTTTTAATGCGCGGCAGTTCATCACTGCTAGACTCTTTTTATTTTTAAAAACTACAACTACGCAGCACTGTTGGCTGAAGAAAGCTAATCGCTTCGGTTCACCCAAAAAAAAAAGACCCGAAGAATATGACTGATGCAAATCGTACGAACGGTGCGAACGATGCAAATCATCTGAATATTCTGAGTGATGAGATTACCACGAAAAAAAACCTCTGTCTTCTCTATTGATCTGATCGGGTCCGGAGCGAAGATGGTGCGAAGAGAAAAAAAAAACTTCTCATACGTGAGTCACTCACCATCAGAGCCTGACAAAGTCATTTTCAATTGACAATTATCAGGTTATAGTGACGCTTTGACCCGTCGCTTTCAATTGAAAAGCTTTTGCATCATTTTCGAGCACTTCGTGAGTCACATGACACACAGTCGAAAGCTATTGCTGTGATTCTGATAACTGAAGGGCTTGGAATTAATACAAACGCTTTTCGATTGAAAGCGGAGATTATCCCCATCACTCTCAAATGACCATTGTCAATTGAAAATAGCGATGAGCGTTGACGGAGACAGAAAGCTTCCATACAGTACTTCTATAGGAAAGAGGAAGGAAATATTGATCGGAACTTGCGTAACGTATTTATTGGATGCCATTGCCGTTTTAACTACGGCTTGCGATATTAGAAAACTACCATCAAATGACGCGATGCATTGCTAATTTCAATTGAGACGCTGAAGGAAAGGAAAGAGTCTCTCCCTCCGTCACTCTCTCCGTCGATTGAAATAGTCTTTAGTTTCATTTGAAATGATCCGAAAAAAGAAAGAGGGAAAAAGAGAAAGAAGTGATTCGTTGATAGTAGCCGAAAGGAATCAAGTGAAAACGAAACTGTTCGAATCGAAATGACAGCGCGAGTATATCAGTTTCATTGTTTTGTTTCGAAAATGTAGAGCCCTGCTCACCATGACACGGGACAATCAACGCGTTCGTTTCATTTATGAGTGCATGCTTTGTTGCCACTGAACTGAGTACTTCTGGTTTCAGACAACGTATTTAAGTGTAATGAAGTGATAATCAGCAACACTGGTTTGAAAACAATTTTTCATTTCCTTCCATTCGCCAAATAGTGCAACTAGAGGCGGTGAAGGGTACCCTAAGGCTGAACAGTCACAACTTCCTAGAAGGTATTCTAACAGGATATTCAAATAACCGAACTTATTATGGACAACAGAACTTTTGACTGGTCACTGTTGAGAATGAAACCTCGCAGACTGCTTATCCTTGGTAACGAATTCGAAAGTCCATCCGACGTATGAAAAGAAAGTGCTTCTAAAATATTATACCTTATTTAAAGTGTGGTGCCTGACTGGGATATATGCTCAAATCAAAATGGTCATCAACTTAATAATAGTTAGACGTCTCCAATATTTGGAAGGAGTAAGAGACGAAACGAATTATACAGTGCGATCCGAACTGCTCTTACTCGTCTCTTTAGAAATTAATGTGCAGTCTCCCAACGGCGTGTGCTTTGCTCGCAATAAAACGAGTAGCACCCGATCCCTGGTCATGCACCAAATTAACCAAGAATCTATAGTAAGACGGAGTATACCATACCGATCTTTTATCAATGGTCACAGTGGTTCAGTCTCCCATATAAATCTCAGAGATCTCAAAAGACAAAACTTTATAACCTCTATTATAAATAAAATGAAATTCAAAGGACCAATTTCACCCACTCATTGAATTAGATTTAGGTCCGATTCATAACGGGTTAATTATCATTTTACATTTGGCTCAAACTTTGCCAAAAACTGTGTGATTTGTCTTTCCGGAAAAATATATTGTAAAAAGTTTTATTAGGAAAACATGGATATTAATTATCACAAAAAGCTCATTTATTAACAACCTTATTTTTTATGAAGACTACAAAAGGTTAACTAAACATTGATGATCTTTAATCATGAGAAGAAAAGGTAGAATTAAAACAAAAGGAAAAACGATTGAAGCCAGAACAGTTTTTTTTAATTAGTACGATAATTTCGGTGAATATATAGACTGTAAATTTGTCCTGTGTGTTGCACCGACCATGAATACTTAAATTTCCCCATTAAACCTACTGACGTAATCATCACGAAACAGTCAATAATTAGACTCCAAAATTTGTCGGGGAAATGATTAACACAAAAATCTTAATTTATAACTACTTTTCGAACACTATGATAACGAAAACGATATGCGAAGCACTTGAAATTTGTGCATTTCGCGAAAGCGTACAAATTTTTTAACCATAACACGATTTTTTCCAACAGAGAATTTCATTACCCTTCGAATCAAACTGCAGACCGAATGGTGTGGAAGGTTTTCTTTTTTCATTACATATATTTGCAGTCTGGATTAATTCAGTAGTAATAAAACCCGGAGACATTGAATTAAAAAAAAGTCCAGCTTCATAACCATAAACTGTCATCCGCGTTTGGGCTGCCCATAAAACCTATCATCTGATGTGTGCAGCGAGAGTGCATCGCTGTTGCTACCTCGGTTGCGGGAGACCACCCATAGAAGACGAAAGTCTGCGCAGGTTTGGCCTCCGGATTAGCATTTTGATTTCTGATTTGGGAGGGAGCCTTGGCTTGGCACGGTGAGGACAAAAGTCAATTGCTTTCGTACGGTTTAACGATTCGGCATACGCCTGTTGGTTATTACACGGTGGTTCTTGACTTTTGAATCCAGAGCGACGGTGAGCTTACGGTTGCCTGCAGAAAATCAACGAATTTTTCTCACAAGACTGCACTTGAAAGCAAGACTTCGATATCGAATTAAACAGCAGTTTTTTTTTCGAATTCAGATGGACGTCCCAAAACAAATGCAATCAGCGTTATGAAAATAAACAACTTGCATTGCAGGTTATGATTTTCTACGGGAAACATTCCAGCTTTCTGATAGCGCCGTTTTCAGTAAGAGAATCACATCAGCACAATGTTTATCATATGCAGACCAGTATTCAGGACTTTATTTAAAAAACCCCAGAAATGTAACAAAGTAGGAAAAATCACTTTAAGATAAAATAAGGTAATCTACGCGTTCGATTCACTGGCTAGGTTTATCATATTAGCTGTAGTAAGTGTAAAATATTTTAAATAATCCAATTTACGTTTGGTAAAGTCCCATGTTGATGTTTGCTATTACCGTCTCTGATCCGACACTGCAACATCCAGCGAATCTCATCGATACAGATAAGCAAATGTGTACGGTCCTGCCTGCCATGGTCCGTGCATGACGTTCTTCCATTAAAGCAAACGCGATAAAAAATCACGCTCCCAAAGGTTAGCTCGCGAGCTTAAAACCTTCCCAGCTCGGCCCAGTGTGATTCCGCCCGGTCTTGTGCCCGACGACGAAAACACAGCCGTCTGCTTCCCAGACCATGGATTGAACATTTGCATGCAATGTCGGACGGATACCCAATTCCCAATCGACGGTAAAGTCGACAGGGGAGTTGCAAAATTAAAAGTAAATATCGAAATGCAGCCGGTAATAACAATAACGAAAACGATGGAAACGACGGTAAGTCGCAAGAAATGAGGATAATAAAAATGAAATTATATTACTTGAAAAGGAAAACACTGAGCAGTGGCCACGGGGTTTGACCGTGGTACCGAGAGGTGTAAAGGATTAAAATGGGTTTTGCCGACTTGTTAGCTTTTTAAGCAAGGTTGATTGGCTTTGAAGAAAAAAAATCGCTAAGCTAAATTTATCGGCCTTGATAGCGCAGCGAATACAAGATCTGCAGTGGTAATACGGTATGTAAGTCGGTGTGAAAGGGACGATGATCCGGTTCAATTGATAAATTCTCGTTTCTGGTGCCTCTCCGCCACCGTTTTCTTGGCAGATCGTGTCAAGAATATTTTGCGTAAATACATGATATTGTAGAATAATATTGACTACTATTTTCAATGCATTTCAACGCGTTTGAGCAGGAAAATCGAATGAGTACATCAGCCCTTATAGTTAATAGTCTCTGTTGAACGTACTCAATCGTGCCAACCCTATACTAAATTCCATGATAAATTCTCCAAACATAGGAACACCAATATGCTTTTGTATACTGGAGTCGTCTAGCGCCACCTGTAATCAATTGCGAAACCAGTTGCTATACTAACAATTGCAGTACTCAACCGATGTGTCATAACTATTGAGAAGGGATCCCTTTGGTAGGGGCAAGTGCTAAGAAATAATCAAAATGGCATCAATAAGCACAAGCACAGGTGTGATCGATATTAAAGTTAATTTATTTGGTATAAATCCAACTTTTGGTGGTTGTTATTTTGGTTGAAATTTTTCGGCATTTTGAAACGTGAACTTTCGCCACTAGTGCTTGCGAGAGTTTCCATATGTGCAAGTGGCCAGTGGTAGCCCGCCGATGATGGATGCGTTGCAGCCGCGGGAAACGAGGTCATCGCCGGCGGCGGACATTCAAACGAAAATAACAGACAGTCGCGGTATTTTTCTCCGTTTGCAAGCAAGCAAAAGCCGCCAGACGTCTCGACGACACGTTGCAAGACCCCTTTTTCCTGCTTCTTGTTATTACCACGAGCTGCTCTGCTGTCCGCCGGAATACAGCGATGTAATGTTGGACCTATAATTGTTCTAATAATTTCGATTCTAAGAGTGGGTAATTTTGCATGCACGTTTTGTGTTCTTAGTAAAGATTGCCTAAAAATTATGCTCAAAGCAAATTTCTGGCGCAAAATTGGAGAAATTTTTCTTTCAAATTTGGAGTTCTGATACGTGATGGTGAAATCTAAAATACCTTCCAAATTTCATGGAAAATAAATAAAAAGATCCTTTGTGATGAAGAGGTTATTCTATAGTATCAGTTCTTTATATAGACTCACGCCTGCAGTTTTAGCAGGGCCTATTTGTGATATATCTTCAGCACAGTTGTAAATAGCAGGTAGCAGAAAAAACAATTATTCTCAAGAAAAAGTTAAAAATATTATTATAATTTGAGTATCTACAAAAGTTTACTTGTTAAAGATCTGTTTTTGAAGTAGAATACTTCTCTCAGAAAGTTCGGCTACATAGGGATGTGAAATGGAAATCTAAAACCGAAAAAAGTGAAAAATATGTCCAATTTCAAATGCTAATAAATCGGTTAGTATTCGATGGACTTCCTTCGTTCTTGCAGCAATAGATTGGAAAATCTTCTAAGATTCTTCCCAAAATAACATAATTGTAATTTTATTATTCACACTATTGTACTATTGAAAATAGTCAAGCATTGTCAAAACGAAAAATTCGACCTCTGATTGGTCGTTATATGCTTGCTTCCCAAGCACGGTCGACAGAATCATATACCTTGCAATTGAAAACATGCTATTTGGCCTATATAAGAGCCTGTTTCAGCCGGAGCCGCTCATAATAGTTCTAGACGTCGACAACAGCAGTCGTCCTTCCTTAGCAGCAGCACTAGCCCTGTGGTTGGTCACCACGTCTCAGGAGCAGCGCGGTTTTTCTTAGCGTGTGTCGCCAGACAGCCATTATTCCCCCCGTGTTGGGGCAGCATGATAATTGCCATCAGGAAATCCAATTTCGGAAATCAAAATGCCTTTTTTAAGGCAAATAAACAAGTCATTGAAAGTTAATAATTTTTGTCAATGCAAGCAAGCATTCTGTGTTGCATCCTGGCAATTCAAATTTGTCGCACCCGTCTAATTTACTGAATGTGAAATAGCTACCACAGTGCATGTTGTCCGTGTATCTTAACTCCACCAATGTTAGGGCAGCTCAAAGGTTGTAATAAGCAACCGATTTTGAACCGCAACATGCTTTTTTCAAGGCAAATAAAAAAATAATTGTAGGTTAATAATTTTCTGGCACCAACACAAGCAGACATTCTGTGCGGGATGCAATCAAATTCTGTTGTAGTTGTCTAATTTTCACTTTATTTAGTAAACCCCCCACTGTAGGGGCAGCGCAAAGGCGCGATCAGCATAACCGACACTGAATAATTAACTGCCCTGTTAGTATACATTCACAAAAGCAGTTAGTTCGACTATGCAGAGCTAATATGAAGTCGATTCAATCAATCAGTATAAACAGAATTTCGTCGTCTCCCAGCTGCCAAGTTGCAACATGATGCAACACGCAACAGCGAGCAAACGAAATCGCTTGATGTTACAAACCGCAATAAGATACGGGTTAAAACCGTTGCGTGTGTGACTGACACGCAAGCAGCCGGGTTATCTTTCTTGTAAAAGTATTCTACTTCAACCTTGCGGTCGTGGCTTTGCATACAACCTTCTTGTGATTTTTTTTCCCAAAAACAACACATTATTGTCTAAACATTGATGCTTTTTGGAATAAGGTAGAATAAAAACTTCAAAAGTTATAAGTTTTGAAAATAACAAAAAAATTCAGACTTTTTTTACAGATATTTTTTTAAGAATAACCATCATCACCATCACCTATTTTCAAAGGTTGTAGCAAAAATGGTTATCTCAAATATATGAAAAAAAAAATTAGATTTTTGAATAGGGTACTTTTTCAGATATAAAACAAACAAGAAAATTTGGCCTAAAAAAAAAATTACAGTTTTTATATTTTTTCTAGAACCGCAATTTTATTTCCTACAACTTTGCTAAAAACATCAATCAAACAAACCGTTTTTCTGATATAAAATATTTTATTCATCCGTCACATTTTCGGATAGACCTTTTCGAAACAGCAGCCGTGAGTCTAAATGAAGAACTGATATAATAGAATGACCGCTCCACCAAAAAGGAACAACTGTGCAGGGAAATTAGATATGATCGATCAGGTTCAATTTGCGAAGTAGCACTAGTTCATTTGCCAAAATCGTAAAGCGTAACAAATGATTTGCAAAAATTCGTGAAATTTGTAAAATTTTAAAAAATTTGTGAAATGATATGTGTGTACTGTATCCAGTGTTGCTGATATTCACCTCATACACTCATAAGCACTCATCTTGGCCAAGCTAGTTCGGAAAAAGCTCTTTTTGTATCTGTTCTTGAGCGAACCGAACAATGCCTTCGTTTTGAATCGCCGCATGCTGTTTATAAGCAGAGATTGTACGTGTTCTCTGCTATTCCGTTTTGCTCGTTGTCTTTCGCTCTTCACGAAGCGAAGCCATCGTCTGCAAGGAGTAGAATCGACGAGCGTTCATGTTGAAGCTTAGTTGAAAATTCGTAGTGAATACAACTGGCCGTAGTAATGTGCCCGCCGAGTGGAAGAGGAAATCTGGAGCTAAAACTTTTGGATGCGGTGGAAGAAGTAAAAGAAATCAATGGAAGCAAATACCGATGCTTGATTGATTTAAGGGCTATTCCCACTGCTTCCGATCCGGGACCGGACCGGGACCGGGCCGTGGCTGATCCGTGTGTCATCCGGGCTCGTTTGAGATTGATTGCATGCGTTCTTACGAACGCATTCACACCGACGCGACGTGCCCAGACCGGAGCAGCGCTGAGTTGCCGTCGTGCTGCCGCCGTGCGAGAAAAAAACTATCGTTGCCGACGATACTTTGTGTTACCGGGAGGGTGCACGGAAGGCATTCGGGTAGATGCGTGTATGTAGTAGTAACATATTTTCGGTTTTGATTTGCATTTGCATTCATGCATATTGCCGTCACAGTCAAACGTTGAATTATAGTTCGAGAAAAGTGTTGTGTTAAAAAAGTATTGTGTTTTCTCAGCCAGAGCGCAGCGCGGGCACGGTTCGTACACGGCCCAGTGTGAATGCATTAAAGTCCTGGACGGGACACGGACACGGCCCGGATCCGGCCCGGCCCCGGAACGGAAGCAGTGGGAATAGCCCTTTAGACTCTGAAAGATCGTTCGTTTATATGGGGATGGTTGTGAACGAATTTAAAATGCATGGGCTTTCAGAACTAAATTCCATATTTTCGAAACAAACGAACTTAGACTAAAACTTATACAAGGACGTCAGTAGAAATTTGCGCATGCCCTCGCACATCTCATCTTCCCTAAAAACGGAGCACATGTTATTTCACATTTTACGTGTTACATGGTGTTATATCATATGCAACATGATATAAATCACATGTGATATATTGCACTACATTGCATCTGCTACTTATTACATATCACACGTCACACGTGATCAGGGGCGGACGAAGACTGATTTGAGCTGCAGGTGAAACTTAATTTGGCGCCCCCTTCGTTTTTTCGTTTACAGTCAGGTTTTTTACGCGGGGGAAACGTCCCTCGTAAAAAAACGTGGGAAAAAAAATCAAATTCACAAATCCGCGTAAAGTAAACCACCAAGAAAGGTTTTAGAAAAAAAAAACCGAGACGCTCTACGACCAGTATTAAAAATTGTCCTGACGGTTATTTCTGATCTTTCTAAGGGCGGAATTTTTTTTAATAAGTCTTGTTTTTCAATTAATACTCAGAAGTTTTTGGTTCCCAACCCGCGTTAATTCAAAAACCCGTGAATTTTTTTATGAATTTTTGCGATATCGCGTAAAAACAGCGTTAATTCGAAAATCCGCGTAAAAAAAGCATTCATTAAAAAACCCCGTTAATTTAAAACTCCTTTTTCTTAGATGCCAAATGCCTTCAAAATACCTAAAACGTCGATCCCGAAAAAATATTTTTGGCCAAAAATCGATCTTCTGGGACTTCTTTTGAGCAACCGAGGGCTTAATATGGAATATTCTGGAGAAAATGGAGTTCTATTTTAATGTACATTAGGTATCTTAAACTTGTTTTTCATTAGGGTGGTTTGTAAGTAACCAAAAATAAAAATGTAACCAATCGAAGAACAGCGTGCTAGAAAGCAATTTTTATATTTGTCCAAATTTTGCACATTTTTAAGCTTCGCTAATCAATTATACTTTATTAAATATATCCTAATAATTTAAAAAAGCGTAAATTATGTTTTTATTTGAGTATTTTTATTTTTTCAATTATTTTGTGGTTGGAAAGATAGAATATGTAATGTTTGTTTGAAAAACCAAGCGTCAATTAGCAAGCAATACAGTAATACCATAAAGACAAATCACGACAATCTAAAATTTTGGTAATTTTCTAGAATGCCGACAAGCTAATACCAACATGATAATAACTGTAATCAATTTTGAACATCACTCGCTAAATCAGTTCAGCCGTTGAGAAAAAAATGTAAAAAAAAGAAATACTTGAATTAAGAACAAATTCAATTGACACAGAGAAACTTGACGAAAGAGTTTCCAGTTCAATCGATCAAGGCTAACTTTGGTGAAGCTCTAATGATCAGAAGATCACCAATTTTAAAAATTATGACTCCTCGTCAACTAGTGAGAGTAAAAAATAGCAGATTTAATAATTTTTCGACATGGTGTTTATTCTAGAAAGAAACATATTTGGCGAATTTTCAACGATTTTTGCAGGTTTTCATTTCTGCAAAGTGCACTGATGTTACCGTTTGCGTCACTTCTGACATTTTTGGGACATGTTGGAATTGAGTGAAAATAATCAATGTTCAATTTATTTTTTTGCTTCTTTTTTCTGTGTTTCGTCTATCCGGAATGATTTTTTTTTTGACATTCGAATAATCAAGCCCGACCTGTATTGTATAAAAAAAAACAAATTTGAACAATTGAGAGCGTTTTTTATGGACTCGATAAGCAATCCTGAAAAAATAATCAACTTAATTTGCCGAACATTCAAACTATTATTGTGGTTTGAATTTTGGTTTTTAATCTTTTCGCTCCCAAATTTGGCGCCCTCCAATGATTGACGAGCAGGCGTCCGCCTGCTTCGCTTTCGCCTTAATCCGCCCCTGTACGTAATGGTACATCGATAAATGTACGTAGACCAGAGTCTATGTTTATAATAAGAGTCCCGCAAAGATGAAACCAAACGAACCAAATCAGTGTCAAACGAGGGTACCAATCGCGCAATGTAAATGAACAAGGTGATAATGTTAGGAGTGGATGAAAAGTGTTGTAATTGAGCGTAATAAAGAATATGTGTTTTTCCGAAGTTTGACTTACACATTTCAATCCAACATTAAACCTGTACACTGGTTCACTCAAATTTAACAAAAAATTGCCGGTGTAATCTTTCAAAAATGTGTACCTTGTGAAGAATTTCGAAAAATGATATTCGCTTATGCGTGATGAAAAACAGAACTGTATAGTTCTTGGCAACAAACGGCACAAAAACTGTGTTGCCGAAACGATAGATTTTCTCTTCGCGCGACTCTATACACATAGACTCTGACGTAGACCACTCTGTTCCGGAACGCAATTTCAACATGGTTCAAATAAGCTTGATTTCTTTAAATTACCATCATGTCCTAAGTTCGGTATTTTGGGTAGATGTGGTTTATGCGAAAAACTCTCTCGAAAAAAAATGTTTATAGACCACTCTGTTCCGCAACGGCTCATATAATCTCTATATTGCGCAAGCAAATAGCCTTTCATTTACACGGCTTTGTTCCAGCCAGCCACTGGCGCACCGCACTCGAGTTTATCGCTTCATAGGGAGCATTCGCAGGGAGTAGGAATTATCACTCTTCGTGAGGTCTTCGGCTTGCAGGCGAGCGTTCGAAACGACCACGCTTCACATAGAAGCGAACGAACGGGTGAGTTGTAATTATTCGGTTTGCCGAAAGAAGCACTTGGCGAAGAATGAGAGAATGTAAGTAGAAAGGGAAATAAAAACATTCTAGCCCTCACTCAAAGCAGGCATACTCTCGCACACGAGAGAAGAACCTCCCCCATGCGGTGCTTATGAGGCTGCTGCGAACAGAATATAGAGTGAATGAAGCTTCAATGTGATAATCAGCAACATTGACTGTATCATAAAAATTTGTAAAATTTGTAAAATTTGCAAAATTTGTAAAATTTGTAAAAATTTGTAAAATTTGTAAAATTTGTGAAATTTGTAAAATTTGTAAAATTTGTAAAATTTGTAAAATTTGTAAAATTTGTAAAATTTGTAAAATTTGTAAAATTTGTAAAATTTGTAAAATTTGTAAAATTTGTACAATTTGTAAAATTTGTAAAATTTGTAAAATTTGTAAAATTTGTAAAATTTGTAAAATTTGTAAAATTTGTAAAATTTGTAAAATTTGTAAAATTTGTAAAATTTGTAAAATTTGTAAAATTTGTAAAATTTGTAAAATTTGTAAAATTTGTAAAATTTGTAAAATTTGTAAAATTTGTAAAATTTGTAAAATTTGTAAAATTTGTAAAATTTGTAAAATTTGTAAAATTTGTAAAATTTGTAAAATTTGTAAAATTTGTAAAATTTGTAAAATTTGTAAAATTTGTAAAATTTGTAAAATTTGTAAAATTTGTGAAATTTGTAAAATTTGTAAAATTTGTAAAATTTGTAAAATTTGTAAAATTTGTAAAATTTGTAAAATTTGTAAAATTTGTAAAATTTGTAAAATTTGTAAGATTTGTAAAATTTGTAAAATTTGTAAAATTTGTAAAATTTGTAAAATTTGCAAAATGTGTAAAATTTGTAAAATTTGTAAAATTTGTAAAATTTGTAAAATTTGTAAAATTTGTAAAATTTGTAAAATTTGTAAAATTTGTAAAATTTGTAAAATTTGTAAAATTTGTAAAATTTGTAAAATTTGTAAAATTTGTAAAATTTGTAAAATTTGTAAAATTTGTAAAATTTGTAAAATTTGTAAAATTTGTAAAATTTGTAAAATTTGTAAAATTTGTAAAATTTGTAAAATTTGTAAAATTTGTAAAATTTGTAAAATTTGTAAAATTTGTAAAATTTGTAAAATTTGTAAAATTTGTAAAATTTGTAAAATTTGTAAAATTTGTAAAATTTGTAAAATTTGTAAAATTTTTAAAATTTGTAAAATTTGTAAAATTTGTAAAATTTGTAAACTTTGTAAAATTTGTAAAATTTGTAAAATTTGTAAAATTTGTAAAATTTGTAAAATTTGTAAAATTTGTAAAATTTGTAAAATTTGTAAAATTTGTAAAATTTGTATATATTTTCATATTTTTTTTCTGTTCCACACATCTGTAGTAGAATGATTAAGTTAACTTTTGTCAGCGAATTTAACGGCGGCTTATGCCGGTATGTGTGTGTGTGTGGGTGTTTTTTTTTTTTCAAAGGTGGCGGGGAAATCTGCAAACAGACACCTGAGAAGAGAACTCAGGGTGTGGGGATGAGACTAGGGGAGAGATGCTGGGGTAGTTACACTCCCCCAGACACCTACTGATCCCTGTCCCGACCCACTAAAACCCCTCCAGTCTCCAGCCCTGTTCTTCCCGGAACGACGGTTAAGTATTACGTCGGGAAGTGGCTTTTGTGCGTGATGCACCCTCTTTACTTTTATAACCTCCTAGCTAACTACCTGGAGACTGGTAGTTAGCTACCACTGGCGTGTTGGTGATTGACCCGCCACACACGTTGTAGCTCCAGGACAATCTGGGAGGCGGCCGCAGATATTGCCTGAAGCAACCATGGCCTGACAGGATCTGTGTCAGGTGGAAGTTCACCTCGCCATGTCGCCTCCCGACCCAGCCGGATATCTCCGGTATAAGTCGGTGCATCCATCTGCCCTTTGTGGAATTAGACCATTCCCTCTGCCAACGGAGCATCGAGAATGACCTTCTGGTGCCTCGTATACCCCTTGTGTCACGTTGGTCGAAACACTGTCCTCCTTGATGGCGATGCTGATAGGCATCATGCCGGACAAGACACAGATTGCATCGTATGACACCGTACGATACGCACTCACAACTCGTAGGCACATGAGCCTGTAGGTACTCTCTAGTTTACCGCGGTAACTGTTAGTACCTAGCGCTCTGGACCATACTGGCCCACCATACCTAAGTATGGACGAAACCACGCTGGCAAGAAGTCTTCGCTTGCTGCCATAGACCGCTGAGCTATTGGACATCATACGAGATAGTGCTGCAATAGTCGATGAGGCCCTCTTACAGGCATAGTCGACGTGGCTCCCGAACGTGAGCTTGTCGTCGACCATAACCCCCAAGAGCTTCAACGATCGCTTTGAGGTGATGGTGCAGTCTTCGACTCTGACCACCGCCTGTTGCTCCGATTTACGGTTGTTCACAACCGTGACCTCCGTCTTATGGTGCGCGAGCTCCAGTTTCCTGGAGCGCATCCAGTCCTCGACCTTCCTTATGCAATGCGCAGCCGTCAACTCGACCTCTTCGATCGACTCGCCGTAAACCTCTAGCGTTATGTCGTCTGCAAAGCCGACGATCACAACCCCTACAGGAAACTTTAGTTTCAACACCCCGTCATACATGACGTTCCACAACACCGGACCCAGGATGGAACCTTGCGGAACCCCTGCGGTGATTGGAACGCACTTCTGACCCTCCTCTGTGTTGTTAACCAGTACTCGATTCTGGAAGTAATTATCCAGAATCTTGTACAGCGACACCGGTACTTGGATGCTCCTGAGCGCGAGCGCTATGGAGTCCCAACTGGCGCTATTGAACGCATTCTTCACGTCAAGCGTGACGATTGCGCAATAGCGTATTCCCCTTCTCTTGCGCTGGAGTGCTATCTCCGCCGTCTTGGTGACGGAGGCGATGGCATTCAGCGTGGACCTGCCCTTCCGGAAGCCGAACTGGTTGCTTGCCAGACCGTTTGCACCCTCTGTGTACCTAACCAGTCTGTTGAGGATAATCCTCTCAAGCACCTTGCCCGCCGTGTCTAGCAGGCAGATGCATATAGGCCTATCTCTAGCCTATCGATGGGTCACCTGGTGGTTTCCCAGCCTTCGGCAGTAGGACCAATTTCTGCCGCCTCCACCTATCCGGAAAGAGACAGTCATCCAGGCACCTCTGCATGACTACTCGGAACAGCCCGGGGGCCGTTTTTATCGCCAGCCTGATTGCCAGGTTAGGGATACCATCCGGTCCCAGTGCCTTGCTCACCTTTAGAGAGTTGGCGATCACGATGAGTTCCTCATTCGTAACCATTGCCTCCTCCTGAACCTCGACACGGCTGTCGTCGCCCACGGATTGGATGCTCGGCAGGTTGGCCGACCCTCCCTGGTCTGTGTCTGAGATACTGGAACGTCGGACGTGAGACTCGACCGCCGGAAGCCAAGGACTTGGCTCGTGGCGCGGAAAGAGTCCCTCGATGATTCGCTCCAGCATCGCTGGTGATTGCTCTACAGGCGCCAGCGCGCCTTTGGTCTTGGCCATTACGATCCTGTAGGCTTCACCCCACGGGTTCGTATTAGCACTCGCGCATAGCCTATCGAAACAGGCCCTCTTGCTGGCCTTAATCGCACACTTCAGCGTCGATCTGGCAAAACTGAATGCTGCGCGTCGCTCTGTCCTCTGTTCATCTGTTCGCGCACGCTGCATCCTCCGTCTCGCACGGAGGCACGCACTGCGAAGGTCCGCTATCTCGTCAGTCCACCAATAGACCGGTGGCTTCCCATTCCTAGGTTGGCGAGTCCTAGGCATGGTGGCGTCGCACGCCCGAGATAGCATAGCAACTAGTTGGTCGGGCGCCGGGCGAAGCCGACTGCCCCCCTCGCACTCTCGTCTCATTGCCTCTTCGAATACCTCGGCATCGAAATGCGATGTCTTCCACCCGCGGGCGAACGGAGTGTTGGCCCTACTCGTCGCTTGCCGCCTCTCGTTGTTGTCTACACTATAGCAGACCGTCTTTTTTTTTTTTTTTTTTTTTTTTTTTTTTTTTTTTTTTTGTTTCAGGTGAAGGGGAAATTTGCATCCAAACCCCTGAGGTGACCAACCTCAGGGAGTGTGGGGTTGGTTTGAATCAGTGACCGGACCCACTAAAACCCCTTCAGTCTCCAGCCCATAATACTCCCCGGGACCACCGCTAGGTATTGCTTCGGGGAGCGGCTTTTGTGCTCTGTGCACCCTCTTGGTTCTTTAGGTCTTTTTGCTAACTTAGCTAACTAACCTGGAGACTGGCCGTTAGCTAACACTGGCGTGTCGGTGGTCAACCTGTCGCCTGTTTTGCAATTCTAAAACTATTTGAGAGGCGGCTGTACAAACCGCCCTCCAAATGTTTGGGTCTTTACACATCCTCCGAACTAGGTTGTCCGGAGTGGTGTCTGGCCCGCTCACTACCATCATGTCGCTCCGCGCATGCACAAAACGAGGGCACACGAAGAAGACATGCTCAGCAGTCTCTTCCGCATCCGCGCACTCGGGACACATGGGGGACCCCGCATTGTGTAGATACTGCCTAAAGCAACCATGGCCTGACAGAATCTGTGTCAGATGGAAGTTCACTTCTCCATGGCGCCTCCCGACCCATCCGGATACATCCGGAATAAGTCGATGCGTCCATCTACCCTTCGCGGAATTGGACCACTCCTGCTGCCATCTGATCATCGAGAATGATCTTCTGGTACCTCGTATGCCCCTTGTGTCACGTTGATCGAAGCATTCTACGTCCTCCTTAATGGCTATGCTGATAGGCAACATGCCGGACAGGACGCAGATTGCGTCGTATGACACAGTTCGATACGCGCTCGCAACCCTCAGGCACATGAGCCTGTAGGTACTTTCCAACTTACTCCGATGTTTACTAGTACCTAGTGCTTTGGACCACACTGGCCCGCCATATCTCAGTATGGACGAAGTCACGCTAGCTAGAAGTTTCCGCTTGCTGCCGTACACTGCTGAGCTATTGGACATCATGCGAGATAATGCTGCAATAGCCATTGAAGCCTTCTTGCAGGCATATTCGACATGGCTCCCGAAGGCGAGCTTGTCATCGATCATCACCCCCAGCAGCTTCAGGGAGCGCTTAGAGGCGATGGTGCAATTCCCGACACTGATCAACGCCTGTTGCTTCGACTTGCGGTTATTGACAACTGAAATCTCCGTCTTATGATGCGCCAGCTCCAGTTTTTTGGAGCGCATCCAGTCCTCGACGACGCTTATAGAGTGCGAAGCCGTCAACTCAACCTCCTCGATCGACTCGCCGTAGACCTCAAGTGTGATGTCGTCCGCAAACCCAACGATCACAACCCCTTGAGGGAGCTTTAGTTTCAGCACTTCATCGTACATGATATTCCACAGTACCGGGCCCAGGATGGAACCTTGTGGAACCCCTGCGGTAATTGGGACACATTTTTGACCCTCGTCTGTGCTGTAAACTAGCACACGATTCTGGAAATAATTTTCCAGAATCCTGTACAAAGACACCGGAATGTCTAGTTTCCGAAGCGAGTGGGCTATGGAATCCCAGCTAACACTATTGAACGCATTTTTCACGTCCAACGTGACGATTGCGCAATAGCGAATGCCCCATCTTTTACGCTGGAGTGCTACCTCTGCTGTTTTGGTGACGGACAGAATAGCATCCACCGTAGACTTGCCTTTTCGGAAGCCGAACTGGTTACTCGACAGACCGTTTGCACATTCGGTGTACCTAACCAGTCTATTGAGGATAACCTTCTCGAGCACCTTACCCGCCGTATCGAGCAGACATATCGGTCTGTATGCCGACGGGTCACCAGGTGGTTTCCCTGTCTTCGGCAATAAGACCAGCTTCTGTCGCTTCCATCTGTCTGGGAATGTACAGTCATCCAGGCACTTCTGCATGACTTCCCGAAATAGTCTGGGGGCCTCTTTGATGGCCTTCTTCACAGCCAGATTCGGAATCCCATCCAATCCCGGTGCCTTGCTCACCTTCAGGGAGTTGGCGATCGCGATGAGTTCCTCATTCGTAACCGTTTCCGCCTCCTCTGCCTCGGCACGGCTAACGCCGTCACTCATATATTGGGTGTTCGGCAGGTTGGCCGACCACCTCTGGTCTGAGTTTGAGATACTGGAACGTCGGTGAAGTGACTCGCCAGCCGGAGGCCAAGGATTTGGCTCGTGGCGTGGAAAGAGTCCCTCTATGATCCGCTCAAGCATCGCTGGTGATTTTTCTGCGGGCGCCATCGCACCCTTAGTCTTGGCCATCACCATCCTATAGGCGTTACCCCACGGGTTAGTGTTGGCACTAGCGCACAGTCTTTCGAAGCACGCACGTTTACTAGCTTTTATTGCTCTCTTAAGCGCCGCTCTTGCGGAACTGAATTCCCCTCGACGATCTTCCCTTTCTTCGTCGGTTCGCGCACGTTGAATCCTTCTTCTCGCTTGAAGACACGCTCTGCGGAGGTCCGCTATCGCGTCGGTCCACCAGTAGACTGGTGGCCTTCCATGCCTAGGCTGGCGGTTCCTAGGCATAGTGGCGTCGCACGCCCGCGAAAGTATGGCAACAAGTTGATCAGCGCTCGGGTTACGAATTCTGCTTGCCTCGTGTTCTAGTCTAATTGCTTCCGCAAATACCTCTTCGTTGAAGTGTGATATCCTCCACCCGCGAGGAGCTGGAGTGTTAATTCTACTCGCCACATGCGGTCTCGTTTTACAGTCTACGCTATAACAGACCGCCAGATGGTCGCTATGAGTGTAGCCATCGTCTACCCTCCAGTTCGTGATCAATCCTGGACTACAGAATGTCACATCGATGATCGACTCCGCGCCGTTTCTACTGAAGGTGCTCTTCAAGCCGACGTTGGCCAGATCTATGTTGAGCTTCGCCAAAGCCTCCAACAAGATCCGGCCTCTCTGGTTTGTGCGTCGACTTCCCCACTCAGTTGCCCATGCGTTGAAGTCGCCCGCCACTACCAACGGTGATAGACCGATCAGCTCCCCGGTGGCTCGGTCGATCATCCTTGCGAACTGCTCGGTAGACCAACGAGGCGGAGCATAGCAGCTGCAGTAGTACACTCCGTTCACCTTGGCAACCGCGTATCCTTCGTTTGAAGTTGACACTATCTCTTGAACCGGGAACCTGCTCGTCGTCCATATTGCCGCCATACCGGACCCGTCCGAAATCCAGTTACCGTTTCCGGAAGGAATTCGGTAGGGGTCCGAGATTATGGCGATGTCCGACAACGACTCAGTGACTGCTTGGTATAGCAGTTGCTGAGCCGCGAAGCAGTGGTTCAAATTTAGCTGTGTCACTCTCACGCCCGTGGCTTGCTAGTCGGCTTACCGGCCGTGCACCTCGGGCCTCCCATTATGTGCTTTGCGTCACGCTTCCCGGCGCACGCCAAGCACTTCGGGGGCTCTCCGCAGTCTTTGCTTTTGTGGCCTGCAGCACCACACCGCCTGCAAAGGGAGCTCCTGTCAGGCCCCTTGCAGCTAAAGGACTTGTGTCCTTGCTCGAAGCATCGAAAGCAGACCTCCGGCGGCTGGTAGATGCTGAGTGGGCACATTGACCAGCCCACTTTGAGCCTCGCTACCTTTAGCGCCTGGTTTGCGTCTACTGACGAAAGCCTGACAGTGGCGGTCTGGGTTCCTACTGGGCCTTTGCGCAGTCGAACTGCCTCTGGTGCCACAACCACTTCGCACTGCTCCTTGAGGGCATCCACGACTTCGCATGCCTCGGTGACTTCGTCCAGGTATTTAAGTTGTAGGGTTACCTGCGACGTGAGTGCCCGAACCTGCACTCTATCTCCAAGCGCCTCTTGGGCCAATGCCCGATAGGCTGGGCCCTTGTTTCTGGCTTCTTTGCGGAGCTCAACGATCATTTCTCCCTTGCGGGATCGGCGGATGCTACGCACATCTGCCCCCAGATCTTTGAGCTTCGCATCGCCTCTCATTGCCTTAAGGACTTCCGAGTACTTTGACTCTTCTGTCTTAAGGATGAGTGCGTCGCCCTTATTTTTAACTTTCTTCGTCGCAGGATTTGTAACCGGATGCGGTTTTTTGGCCACCACTTTTTGGTTCCTACTCCTTCCCGGAACCGTTACCCACGGGTTACCGGGAGCCTTCTGCTCCTTGGCTGCCACCGTGGGCGTTGCTTGCGCCACTCCTACACCGGTCTGAGGGCTGTTTGCGATTAAACGCTTCTTGGTGCCCCCGGGGGCCGTCTCTCCCGGGGACTGTCGCGTTCGTTTGGCAGCTGGCCCTGCCGCGCTAACCGCCGCAAACGTGCTAGCGTCCGTTTGGACCGACTTCGTCGCCAGCTCGGTCACCTTCGTCTCCTCTTTCTCCGCAGCCGCAGCTTTCATTTCGAGCTCGGCGTGCTCCTTTTTCGCAGCATCGACGGAGGACCGAAGCATGTAGAGGGCCTGCTTCAAGTACTTCGTTGTATTGCTGCGACTTTTCGCAAACTCGATTATAGCATCGAGCTGCTCAGACAGGGCCACTACCCTCGGTAGCGTGTCCCGCTGTCTTCCGACCGCCTTTAATAGCTGTGGACCAGCCACCGCGATGTCTTGCGTAGATCCGGTAGGCGTACTGCCTTTACCGTCTTCGCAGGCGACCTTCACTGCATCCGTCTCCACTTTTCTAGGCGGAGACCGCTGGATGCCACCTCGCGCAAATGGGTTTTCCAACCCATCTGCCCCCATCTCCAGAGTTTTGTTTTTCTGCATTCTTGTTTATTGGGTCCCCCTACCAGCCGCTATCCTTATCCATAATGGAGTAGTCGCCTAAATGGTCCCAAGGTAGTCTATGCCGGAGCAGTGAGGCCATGGCTAGGGGCGGCTGCCATAGCGCCTTATGGGCAACTATGACACCCCCGACCGGCGCAAGTCAGGAAAAGACATCTGATCCTACTCCTGCCTGGTTCCCACCAGGCAATGGACTCGGAACGTACTGGAAGGCCTGCCAGGTTTTACGGGACGGAGACCCCTGCACCGGTTGTAATCTCGCCGTTTCAAGCCGTTATCACACGACATTACTAAGGGAGCTCGGCGCAGGTGCCAGCCCAAAATCATGGTACGAAAACGAAATCCGACTCGTATCCTATAGTGATGCGACCAGTTGCCGTAATTGGGAACATTACTGGCATCAGTCCCAATGGGCGGTATAGTGCATTTGGGTGGTGGGAGCGGCACTACTCGCTCCGTCGGAGCTGCTTCCGGCCAGTGTGGCTTTTGCGAGAATTCAGCGGCCCAGTACCTGAATCTCGCCACGACCTAGGCTAGCTCCCGCTGATGGTCCGGGACTGCTTGCTAGCAGTGAGCACTTCCGTGGCCTTCGGTGATCGCCAATTACCGACCCGTGGTGGCATACAGCTCTGCCAAATAGCAGACCGTCTGATGGTCGCTATTGGTGTATCCATCGTCTACCCTCCAGTTCATGATCAGTCCTGGGCTGGAGAACGCCACGTCGATGATCGACTCCGCGCCATTTCTGCTGCATGTACTTTTGGACCCAATGTTGACCAGATCTAGGTTGAGCTTTGCCAAAGCTTCCAACAAGATCTGGCCTCTCTGGTTCGTGGAACGACTCCCCCACTCGACAGCCCAAGCGTTGAAGTCGCCTGCCACCACCAACGGTGTTAGGCCCGTTAGCTCCATGGCTAACCAGTCGACCATCTGTGCGAACCTTTCGGTAGACCAACGCGGCGGAGCATAGCAACTGCAGTAGAACACTCCGTAGAACACTCCGTTCACCTTGGCAACCGCGTACCCTTCTTCTGAGGTTGAAACAACCTCCTGAACGGGGAACCTGCCCGTCGTCCATATGGCCGCCATGCTGGACCTATCCGCAACCCAGTTACCGTTTCCGGGAGGGATGCGGTAAGGGTCCGATACAATGGCGATGTCCGACAGCGACTCAGTGGCTGCTTGGTATAGCAGCTGCTGAGCTGCGTAGCAGTGGTTCAGGTTCAGTTGCCTCACCTTTACGCCCGTGGTTTCGTAGCCGGCTTGCTGGCTGGGCACCTGGGGCCTCCCATAGAGTGTTTGGCGTCCCGTTTCCCGGAGCACACCATACACTTGGGAAGCTGGAGGCGGATTGACTCAGTGGCCACCTCCACCCCGCACTTTTCCTTGAGGGCTAGCGCAATGTCGCACCCCTGTGTGTGTGTGTGTGTGTGTGTGTGTGTGTGTGTGTGTGTGTGTGTGTGTGTGTGTGTGTGTGTGTGTGTGTGTGTGTGTGTGTGGGTATGTATACAATTCATCTCCCACTGACCGGCAGTGCTTTTATGGATAAAACCTATCTGCATCTATTTTACAAGTTGACACATATTTTAAATTTCTTATATCTTAAAATAAACAGATGCAAATATATTTAGCCCTAGAGATAAAAGGTGATAGCTCTAGTGTTCATCCAACGACCCATTTCAAGAATGCCTGGTAATACACGTACATTCCGAGATCGTTTTCATAATCCCTAAGCCCCGCATGAATACATTTTTACATCTATTAGACATAACATTGTATTCACACTTCCAAACCAATTTGCATTAGTGGCTCGTATTTAATAATAACTGATCATATGCATTTATATTTCTTCAGTGTATTTTTTAATGATCTTACCAACCTCTCCTTCTCCCCTCCTTCTATTAACTATCAGAGTCTCTCGTTGAGTATGGTTGTTTGTGCCTTTAGAGAACCAGACAGGTCGCATCCTTTTGTCCTCTCATTCTGATATATATTTTTTTAATCTTTTCCCCTTTTACTTTTTTTCAATGTGCCTTTTTTACTTCTTTAATCCTTTTCCTTTCTTTAACTCTGTTGTAATACAATTAATTTCGTTTCATTAAATTATTATATAATAAGTTATATTCTATTTTAATTATGATACTATCATTTTGGCCAATTTTTATTATGCTAATCTTCAATTCCTGATTCTGATTCTTCCTCACTCCCCTCTTTGTTGTAAGTCTCCTTTGCTTTAGCTTTTAGCTTCTCTTTTTCTTTGTCTAATTCGATCCAATCTTCTTCCCTTAGCTCTCTGGTATTTTGCTTTGATCTTCTCTCACACATTCGTTCCACGTTCTGGCCGGTCTGCCTACCCAAGTAACAAAATTGGTTATATCAAAGTTGTTTAGTGTATGATACAACTAAAACATAAAACCTTCAGTGCCGACCATGCGGTTATAACAACTTACTTACAACAGCTACAAACATGTGTTATGGCTAGTTGGCCCAGCTTTATTGCAGTCATCAAAACTTCATATACGCTCCAACATAGGACCAGATGTTTTATACAACCCGATTTACTTACCACATAATGGCCTCGAAATTGTAATTGAGATATATTCTCCAAATTAGATGTAATGCATTGAATTTTAAAATTTATTTCCTCTCAACTAAGGTGATGAATAAATAAATGCCATGATTTGGAGTATTTTGTTAAATTATGCCGCTATCTATCATTAGATTTTCAAAACATTGGTGTGAGTTTGTTATTTTCGTAAACGAAAATGCTGATTTCAGATATAATTACAAAAGTTCGCAATTTTTCCATTCAATACGACATGTTGTTTTAGAATAAAACCCCGGACGTATTTAAAATCTTCGTTATAACCAATTCTCATAATTTGATCAAAACATAGCATATCATAACCTAAGTAAACCTATCATAGCATTCGTCTGGCTATGTTCCGATCATCAAGTTGTATACAAGCCACAATCATAACCTACATGGTGGGGTTGCCATAACAAATGCTGTTTAAAAGGAAATTACAGCTTGAAAATTTATCTTAGCTTTAAGAGGGACTATCATACAACTCCACGGGTTATGTATTTCTGGTTTTATTTGATTGTTATGAAAGTCAATTTAAAACAAATTCATGACCGTTCTTAAGAAGTTGTATTATGGTGGACAAATGATGGTTTGTAAAGCCTATTTGCAGAGCATATTTCATGACTATCAAATAAAATCTACTTACAATCGAAGGCTTTAATGCAAGCCAACTTGAAACAAAAACAAAACCAGAATAAATTCTTGAAGCATTCTGAATGTTACTTGGGTATTTTCTTGTTTCTATATTTCAATTTTTGTGCAACTTTTAGTGGATGACCTGTTTGCCTTCTTTGAATATGACCCCAATATGCAATTCTCAATACTATTATTTTTTTACCGCAGTCTGCTGCCATGTTGGTTTGTATCTTTTCATGAATTCTATAACAATTTTGCTACTACCTATTGCCTGCGCACACCTTTTTTTGCTTGTTTGTGGTCTATCTAGTATCGCTGTCAAAAATGCTCCTAGATATCTCATGTTTTTCTGTCACTCATTGGTTCTCTAATTAATATTTGGCTTTTACTGTTATTTATCTTTAGTCCAACTCTTTTCAATTCTTCCCTTAATAATTGTTTTTTCTATTTCAATTTTTGTATTTGCTATAATTAACAGATCGTCTGCAAAAGCTAGAATGACTAGTAGTTTTTGTTTTTTAATTCTAATAGGTTAATTTCTGGATATTGTTTTTTAAACTCCTTCAGCACTTTCGGAATAATGAGTGTAAAAATGTATGGTGACAGCGGACATCCTTGTTTGATCCCTCTATTTTTGATTCGTTCTTGGGTTCTTACTCCTTCCCATGGAACACTTGTTCTCTCTGCTGTTATTGCCTGTAGCACTCTGCTTATGATGTGGCCCGGTACTTTAAGTTCTTCAAGAATATTCTCCACCTATGTTTCAAATTTATCTTCTTTCAACATTAATACTTCATTAATAATATGTTACTTACGGAAGATATGTTTACGTAGTCAAACGCTTTCTTAATAACTAAAGACATTAAAATTATTGCATTACCACTATTCCACATTCCATTTCTTCCATGCACCTTCTTGCATAAAAAATCTGATCCTCTGTTGATCGTCCTTCGGTAAACGCCGTTTGGTGGAATCCAGGTTCTCCAGCATATTTTTTCAGTCTTGTCGCTAACCATTTTGTGTAAATCTTATATCCCACACTACTCAAGGTTATTCTCCTGAAATCTTTTGTTTCTTTTGCTCCTTTTTTTCGGAATTGGTATTTGCACCGATTGTTTCTATTAGTCTGGCATATTATTATTGACCCAACTTTTTGAATCATTCGGTATATTTTCTCTTTGCTTTCTTTATTGCATTTCGAATATTCATTTTTTATCTTATCTAAACCTGCTGCTTTACCGTTTCCTAATCCAGCCATTATGTCGTCGATTTCTCTTTTGCTTGGTCCCTCTGTAATTCGTCGGAATCTGGTCTTATTTCAATTGCCTCCCCTTCCGTTAGTTCTAATTCCTCGATCCATTTGTTTAACGCTATCAATGGTTTCCCGGTTTCTCTTCTCCTTATAAACTGTTTTAAATATTTATACGATCTTCTAATTCTCTCTCCCACCTCGTCATCTTGCAATTCACGGTAGAATTTAAATATTTC
The DNA here is from genome assembly GCF_029784165.1 of Wyeomyia smithii. Classification (NCBI taxonomy): domain Eukaryota; kingdom Metazoa; phylum Arthropoda; class Insecta; order Diptera; family Culicidae; genus Wyeomyia; species Wyeomyia smithii. The sequence continues at coordinate 113,331,062 of NC_073695.1, read as the reverse complement.
CTTTTCATTGTGCTCTCTTACCGCTCTCTGATATTCCTGCCTCCGTATGTTAATATCTTCTCTTATCCATGTTGTTTCTACTCCTCTATTTCTGGCGACCCTCATTTTTTTTCTTGCCTTCAGCAATAACTCGATTGCCCTTTTCCTTTTCGGTGTCATTGGATTTCTTGCTTGTTTAAAGACTTTTCTCGCACACATTGTCATTTTCTCTGTAACTCTTTCATATGCTTCCGTTAGCTCTAAATTTTCCGTATCTATTTGGCCGAATCTTCCAAATTTTCCGTGAAACATTTTCTGTGGTTCTTCCTGCTGCAATACACTCGGTAGTAGTTGACTTTTAACTTTTAACTTTTCTTTGCGTTCTTCCTTCCTTGCATTTCATAACTTCTATTTCCATAATCATTATTTTGTGATCTGTTTGTATTGTTGTCCATCCAGCCCTTATATATTTTATTTTCATCCTCGTATCTTCTGCGCACACGATGTGATGAAATTGTGGTCTCCTATTACCATTTGTCCACGTAAATAATACAGATTCATCAAACCTCATTGAAGTAATGTTTAATTTATGAATTTTCAGAAATATTTTCATGAATACCCCGTTTTCGTTTGTGCTTACATGTCCTATATGTTTCCCCAATCTACTTCTGTCCTTATCATCCAAATCTTCTTTCCCAATCTGTGAGTTAAAGTCATCTAACAACACCATTCTGTCCTTTTTTGGGTGGCTATTTACATAAGATCCTACCTCGGCGAAGAACGAGTTTGCGTTCACATTTGGGGCATGTAAATTTACTATTATCCCACTTTCCTCATGATATTCGTCCTTAATTAATGCTGACATTGCATTTCTATTTATATTTCTAATAGTGCTTATTTTTATTCCATTGTTTTTCCTTTTTAGTATTGCCAACCCTCGCATATTACCATAATTGTTTCCTTTGTCTGCTATCCACCAATCATAATGCTGTGTATCGGCCGTTAGTCCCTTTATATTTACCTCTTGAAGTGCTGCTATGTTCACTACTGAGTGGTGTAAATCTTCATCTATTTCATCCATTTTATTTTTTGGGCAATATCCTCGTACTTTTAAGCTTGCTATTTTATTTGTTTGTTTATTTCCTTTTACCTGTTGCCGTGTTTCTCCGGTCTCCTGTCTATTCTTTTGTGTTTTCTCCTTGTTGTAATCTTTCCTGGTTATTTCCTGGTTTTTCCACACTATCATTAATAAGCCATGCAAAGTTTTTGTCTCTACTAGTTCTATCATTTTTTTCTCTGTTTCAGTGCTTGTTTTAAATATTTTTATGTCTTTCTTCCCTTTGTATATTTTGATATCCATTCCTATAATAGTGGCAAATGTACTCCATATTTTTCATTGGGCTGTATGTTCTCCTCCTCTAAATTTAACATTCGCCTAATGTCAAATTTCAATCCTTTTGGAAGTTCCGCAAGAGCGATTAGTTCCGTTTCCATCCTACTCACTTGGTGACAAACTGACCATAAGTAACTGTCTGTCTCCTCTATAATTCTTTTTATTTTAACTCGTCCTTCCTTAACATTCATCCATAAAATCTTATCGACTAATGTTATTGCTTCCTTTCCTTCTTGTTCTTCTATAATATCTTCAGGTTCAGTGACTCCGCTTTTTCCATTTATTGTATCTTCTTGTGTATTTTGTAAAATTTCCTTCTCATCATTTTCTTCTCTGTATATACTGTTAAGTAGTTAAATCCGTTATACAAAATTTCCAAGTTTTTATTTGATTCACCACTGAAGTGGAATGTCTGAGGCACAAAGTGCGGGTTGAATATTTTTATGTTGATCTATAAAATTTCTTTCATGGCACCAATACATGCTGCTCCTCCCCATGTTCCATCTTTATTTAACGGCTGCTTATGCTAGTTCAACCAAATTCCTCAATTACAATGATTAGCTCACTTTATAGTCAGTAAGATAGGTGTAATATTAGATTATGGTTTAGTTTTAAACTCTTTTTTTCTCTTGACAAGTAGGTTTACAATTTTCCTACAACTATATTCACTTAACTGCGGAAGCAATTACAATCTTTTAATGAAAAGAACTTAAAATATCTGTAATAGTGTTGATATGTCACCCTTTGTGGCAGAACACATAATAAAAAATGCTGAATAAATGTTAGTAAATAATTAATTCATCACAAAACATCCCCCGCTGTAAAAAAAACCTTTCTTGAATCATATTTTTCTCAATGAAGCTGGTGTAACCGGAGCAAACAGCTGCTGGGATATTTACTTCGGGTGCGTTGAGTGTAGTGGAAACATACAAATGCTATGAGATCTTGCGTCTGTACCAATATTTGATAACGAAACAGTAGCTCTCAACAGTTCATTTATACTGCAATTTGTTACATTTGAATGAGTCAGAAATCTGCTCATGGTTGATAATGCTCATATAACTATACAGATTATTATGCTGGGAACATGTATTTTTGAACTTAAAAATAAGTCCTGTATGAGAGATTTTAAATTAGGTTTTATTCAGTTCATGCAAACACATGCAAACTTGTATGAACTAAACTGTATGATACAAAGTGAAACTAAACTATTCTAAAATATCAATTTTTTAAACTGCCTCGTATATCTTTAATGTTGTATTTTAAGCTTTTACCGCTCAAATATTAATTACATGTTTGAGGAAAACGAAATTAAAATCTTCTTGCATAAAATATAAATTTTTAACACCTTTTCTACAGTTTGTTAACCTCACTTAAAAAACTTGACGCCTGAACGAGCCAATTCGGATCGTGATGCCAGAACCGAAGGGTTTTCTTCGCCAAAACTAGTGGCAGTCAGAGGCTAAGTGCATTCGCATTCACTAAAACGAGTCCGCGTTCACTCACGGGGAGGTGCAATTAAGGCCACTTTCTTAAGGGGAAATTTAGCCTTCTAGGCTTCACTTTAGGATCTCTTCGGCCTTTCTCACTTTACGCCGATTAAAGTAGTGGATAAGGCCAGTCTTCTGCACGTGAACTCAACTTCGAGTCGGTTTACACGATTTGTTATTATATCCTAGCACGACCTTAAATATATACAATCCATTATTTAATAAGTTGTTAGATGACACCGGTTTAAGACTCAAGCTATTTATATTTTGGATTAATAGAAAATTTTAACGACAAATATACGAGTTCTATTGCGTCAGTTCCAAAGCTGATATATTTAACGTATTTCGATATCGCAATTTAACATCTAGGTATGAAGCTTCAAAGTTTAAGTTAATCACCCTTATTCGAATAAACTGACACAACTCCAATACAGTAACTTTCATACACACGCAGTATGAAACTCGTTAAACTTTGGTGAGATAGAAAATTTGAGCTTACTAGTTATTTTCGTTTGAATGGATAAATTTATGCAATCTCATAATTACGTTTTCCATTTTGGCTACCACAGAGACACACAACAGAGACTGCCAATGCTTGTTTTCCTGTGATCCTGCACAGGGTCGCTGGTTTTGTGACAACTACAGCTACACTGTTGCAAAGCGGAAATGCTTATGACCCTCTGCACACAAAAGCAGTGCAAATTGGTTTGCTCATCCACTAGCCTAAAGTTCAATTTTCCGGGGGAGTTAAAAGTGCTGCTTTGATTTATTTGTCTGGAAATTTATGAAAAATCCATTTTATTTATTTCGATAAATCGCACTGCTTGCCTACGTCTCTCTTTGCGAATGCACTTAGTCGTCTGGTGTGCAGATCTCGACCCATCCCGCGGGAAAACATTTCACCCGTTTCGGTACGAGTGCTGTACAGCCGGTGGTCGGATGGCAGCCGGGAACTAGCGAAACCAAACTATCGCACTATCTGCACCGACAGGGCACCGGTTGCACAAACCGTGTGATTGTGCGGCGTTGCTCCCGACTTCCCGTCCTCGGTCGGTGGCTAGACAGACTTCAACAATGCACAGCCAGTGCCGGGCAGACGAGAGGCATTCTAAGTCAGACAAACTGCACCACAACACTACTTCAGTTCATAACCAGCGTCTGGCTGGGACCTCGGTCCTGTCGTCTGGAGAATCAGAGTGAGACGGTTGTCTTGTGGGCTGAGAAATCACAGCCAAATGCATTCATGTCTAGCCAGTCAGCCACCCAGACGAGCCAGCAGCAATGGCGGCAAATTGCATACAAAATTTGCTGATTGATAGATGTTTGCTGTAGACGTAAAAAACGCAAGTTAGCCTTTGCTAGAGAATGTTCCTTGATGTTTGGTACCTCTTTCATATCGAATCAATAGTAGTACTAATTCAAATCATCGATTTTGATTTATTGTTTTTTTCTTCAATCAATCTTACTCACAGTTCAAAAATTTGCTCAACACACTTACGTGACGTGATTCAGAAATAAACGTGGTTAGCATTTAATTTCAGGTTTACTTTCCAGCACTTTTAGTCTTTGTATAAGGTTTGAATTATTACACTCACCAACCGATATATTTTGTTTGCCACAATGTTTTACCGATTCGCTACAAATTTTGAAATTAACATGTGTTAGCTGTCACCTAAGGGGTAATATCCACCGAAAAATTTGGGATCGGACGCCAACCGCGTCAAAGTCACTGAGCGTTGCATGTACGATACCACCAAAGAAAGTAGGCGCAGCCTTAGATCAGATAAAAAAAGGAAAAAGAGAAAGATAAAGCCCAGGAAGGACAACTTTACGGCACAGGGATAGCTGAATGAAGGTTAAAAAATTACTAGGGGCTTTATTATTGCGACTCTTAAGATTTATAGCATTTTAAAACTTTAAACGCGTTTTTCTCAAAACCATGTTTTCAAAATCGGCGAGCAGTATAACTGAAAAAGTTTACATCCGATTGACTTGAAATTTTAACTGTAGCTTTTTCATTAGATTATCTAGTGAAATATACACGATTTTAGCGATTGATTAACAACAACAAAAATTATAAACAAATAAAGTTGATTTTTTTTTGTCGAAAAAGAATTTTTTTTTTAAACCGTAGCCATTTTCTGAAGAAAAGTTCTAAAAATATAATCACGTGTACTTCACTTGTGACACTTATGTAGATTGTGAAAAAATTTTTTTTTGGTTATAAGTTGAGCCAGGCACGACTTCTATCGCTCGCCGCGGAAGAACTTCTTTAAAAAAGTGATTCACGGAAATTGCTGCACAGTCGCCATTTTGTAAAAAAAGTACGTTACGTACGTAAGTTTTTCTATTCTCCAATACAATACCACAATATTATATCGGATTGTACTAAGTTTTTCTCACATAGGGCTACGACCTTGTTTTTTCAACTGTTGTATATTCTTTTAAAGTAAAAAACAAACTTGCTGGCTTTTAGGTTAGATTTCAAACGGTAACGAAACGGTAAACAGTCTCTATAACTACATTCTGAATTACTTACTTCAGTTTTACTTTTATGGCGTCAGATCGTAGTGATACTAAGCCGAGTGCAAAATGCGCCTCCACAAAACTCGATTTCGGACATTCTCGTTAACAGTACACATCCAGCGCATGCGGAGTCTGTCCGAGTTCGTAGGTCTCTGTCCGGATCTCTACTGAATGTCTTTGCTGATCGCTTATCCACCATTCTTGCTACTTGGCCAGCCCACTGTGACAATAGCAGTGTGTTTGTATACTTCGTGCAGCTCGTGATTCATGCGCCTGCGCCACATTCCATTTTCTTGTTTGTCTCCGAGTATTGATCGAAGGGTTCAACGCTCAAAGACTTCAAACGCTTGCCTATAAGCCTCCTTCCACATCCACGATCCATGTCCATGGAGTGCCACCGGAAGGATCTACTTATCGTTTCAAACACGTCCGAAGTTTCGTCCGTTGTTCTGCGCTCGATATGAAACTATCAAGATTCGCCCGTATAAACTAAATCTATTTTGTTGGGAAAACACGTTCAAGCCTTATCCGCCACGGATTGTTGTACTTCACTGCATCGTACATCGCCATGAAGTCTGCAATCAGATGATATATCTGAAAGTTGTCTCGTTGAAACTTGTCGAGGGTCTGTCTCGAGGTGAACATTTGGTCCGTTGTTGACCGTCCCGTTCAAAAATCCCGCCGATTTTAATTGGCATTGCCAAGTTGAGAAAACGAGAGGGCGGCGGCCCCTCTGGCTCTTGACAGTAGTACAACAGATTAGTGATTTGATTTGGAAAAATTATCCTAGTTCAAGTAATTCATTGTAATAAAAAAACATATTTTTTATTTCCCATTTTGTTAAAAAAACACTTTTAAATTTCGGAAGGCTTGCCCTAACCTTCCCCCAGTAAAATCCTAGCATTCACCAACAAAGGCTTCCTGCTATCTATGGAACAGGGTGCAAGAGAGCATTTCATGTACGAAATTGCGTAATATCACGACAGCTCCTGCAGTCGAGTTTATGTATGTACCTGCTAAATAGAGTATGAGTCTTTTCAACCAGTCCGTAATTTCTTTTCAGACTGTGCTTTCAAAACAATCTGTCAAAAAGCACTATAGAACCCTTTTTTTTTATATTAACGGTCTGTGGGAGCACCGTGTATGGACACCATGCCAGCCAGGCGCATACTGCTTCGTATGACGCCGTGCGATACGCGCTCACAACCCTCAGGCACATGAACCTGTAGGTGCTTTCCAGTATACCCCTATAACAGGCAGTATCTAACGCCTTAGACCATACTGGTGCTCCATACCAGCATGAAGCACGCTTTAGCCAAGTTGCGTCTATCCTCCAACAGTTCTAACCTACTAAACAGCAAGCAACGACTTTCATAACAGGGTAGGTGGCGTGGACTTGCCCACCTGAGATGGCGTAAAGCGAAGTGGACTAACAGCCTCAACGCGGTACTTCCCATCCTGATTATAGGGTGCCTTAACCACAGACGCATATTTCAATAACGGTCGCACAATCGCAAAGTATAAAGCTTTCAGGCAGTAAACGTTTTTAAACTTCTTGGCAAAGCGAAACAGGAATCCTAGCTGCGATGAGGGTTTCGAAACGATGTATGCAACATGATTTTTGAAGCTCAGTTTGGTATCGAGCAGGATTCCCAGGTCCTTACCCGTCGATTCACGCTTTAACTGTACACCTGCCAAAGCGTAGTTGAAATTGATGTTGGAGTGTCTACGACTAAATGAAATGATCGAGCATTTGGATACGTTCAACGACATCCGGTTGAGTTGACACCAGTCAGCGAAGGCTTCCAACTGCTGTTGCAGGAACAACGCGTCCTTTGGCTGTTTTATCGTGTAATTCGTCAGGGATTCCTCAAGGAAGCAACCTGGGTCCACTGCTTTTCATATTATTTTTTAACTATGCCGCCCTATTGCTTGAGCATAACTGTAAACTGATTTATGCGGATAACCTGAAACTTAATTTCGTTGTGCGTTCCGTGGAGGATTGTGAACGTTTGCAATTATTACTCAATATTTTTGCCAGTTGGTATCAAAGAAATAAGCTGACCCTAAGTATTGGCAAATATGTAGTAATTACATTTCATCGCATCTCCAAGCCTATTGAGTTTGCGTACGAAATTGATGGCGTTACACTCACGAGAGTAGATCAGGTAAACGACCTCGGCATCCTGCTAGATACGGAATTGACGTTTGACCTTCATCGTTCAGCGTTTATATCACAACGAGTCGTCAACTGGGATTTATCTCGTTAATAGCTAAGGTTTTTTCCGATCACTGTTTTAACGCACTATATTGTGCTCTGGTTCGTCCTCTTTTGGAAACTGCTGCTGTAGTATGGTGTCCACATCAAACCTCGTGGAGTATAAGAATCAGGCGCATACAGAAACGTTTCCTCAGATTGGCCCTAAAGGATTTACCATGGCGCAATCCATCAGAACTTCTTCCGTATACTGACCGATGTCTACTCCTGGGCTTAGATACGCTGCAATTCAGCAAGCGATTCTAATTGGAAAGCTTCTCAACGGAGAAATCGACTCACCTTGGTTACTTTCGCTGCTTGATTTGCGAATGTTACGTATCGATTCGTTACTTGTGCCTAGATTTCATCGAACATCTTATGGTTATAATGAACCAGTCGTCGCGTGCATTCGTGCCTTCTCACTAGTTGAAGATTTATTTTTATTCAACTAACCTATCCATCAATTTGAAAATAGGCTAATTAGTTCGACTTTGCTGTAATTTAGTTAAGGTTTTCAATTCATTAAGACTAAGTGTCAGATGAATTTCATCACAAACAAACATCGTTCATGTACAGCAAGAATAGAAATGGTCCAATATGACTTCCCTGAGGAACACCGGACCAAACGGGAAAAGGTAAGGAAATGTGGTCACCGATTTTGACGGACATATTTCTTCCGGTTAGATACGATTCGAGCCATACAAGCAAATTATCGTTCATGCCAATTTTGTCAAATTTGGTTATAGCAATCTGGTGATTCATTTTATCAAACGCCGCAGATAAATCGGTGTAAATAGCATCGACTTGCTGGCCATTTTCTAATTGACGAATTACAAACGATGTAAAGCAGGTTAGTTAGTCGTTGTCGAACGTTTAGGCATAAAACCGTGCTGATCCGGTGATATATTATACATATCTCTGAGCCAGCATGCGCAAAACTGTCAACTCAACTCAACGCGGCTATTCCGCGATAGTTCGAGACGATTCGCTTACAGCTTTTTTTGAAGACTGGGAACACTTACGAGTCTTTCCAGCAACACCCCTGTACGCAGTGAGCGATTGAATACTGTGGTTAGCGGTGTTGCAAGAGAGTGTATACAGCGTTTCATGACAAGCGAAGAAACTCCGTCTGGGCCGCATCCGGTGGAACACTTCAGATCCATACCTGCTGCTTTGACCATATCATCGGTGATAACGATTTGCGAATCAGATGCCGTCAGTCGGGGAAGCGGCAGCCACGTCTTGGGCGTCGTACACAAATTACGTAACGCTAAAAATCCAGATTTCAGACCCCCTCCCCCTCTATGTAGCGATAGGTAACGTTCGACATGACTCCCCCCCCCCAATTACGTAACGCTGATCAGCCTGACCCCCCTCCGAAGTTTTCAATTTCGAGCAAACATCACAGTTACGTAACTGTCTCTACTAACCCCCCCCTCCCCCCTACGTAACAATAAGTAACGTAGACTCAACCCCCTCCCCCCCTACATGCGTTACGTATTTTGTGTACGACGCCTTGCGGATCTATAAGCTCATTGCATTGGCAAACGCTGCTGAATTGTGATCGGAAGAGGTCGGCAATATCCACAGTTGATTCAGCTTCCAGCAAACCATTAGTCATCGTTGAGGGTAATCCGGTTTCCTTTTTTTGGCTGTTGACGTACCGCCAGAAACTATTGGGGTTATTCTTGAGGTTATTTTGCAGATGGTTCTGATAAGCGTTGTACAGACGATCATTCAGTTGCTTATATTCAGCGTTTGCTATCATATAGCTGGCCCTGGTGAGTCCGTACGATACTTGCTGTGTCTTTGGAGAGCTGCGCGTTTCATTTTTTTAGGTATTTGAGATCGGCATTCGTCCAAGCAGGTTTAGCTGCGTTACGCTTGGTCTTCGCGGGAACAAATTAGTCGATAGCATATAGAAGGATAGCGGAGATAGTTGGCGCAGCAACGTTAACATCGTAGCTTCGAAGAACATCATCCCACTCGACACGCAGAAGGAAGTCATTCAAGCCATCAAAATCAGCCCTGTTGAAATCGTAGAAGACGCTATCGGCAGTATCGTGGAAACGATGTTGACTTCAAATCTACCAGCAGAGGTAGCTGATCATTTTAACCACCGCTGATGGAGCTTGTGAAACCGTGCAGACCTCACTGTGCTCGTTCCTAACAAAGCACAGATCGAGTATGCGAAAGCGCTGGTTTTCAACTCTGCTCATCTGTTTCAGACCAGAGCGGTGCAATAGGTATCCAGTAACCTACGTGACCTCGGGCCAATCGAAGAACGAGAGCTAATCGGGAAAAAGGAACCGTTGGAATTGCTTTGCCAAGAGATCCCGCTAAAGTTGAAATCACCAAACGCGACAATGTTATCTCTGGGTCCCATTTGCAATACAACCCAATAAACAGAGTCAAGATGATTCTTAATCAAAGCGTCGTCGGATACACGATCAGGAGGGATGTAGACTACACATACGTAGAGCATTGCATCAGCAGTAGCAATCGCAACCCATACTTGTTCAACTAACGCGCCTTCGGGAGGGCTTACCAAACGTAATTTGTAGCTCGAGCGAACAGCGAGTAAAACGCCATCTCCAGAGCGTTTGTTGCTGTTCATGCACGACCGGTCCTGGCGATAAACGCAGTATGAGTCGTTGAATAGTTGGCTCGATATCGTGTTAGCGGTGAGCCACGTTTCCGCCAAAGCATAGACGTCGAAGCAACCGTCGCTGAATGCCAGTTGGTACTCCGATAGAGAACTGTTAGTCCCACCGACGTTCTAGTAGTACATCAGGATTGTACACGATGTTGTGGCGGCTTTGCTCATGGGATGTTTAGTGCTAGGAGCCATCAGGACATGAAGAGATGTTATCGATAAGATACTTGCCATGATAGGACGTCTGGAAGATCCCATCTTCAGCACAAGACTCAGGGCCGGGACGACTTGAATAGCAGGAATGAGATAACATCTATGGATCGATAACATGATTAAAAAAACTTCCAACAGCATAAAATGACATCTTCAACACATAGATACATCTGTAGGAAGTTTCAACCGAATCGAAAATAACGATTGATAGGGACTTTTGCATGGAATCGCTCATGACTTTTTATTGTTGAAATGATATTCATTCAATGGGAAATAGTAAAAAACATAATCTTTTTACCCTGGAGTTATTGTTATCTATTATAGTATTCTAATATTGAATTACAAAATAAATTAAAAATGTAAAAGAAGGATATATGATGTAACCAAATTTCAACGTTATTATTAGAATTCATAAATTTATTACATTCACTTGTATTTAGTTTTTAATTTAGTAACGTTGAAGACTGCCATCGCAATTATAAGCAAAATATTGTAGTATTCGTTCTCAGGTCCTGCAAATTTGTACTTTTGATATAGTTGGAGTACGGCGCACATGATGGTTATTTCTTTTCTTCTTAGCAGACACTTTTCAAGATTCACAGCAAGATATGCTTTTCAGTATTGCAGTTAGCTGGTAGAATGGTAACAGCAGCATAGCACAGTGCACCGTCCCGGTTGCAGGTCCCTTCTTTCAGCGATACTCCCGAAGGACGCATACCATTACCCAGTAATAATACATCGGCAAGGCAAGTAACAATCTTCATGAATCGTTCGTCTTTCAGATCCGGGTACAAACTAAAGAATCCCGTCTATAATCGTTGCCAAGGACAAGAATTGCGCCTGATTATAAAAAAAAACATAACATAAGCTTGAACTAAAGAGCTCTCGCGTTGCATATCTATACTGCAAGGGCTGAAGCTCCTCACGCGGAGAAGTCCTGAACAATCCAAGCGCTGACCTTGTGTTGTGTAATTTTATTCTCAAGTCAGGTTTTATTCCAGCTTATGGATTGAACATTTATTTATGTCTTACCACGGAGACGGGCGAGTGCATTTAAATTTCAGCTCTGAATACTGCAAGAGTCTGTCTTAGCTAGCCATTCATTATTGCAATGCATAGCGTTTTCCGATGTCTGGAAAAACTTTTGCGCTGTGTTGACAGACTCATGACTTCTCAACTAATTAGCTGGCAAAGGCCAGCTGAAAGCCAAATGGAAGCAGAGAAAAATATATAAAAGAAACCGTGTTACCGATTCTGGTAAGGCGGCAGTCTGGCTGCATGCTTACTTACGTTGATACAGACTATCTAGCAAGTCTAGCTGTGTTTAATGGTAACATTGTAACGAGCGCTAAGAGTACTTCGTTTCTTCTTCCGGCGACATTCTAATATGATTAGCGGTCAAATAACTACATTGTCTGTTTGGGTGAGGTTTCGTTGCAATTGCATTTTGTGATACCAAGATATACAGTTGAGTGCCACTAATAAATCTAATAATGGATTTTTTTCGTTTGTTCTTAATTTGTTTGTTTTTAAAATTATTTTACTTTTCGTTAAGCTTATTTTTTGAGCGTTCGAAATCTGCCATTTGTATGTACTGTTGGAACTTTATCTGTTCAGTATTTTGATAGAAGTAAAATCATCCTGTCATTGCGATCTAGTTATACACATCGTGACAGTTATTGCTAGCAATGATCTCGAAACATGTTAACTGGATGTCTAAAAATTGACTGCAATCACGACACACGGTACCGATATTGCACTGGAATGAACGAAAAAGAAGAACCGGGAGACGATAAGCTGAACTCACATACCCCAGTCTGCGGTGTAACTTTATTACCGAAGAAAGTGCAATTTTGGAATGAAAGATCTGGCTAGAAGTTTAAAAATTTTTGAAGGTGTGCAATTCGTTTTGATGAAGCAAAGTGTGAACCCCATTCATTATCAATGAATAAGCAAAACTGCTTGCTGTTGGATTTTATCCCATTTCATCCCAAATCTACCAGTGTGCAACCGAAGCGAAAAGACACATTTCAGCTCGATCCAGTGGGGTTACGTGTTTGAGGAAAATTCAATTTTCCGAGTTCATTTGTTTCTCGCTACGTCTATTTGTTTCTCGCCGCGCTGGGGAGTGAGTTTTCGCGGTCAGTTTATGTTCTTTGTCTCGAAATTGTACAAGCTTACCGTGTATTGTTATGCTCAATCTGGCTGCAAACACTTCGATGCGACACCACGAGGAGACACGGCATCAAGAAAATGTAATGAACGATAATTTGCTACCATCAAACTCGTTACGTTTCTGACTTGATGAAAGCTAAACACCAAACAATGAGTTGTCGGTAGGTAGATCGCCGTCAATCGACCCACGGCTGGAGAAGAACTTGAGGGAGAAACCGGGGGTACCGAGATTGGTCCCTGCAGTACTGACTAAACTGTGTAATTGCACTTGTTATGCAGAATGCGGCCGACTACTGTACAGAAGGAACCATCAGTGGGTGCACGGTCGGGTAAGGTTCATTGACATGTCGCAGGCTAGACGAAGTTGAATGAATTCTACGGCGGTTGCATGTCAACGGTTACGGCAATACTGTGATATTTGGAAATACAATCCAAACCGCGTTGACGTTAAATCTTCATGATTTATTTATCATTTACTCTTAGACCTGCTTATTATTAATTTTCCATATCAACGGATATTAGCATAACGATGACGAACACTTGCGGTCTATAGTCAAATCTGAGAACAATTTGTCACAGCTTCTAAATTATATGAAACTATTACATCTCATAAAACAATTGTTACAGCAATAACGCTTAAAACGCGCCATTATAACTTGTTCGCCGAATTGTCTGTGTTGCAGTATATGCGTAATACTACAATTATTAAAAGCACCCATAAATTATGCGAAATATGCTGCTTACACTACAAAATTTATAGCAGTCATCTCTCGTCTCGTCGCATCTTGCCGGTGACATCCTGTTTCTGTGTTTCGTCTCTTCACAGTGTACATGTACCTTTTTTTCAGCGGCGGGTGCGACGCAGCACGGTTCCTCCTGAACGTAACTTTACAACTTACTTCATCATTTCTTTCAACCGTTGGCTCAGACTTTTTTTTTACTTCGCCCTTTTATGCACTAACAGCAGCAGTCTCTCAGTTTTCTTTGGCAGCCGGACGACGACGACGACGATGGTCCTGTTGTTAAATAATGCCAGGACTTTTTTCCGCTAGGTTGATGATTCTTCGCGTTCCGTTTTCACCACTGTTACTTGAAAGCTTCTCTCCAGTGCAGGCGAGGATGATGACGGCGACGGGAAATATTACTTTACATCCTTTACTTGACGAAAACTGTCTCGTTAGTTCACATTTTGGTTGCAATTCTGTCGCTAGGACGATATCGGTATAAAAATAACAATTCTCAAGGTAGCCATGTGAATGATATCATATCAGATCGTTTTTTTCCGATTTATCTCGCTTTCAAACTTGCGCATACTTTAATTGCAAGGCATAGCCTCAATTGTAATAACTTACAGAAACTGATATACCTACTCAAACCAAATTTTTTATTCTAATTTATCTGGCAGTAGTCTTAATAAATAGTAAAAACACACAAACAAAATATTTGAATTGTTCAACTTATTCACAAACTTGCGGGAAGGTTCGTCAAACTCATACAATTCTTCAACGCTCGAGAAGGTACTGATTGCAGCGGTTTTTATTATTTATTTATTTGGCGTTCCGTCATAATGACATGGCCTGATTTATAAAGTTTCTCGGTTATTAGCTGCCGCTCTCCAATCCTTGGGACACCGTGAACTCTTACCGGATTCGAGGCAAACACCATCTTCGCAGGGTAGTTGTCTGGCATTCTTGCAACATGCCCTGTCCAGCGTATCCGTCCAGCTTTTGCCACCTTCTGAATACTGGGTTCACCGTAGAGTTGCGCGAGCTCATGGTTCATTCTTCACCTCCATATTCCGTTCTTCTGCACGCCACCAAAGATCGTCCTTAATACTCGTCGTTCGAAAACTTCGAGCACTCGCAGGTTCTCCTCGAGCATAGTCCACGTTTCATACTCGTAGAGAACAACCGGTCTTATGAGCGTTTTGTACAGGTTACACTTCGTACGGGGGCTTAGTCTGTTCGACCGCAATTGCTTGTGGAGCCCATAGTAGGCATGACTCCCGCTTATAATATGCCTCCGGATCTCTCGGCTGGTATCATCGTCCTCTGTAACCATTGAGCCAAGAGAGACAACTCATCGACTACCTCGAACTCATCGCCGTCGATCGTAATACTACTGCCCAGGCGTTGTCGGTCGGCTTCGGTTCCGCCGGCTAGCATATGCTTCGTTTTAGACGTATTTATCTGCAACCCAATCCTCGCTGCTTCCCGTTTTAGTCTGGTGTACTGTTCTACCACTGCCGCAGTTGTTCTGCCGACAATTTCCATATCATCAGCAAAGCAAACGAATTGACTGGATTTGTTGAAAATCATACCCCGCGTGTTGATGTCCGCTCGATTCATTGCACCCTGCAGCGCAACGTTGGATAGCAGGCAGGAGAGACCAACACCCTGTCGAAGCCCCCTGCTGGATTCCACCGGGAATCCGCACGCAGCACTGCGTCCCATTCACCGTAGTCTTTATCAAACTAATCAGCTTTCCCGGAAAGCCGTTTTCGTCCATGACCTTCCATAGCTCTTTTCGGTTGATCGTGTCATACGCGGCTTTAAAGTCGATGAATAGGTGGTGCGTGAGGGCTCTGTATTCACGGCATTTCTGGAGGATCTGCCGTATGGTAAAGATTTGGTCCGTCGTAGACCGTCCTTCCACGAAATCGGCCTGATAACTTTCAACAAATCTGTTGGTTAGGGGTGAGAGGCGGCGGAAAATGACTTGGAAAAACACTTTGTAGGCGGCATTCAGGACGGTGATCGCACGATAGTTCCTACAGTCCAATTGGTCGCCTTTCTTATAGATAGGGCATATAACCCCATCCTTCCACTCCTCCGGTAGCTGTTCTGTATCGCACTTGATTCAGCTGCTTGATGGCATCCTCAACTTCGCCTCAACTTGAATGGTACGGAAATTAAGCTGGAACAGAAGCGTCGGTGAATCTATTTCAACATTCAATATTTTTGCGCGCGTCAAGGCCAAGTAATTGACTGTGGTCTGGATATGGTGGGTAATTTTTCGGATCACTCAAGGGTATATAATGTAATACAAGTCGGACAGATCTCTTCTAAACACGTTCGATTCGCACAAACCAAGTTAACTATTGAGGGTACCAAATCAAGCTACAATTTTCAAGTAGTGATTGTACTAGAGAACAATAAAAGGCATTGAAGTAATAAAGTCCTTTGAAGTCACGGCCAATTTTTGCAATAATTCCCAGCAGTCAAGTCACTTTTGAAATTAAGCTGGCATGATATAGGTGGAAAATAAGCTTAGCGCCAAGCAGAATACCAAGGTCGCAAACACGGCCAACTCTTCTCTGCTCAAGTCCATCAATGCGGTATTTGAATATAATCGGTTTTAGAACACGGTAAAATGTCACCTCACATTTTCCAATACTAATTACCTATTGCGGGTCCTGAAGACAGCTAATATACATTTATTATGGTAAAACTTAGAATAATAATATATCATCTAACAATTTTGAAATGAAAACAGAAATTCTGAATAAATCTTAGTAAATAAACCAAAAATTCACAAGCATTCGCAGGCTCTTACTCATCTAAAAATGTGTATATTTGGGAATTTACTCCTCCGATACTATCCGGTCATGATTATTTAGTGAATATCAACGATAAATCAAATAAATAACCGTTTCAAAAATTTTTCAATTCTTGTTGAGTAATTTATGGTAAACATATTTATTAGATAAACTTTCAATCACCATCAACAGCAGCGTTGCAGTTTTTTCTCGATTGCACACGTATATAAATGTACGATCAAAAGTGTACCACTGCAATACGAATAATACCGCTGCAGTACGAATAGAAGTGTACCGCTGGAATGTACGAATAGAAGAGTACCGCTGGAATCATAGACGACGAGAGACCTGCGGTTCTTTACTCCACTGGTACTGTTGCTTTTACCGGCATGTTTTCTTTCAAGACATCAGTTTATATTAGGTTCTGAAAGCAGGTTTAGAAATTGTTCAAGAATAGGGATTGTTTCTAACTTTTCGGAAAACTTTTACCTTCGAGACATCATATTAGTCTAAGCTCATGGAAGCAAAAATAAATTGGCCTATTGGAACGGGGAGACTATGTCAATTTTTATTTCGATATTGATACAGAGAATATCATAGGGAACGGATGGTGTCTATTCATGTCGTCTGTGCTAGGAATGCTCGCATGTAATTGGTACATTATTCGCGTAAACTTGTTATTGAAACTTTTTATCAATCTTACCGCTGATCAAGGAAATTACAGTGATAACTAGCATATTATAAAATTGATCAACGTTTTATCTATCCAACAACATATTGGTCATTATTATCCATCATGTGGTTATGCTGTTATTATCGTTTGAAATCTGACGCATCATTTGCCAGTTTCATTTCCAATTTTACAGAATGCATCCCAGTATAGTAAACAGTCATGATGATGTAACATTTCAAGTGATTTCTCAAGACTCCAAAGGTTCAAATCATTTGGTTTAAGCTTCAGTTTTGTTGCATCTACTAAGAACAATATTTTTATTCTTACCAAGTAACCAAGAGTTCCACTTTTCATTGCTATACTATTGCCAAAGTAAATCGTTCAGTGAACCGCCATTCCGCACGAGTGAATCACGAGATGAACCTGGGTGGCGTCGACATACCTTATCATCAAGTTATGGTCACAAACCTGAATTTTAAATATTTATTCAAGTTTATTGAATTTAATCATGCCTAAACTTACCAACATAACGTTCAAACTATAAAGTAGTAAAGATGCTTGTCACGAGTTGGAGGAATTTTGCGGACATGGGACCCATTCACGTAACTTATCACACCAGGAAATCCAGTTTTTTCATAGCGCGCAAGTTTGATGGCGTTTTTTCCGCTCTCATCGGTTGGAAACTGTATGAGAGAGGGGCAGACTTTATGTTGACTAATATTCAAGACCTCCTCAAGAACCTTAGACATTGTCGATTGAGCTAGTCCCATGAATCGGTCGTTTTCAATACTCTTTTGGTAATTCCCCTCAGCAAAAAATCTCAAAATGACCGCCACCATGATATTCGTGTAAATCGAAGAAGATAACACCGCGTTCCTTTCCGTGTCAGTTGTTTCTAACAGAAAAACATGATAATTGGATTCGTCACCCGAAAATATTGAATGAAACTAAAAATATGGTGATGAATAGGAAAATGCCGAAAACATTGAAATATGCTTAGGTTTTCTCTGGTTGATCAAGTGAAATTGAGCAATCTCGTATTCTCTTTCGTTGAATAGTGAGACTATATTCTTCTTCATCCCTACTATCCGAAATAAACCATAAGTCAAAACTCATTTTCGCGTCATTTATTCAATTAATTTAAATCAAACTTTTCTTCAAAACCAAGCAGTCGTAAACAAATCACAAAACACTCGTCACTTTCTAGTAGATGTGAAACATGATGAGAAGGTGCGGAGGAACATAATCTTTCATTATAATAGCTGAAAAAATAATGTATCGCTAGCTAAAGAGGTAAATGATGATATTTTTGCAGGAAAAACTATCAGTTTGTCATAACATCTCAAAAGTATTGATTTTAGCTCCATATTAGTAGTGAAAGTATGTGTTAATGTGTTATTGCATTTTTGTACAAACGAACCTTTTTCTCCGTACCTTTGCAATACCACACATGGGCTAATAAGCAGTGTTGTATTGCACTTTCCCTATTCTCACCTTCGGTTTAGGCTTGTTTTTGTCACTTCACTTTTGCTTAGTCAGCCTATACACCAGAGAGACGCCGAGACACTCACTGTTAAAGCAACTGTCAACATCAAAACGGGCGAGTTGTATAATTTTGCATTGCCGTTATCCGTTTTGATGTTGATAGTTGCTTTAACGGTGAGTGTCTCGGCGTCTCTCTGGTGTATAGGCTGACTACTTTTGCTGGAATCGGGATTAGATCTCAAAAATTGAAGTGAGCGTGAGTGAAATAAATTTCACCGTGAAATGACTCCCGTAATAAGCCCCACGGTTGTGATCCTGATCAAGTTTGTTCATCGATAACCTATCGTAATCGTTATTGACGATGTCGCTAACGTTTTCAGACTTTAGCGTCATTGCCAAGGACGATAATTATTGAACGGTATCGAATCAATAACATCTGAAACTTTCAAGACTGACCCACTGAGACTTTAGAAAGTTGACGTCCCGGTTAGAAAGAAAGGTACACATCAAGAAAGTCTTAAAAAGAACAATGGCGTTGAACTATTCGGCTCTCTCAGCTCAGATAGTTGAGTGTGAGTTTTTGTGTCGAAACTGTCGTAGTTCGAACATAATTATTTAAGTTAAAAATCAATTATATGAATATGTACAACAATTTTATTTTGAATTTAAGGATATATGACTGTTAAACCGAAACCCAATTATTGGTGCTATCTACATTAATTTGACCTCTATCACACTATTTAAATAAAACCCAAAATTTATCCACCTAGCAGTGAGATCCAGCCTTTCTCTTTCGAACTTATCATTTGTTTGAATAGATTTACATGAAACCTTCATAGAAAAAAAAATCACCTTGATAATTTCTGCTGGATTTATTTTTCACTCTAAATAACGAATTTCTGGTAGCCAAAAGCATGACTATACCGAACATTTTGGAAGTAACATGAGATAAATATGTTTTAAATACATGATGCCATTTGTTTTTTGTTCCCGGTACCTATAATCGAAACGTCACTGTACCCATATATAGGTCGGACTCGATATAATCATTTTAGATTCAAGTTTTGGGAAAATTTTCCCTGATGAACAACAGCCTAAAACAACCAAATATCATTCAATATGAGAATTTTTGGAACACG
The DNA here is from genome assembly GCF_029784165.1 of Wyeomyia smithii. NCBI lineage: Eukaryota > Metazoa > Arthropoda > Insecta > Diptera > Culicidae > Wyeomyia > Wyeomyia smithii. Next base: position 113,311,538 of record NC_073695.1, on the reverse strand, counting down.
AAATTTACGCGATATTTTTTTTACGCGGATTTCGGTTTCTCTTCACTCGGATTGCATAATTTACGCGGTTTTTTTACGCGGATTCCGGAATATACGCAGTTTGTTTTAGGGGCCGTTCCTAAACCACGTGGTCATAAAGGGGGTGACAGGGAGGGGGGGGGTTGTCAAAAGACCACGGAAGGCCACACACGGGGGTGGGGGTGTCAACGAAATGACCACGTGGTCTTTTTTCCAGACTTATAATTTATTGTTGCCACCATGTCAATAATGAAGCTTTTGCATTTGAGAAATATAGAATGTACTGGGACCTTAATAATAAAAATTTAAAAAAATTAAGCGAATTTGTGGCACTTGACAAATGAAAAGACCACGTGGTTGAGTCGCAAGGGAGGGGGTGGCCAAAAGACCACGAAAGACCGAGGGGGGGGGGGTCTTGTACGAGGGTATATAAAAAGTGATCAATATATGACCACGTGGACCACGGCCCCTTACGCGGATTCCGGAATTGGGTTGTTTAGCTATATCAGTTTTTTATGTCATCTGAAAGAGCTACATTTTCTAAGCAAAACGTGATTTTCAAAAAATTTCTTTCGATGTCCCTCATTTTTTAAATCACGAATTAAAACTGCTCGATATCTACTCGAAATCGCTACAATGACAGTTCGCCCATATGCCAACAGTCATTGTAGCGATTTCGGAGCGATTTTTATTCTTCATTTAAAAATCGAAGGACAATGATATTAAGTTTTAAAAAATCACGTTTTGCTCAGAAAATTATAAAAATCCGAAATCCGAAGCTAAACAACTCTATTACGCGTTTTTTACGCAGATTCCGGAATTTACGCGGTTTTTTTAGTGACATTAGTGTAATTTCCGAAAATATACTGTAGTTTCATTCCAGGCATACATTTAGGCTTCTTTTGAAAAGAAAGTTAATTCAGTTTATTGCCTAATTTATTAAAAAATGCATTTTTCTATCAATTTTTTATACTGTCAAAAATAGCCCCTTTCGAAACCAACAAAAAACCTTTTCGATCGCTACATGAATTTTTTTATTTGTCGATGAATTCAACTCAAATAATTTATGAATGATGCATACATACCGCGTTAAATTTAAGAAAAAATCATTTAATGCTATTCACTATAATATGAGTATAAACTACACAAAGTTGAATAACTTAAATAATTGTGAAAAGAAGCACCACACAACGGCAATAGTATCGATTTGCATGTTTGTACATGGATTGGTGGGTAAAAGATTTGAAGAAACTATCCGATCTGCTTCTAGCTGATTAATGTTTTACTGGAGAAGGTTGATACATTATTGAAAATTTAGCGCTCTATGCAATATTTATTATATTTGTAGTTTCCCAAATGTATTACTATAAATCATATAATCCATAGCAGCATCCATAGCAGTGAAATATCATTTAACAAGGTCGAAAAAATAAATTTTTCGTTTTGATATAGTACAACGCTCTATTGTCCAGAAAACTATAAGCTTTTCTTTCAAGACATCAAGGTATTGATAGGCGAAGTGATTTCGAGTAACTGTGTTCGAAAAACCTTGTTGATCTTGTGCATTGTTATGCGTTTGATTAGAACCCAACAAGGCTTTAGAAAAACAATTTGTTTGTTCAATGATGTAAGAACAGCTAGTTTGCATTTGGATTGTCTTCTTTCAAATTCTATTTCAATTTTTCTTGCTTTATGTATCAATCTGCTTTGTTCGATGATGCAAAAACGATTATTTTGCATTCGGATTGTCTTCTTTCTAATTCCATTCCAATTTTTTGATGCTTTATGTATCCCAACAAGGCTTTAGGAATACATTTTTTTTGTTCAATGATGCAAGAACGGCAAGTTTGCATTTGGATTGTCTTCTTTCAAATTCTATTACAATTTCTTTTTTGATACTTTATGTATTAATTTGCTTTGTTGGATGATGTAAGAACGCTTGCTTTGCATTCGGATTGTCTTCTTTCTAATTCTATTTCAATTTTTTAATGCTTTATGTATCCATTCGCTTGGTTCGATGATGCACAAACGGCTAGTTTGCATATGGATTGCCTTCTTTCAAATTCTATTACAATTTTGATGCTACCATGAAACAAGCAGTATTTTTGTGAAGCGAAATAAAGCCACATTGTGTTACGGAAAACTGCGCACAAAGAGGGCTCGTTTGGAACTCAACTGGTCCTTTCTGGCTAACAATGATTTTCCCCGTAGGTGATAGTTTCCATCCTTACAAAATGAACACATGTTGAAACGATAGACCGATTCCTATTTGTGTTATGAATTTCGTACTCGCTATGAATATTTCGTAAAGTAAATGGAATCTTTTTGAAGTATTTATCGGTATTTTAAAGAACCCGTTTTTAATAAAAGGAGATATCTCCTTCAAATAAATTGTTGGTCGCCATCATTAATCTTATGTCTAGCGCAGAATAAGTTGAACATTTTTCACTTTATTCGCAGCTTAAATTAGACACGCTTTTTCTAATTATTTTAAATTATTTACTTTGGTACGATCAGTTTCATTTATTGTTTTGCATTTGATTTTCGTTTCATTAAAATTACTTGAATGTGTTTCACCAATCTCACATTTCATCAACATGAACAGACCATTTAATAGAACTTTCGGAACTGCCTCGTTTTTGGCATCACAAGAATAACAACGTTTTTGTCATCACAAGAAAAAAGCTGAAGATTCAGTTAAAACACGAGTTTCATCTCGGCGGTCAATTTAAAAATTAGCTTTCACATCTGAAAGAAATGATGAAAGTTCAGAGCAAAAAGTTTTGAAATTTGCAACGATGAGGTACCACAATGGGTGGAACTTTAGCCTTCTTTATAATGGCATTGTGCTCAGTATGAGGAGCGTCAAATTCTTGATCATCTATGGAAGAGAGAATATCATAGGGGAGAACCGTACAAGACGCACCTGTTGGGTAAGATGGCCCATGCTATTAACTCCCCAAAATACTTACACATGTGGCTTTTTATGACGAAATTCTTCGCTTTTCTCATAAAAACCCAGCTCCTCCAGTTCACACAAAAAAAGGTGTGCCATAATCACTAAAATTGTAATTATTCATGAATTTTATTCAAGTTTTTATGATTAACTGATTTGTGAATAATACAAAAAACTTCCACTAACCTTTACACTTTTGGAGTTTATAATACAATGAGTATATCAAATTATTACACTAACTTTCGTCAACTTTTACCTAAAAACAATCAGAATTAAAATTGGGAGAGAATGCACTGTGAAAAGCTTGCAGGAGATTGCTTGACAACTTAGAGCATGTTCCATTATTGTTGATTTTACTTTCGAAACTTCAAGCGCTTCTCACTACGCGTGCTGATTTCTGCTAGTGGCATATTAGCTTACTGCTTTGGAGCATACTGACCTTTGTTGTGGTGCATTTTGGTCACGGGCTGGTTTGGTGGCAATGGTAATTTTTACCCAAAAAGACATTGAAATCGAGTATTTTATAATAAACTTCGTCATAAACATACAATAAATAGATCCTACAATCATCCTACATGTTCAATGTCACTTTGAAATAATTTGAAGCGCTGTAAATCGCGCAAATGCTTAACTGGTGCGTTTTGTACAATCCTCCCCTACCTATTACTGGAAGTCTAAGACGAAGCCTCATGGTGTTGGTAGAATGCTGCCGTACTGCAAGACAATTTAATCTAAGACAATCGTACTGATGGCGTCTGGAGTTAATTTTCGGTTTCTGTACATCAGATAATACATATTTGATGATTTTTTACTGTTTCCCGAAAACGTGAAGTCCACTTTAGAATTCAAAATAACATCTGGTATCTGACATCTGGGTTTTTTGTCCTCGAGATATCATCCCGGTTCCGAAAATAACCATATTGGGTGGAATTGGGCCTAGTTTTCAGCTCTAATTGGTGCGTTCAATACAAGGCTCTACATTTTTCAATGTTACAAAACTTAGTATCGTAAAATTAAAAATTTTCACAACTTGGTGGATGCGTCACTGATTTTCAAGCGTTCGATGATTAAGAAAATACGCTGAAAATTGACTTAGTTGTAGTCATTTGAAATTGGACAATTTTCGTGACGCTCTCAAGGTTGTAAATTTCTTTGCAGTCAGTTCCAGTTTGGTTTGGACTAGCTTTTAAATGGTTTTAAATTCGATTTGAAATTGGTTTAATCATTCCCTAATACCTCTTCTCATATCTCATATCTAACAACCAAGTATTAGTTAATGAAACAATGTTTATACGATTCCTAATCTTCTGTCAGGTCAAGTTTTTACTAAATCACATGTCTTCTTCGAGATTTGTTTTACAAACACCTGGCCTCTGCTGTTTTCAATTATGTTAATATAATTGTATGTTTATTTTAGTTTTTGATTTTCCTACATCAGTGGCTGTATGTTTTGTTTTTCTTTTCTGTATATCTACGAAATTTCAAATCCAACCCCGCGTGTTGAAATTTATTTATTGTTTTCCATTTAGCTTGATCGAAACTAAATGGCTGTGTCCCTCGTGTCTTTATTCATACATTATATCAGTTTCGTGCAGGTCACATACTTGCAGCTGCAGACCGCCAAGGTTGCAGACTCACAAATTAAAAACCTCTCTCGTCGTCGCTCACTCGCTGTCAATCAATAATTTTGCGAAAAGTCGACTAAATTAGCTCCTGTATCAGTCCGACCCATTGATTGGACCGTCATTAATCACGAGGCTTTTGTTGTCTCATTACGAAATTTTCGTGCGAGCGTGTGGACCGTGCAGCAAAGTTTGACCATCGAAACTGCACTGCCACAGTCCGGTGAATTGGTACCTCATGTGAAACTGCACTGATTTTGACAAAATTTTTATCTGACCGCAAATGGTGACAGAGTCAGCGACACGCGAAAGGATTGTGCCTTCCCTCCTGCACGAGTCTTGCCTTTGTACCCGTTAATTAATGGATGCTTTTAACGCACAGACTCACCCAACCCAGCCGACACAAGAAAGTGAATTACGACATCCTCACCTGAGTCTTTTCATCTGCCGAAGTCCATGTCGCATGGAAATGAAAGGCTATTACAATCAACGATGGCAGCCTCTGTTACCACTAGGCTGTGATACCATCCCGTTATCCCTGCAGTCTGCGCCCGTTGCGCCCGGTAAGCCAGATGTACGATCAATCACTTACTGCTGCTGCATTTAATTCGATTCTCAGACAACAATGTGCAATTGCAAAAGTGTTACACAGCTGGATGCACACGAATGAGGTTTAGTGCAGTGTCACAGAAGGTGCACTCTGAAAGGGATCTAACACTGCCTTTTACTCCCGAGCTTGAAGAATTTATGTAACGTAAATGTTTTCCCTCCAGGGTAAAATTCACATTCCTTTTTCATACTTTTTTATAGCGAATGGTTCGATTTCCCTTGGTCATTTCACAATGCCCGACCAGAAACGTAGGTCAATCGATAGAAATGTTAAAATGTTATACCAATAATCTGCGTCGGTGGTGATGAAAACCAGGACGTATTCGATGTATACTCTTCGTTTTGCAATTTGATTCCATCCTGAGCCAGACCTATATAAAAACACAAATCGCACTGGTGCAAATGAAATGAGGAATTGTAATCCGCTAGAAGACGACTCTTTACATTCTTTATCAAATTATAAATTCTTCTGTCTGAGATTGAATGACATTACAGCGTGAATTGCAATTCAGTGGAGCATATCGTACAACTGCTAGCCCCTCAACAGCTATGCTCTGTTTGTGACAATCAGCCGGGCAGCATGAGACTGCATTTCATTAGACTCTCAAACCCTGCCTTCAGTAAGTTCGCACAAATCGGATCCCTTCGACCATTCGCCGCTGCAGCAGCAGCAGCAGCAGCACAGCATGCCATCATCGCCCTCCGTCTTCATACCGTATCGTCTCAACCAGTAGCGACCTGCAGTGCAATCTATATAGTCCCGGAGTGCAATGTGCATTTTCTCCAGCAACCCCTTTCCGGTGCACAGAGCTTCCACCCACCGGCACCGCCGTCTTGTGAAGCGTTCACCCGCAAAATTCTGCTTCCCATCGGTTATAGCCGTTGTCGTTTGTACCTATATACATAGATGCAGAAGCAAGTGGTGACATGGTTATAGCCAGGCCACGTCGTAACCCCAACGTTGTGCTCACTACATCGATGCAGTTTGCGTGCTCTATTGTTTGCTCGGAACTCGGTCGTCACCGCAGGCAACAACCCGGTGTGAGTGCACTTTCGATGTCACTCCGATCTCGTTTTCGATTGGATCGGGCTAAATAACGCACTACAAGACAGGGTCCCATAGCTGCTTGATGCGGGAAAGTGCAGCAGACCAAAAACTAAATCGAGACGACCGGCGCTGCTGGGTCTGCTCTTGCTGCACGTTTTCTCCCCCGCAGTCAGTCAGTCGGTGTTTGGCCAGGCCACTGAACAACGCGGTAATCCTATCCTATAACGGTAGCGCTCCGAAACCCGTGCTTGTCTAGCCCAAGCGCATGCTTTATCCCAAACGCCGAAGTAAAATGGTTTTTCATGAAACGTACTTTTCGGCTATTTCAGAGTTCATCGTAAAATACCAGGTTGGAGTTCGTTAACTCGCTCACAAGTTTTTTACGATACTTACCATATTCCCGTTCGGTTTCAATTTGGTCATTTTTTTCAAAAACATGTACCGTTTTGATGAAAACTTTGAACAGTTTTATATTTCGAACACTTCAGGCTAGTGTAATAAAAATTATGATTATTATATACTATTTCGTTCTTTGGAATCCTTCGCCCAGTGATGTATGGCTCTCTACTGTAGGAACACCTACAGGAAATTAGCAGGCATTTAAAGAAGTAACATTTAGCATTTAGACGGCTTGAGATGTTCGAAATTTGAAAAATGTACAAAATGTGTTTAAATCTATAGCACTTAATTGCAACCAAAGTTAAATAACCCACATGCGAATCTTTTGAGATCGATGAGAAAACTCATTTATCGTTAAGTTTTTAGTGCAAGAAGTTACATCGTAACTTAAGTAGGTATTCTAAATTTGATGCAGTACGGTATCTGAAACATTCCGCATTTCTTATGGACAACCCATACACTTTGCAATTTTGCAAAGCACTTTTTAAACAAATAACAGTTTGTGCGAATAATTCGCTACACAAGAACAATTTTAAAACATGATGTACGACAAACTTGCAGTCCTTAAGTAAAGCTACAAGTTTGTCGAAGAAAGTAGTGCCCAAACTCTTATGCCTAAAGTTCAATGTTCAATGCTCTAACTCTTATACCTGAAGTGTGAGAGCCCATATTCAGCGGGGTATTCAGCCAATATTCGCGGTGAATATAATAATATTCACCGCGAATATTAGCTGAATAATGCACTGAATATGGGCTCTCACACTTCAGGTATAAGAGTTAGAGCATTGAACTATTCGACAAACTTGTAGTATTGCTTAGGAACTACAAGTTTGTCATACATTATTTCTCAAAATTGTACTTGTGGAGCGAGCTATCGGCACGCGGCGAGAAAGCATCCTAAATTTGAATATGCAACCTTGCCTGTGCGTGACTTCCTCTTAACAAACATAAGTCCATCTTATCAATAAAACTGGCCAGGAGGACACACGACGAAACTTCTCCAGGGAATTATAGGTGATATTTGGCAGAAGGAACGAGGCTCGGTATAGTAGAACAGTAAACGTGTAAAAGGACGGGTACAATAACATTACAAACAAGCACTGATAACAATAATAATGAGCATGCCACTTCTCAATAGCGGTATTGCTAATAATAGAAGTGCGGGATACAGCATACATTCGGGTATATCACACAATAGATCAACGATTATGATCGCAGTGAGAAAGTCCATGCGGGGAAAAATAGGTTAATTTTGGTCAATGAGTGGAATGCGAAATATATAAGAGCAATTCCATAAAAAACCGGCAACCAACTTTATCGAGCATTTTTGATTTGGCTGAAACTATGCATAGACGTTTCTTTAGGCAAAAGATGCTATTTTGTGCTATTGGATTAATTTTTTAAGACACGACTCATTTTTGAGAAGCTATTGACAACCCAAGTAACACACGTTGTTATAGAGCAGTTGAGATAACTCCTCTAATACAACCTGCAGTTATAGATTTCAGTTGACATTACCTTTTCCATGAAAGATGTCACCAGAAAAGCGCAAAAATTGATGGCTACTATAACAAGTACTGGTGCTATATGAAGTATTATATAACTTCATGAAAGCAAGCCAACTTGCTAGACTGTAGCTGCAAAATACATCTCGAGTACCAATGCGGTAAAAAAAACATGGAAAACAAGATATTTTGAAGTTGTAATTGCTAATTAATAAAAACATCGTTGACGCAAGCATAAAACTCCATAATAGAAATATTGTAGAACAACGCTGCTTTATATTATAAGGAAAAAATAGTGATTATAGCGTATCGAATATTCACCAAAAATAAACATTAATATTAGACCAACTATTTGACGCTTCAAATACAAAGTTCTACGTGCGCGTCAAATTTCATGGTTAAACATTGCATTTTATTCCTGAAAAAATTATGCGCCATTCATTGGTTACGGTTTTTTATTTATCCATCAGTGAAAAATAGATTATTCATTACAGAATGGTTTCTGATTCATTCAATTGCGAAGAGTCTCAATTTAGCCCAACACCACATGAGCTTAGTTCGTAAACAACTATCTGGCATCTCTTTCTTACTTGCCTAGCAAATCGCAATGTCGTTTCTTTTTTCCTGGGTTGATCTGCACTGACTTAGTGGAATAAAAAAAACTCGCGCATTCGTGGGTCAGGATTCGCCACACTAGCGCGCAAGCGCAAATGTGTTGCTATGACAACATTTACCCAGCGCATGCGCAAATGTATTGTTACGCGCAGTGCAGCTAAATCGAAAATTGTGTTCGTCAGCGGCACTTTTAATTAATTATAAATTGATGATAAAAAACAATGTTCAACCTTTCAAAGTAAACTGTTTCTGTCGCTTGAATATTCAAATTGTTTTCGCCTAGTTTCAACGTTATCTAGACATAAAATATAACAAAACTAAAAAACGTTGTTAGATATACGGTAACAAAAATTGGCGTGGCATTGGTTGCACTGCAAGCGTTTTGTTTACATTTTCATGTCGCATTCTACCCAACTCAAATAGTTTGATTAAAATCGTTTGAATAATTTTAATAACATTATGATCAAGTAATTGGCTGCTGAATACTAAGACCAACCAAAGGAAAAGCACTTTACAGGTACGTAAATTATTATTGGGCGTGTGATATTGAACTGGCGCGGCTGCCTCGGCTGGAGCTGAACATTTTTACACAGTTGTTATAGTAGGGAAAACATCTGGAAGACATCTTGAAGACAAGTGCCATTTATGTCATAGTTTTTGTTTGCTGAACTCATGTTATTGAAAAACATCTCCAAAACCAGAAAAACGAGCTTGTTTTCGATGTGTGGTTGAATAACTGATGAAGAACAACTTCTCACAAATGTTTTATTTTAAGTTGTTTTCTGTACTGTTTTGATAACATCATGAACACAACTTGAAGACAAGAAAAGGCAGTTTTATTTATTAATCTATGAAATACACTGATGATATAAAAAAATATCTCCAGAGCAAGAAGATAACAACACAAGTTTTCGAATGCGATTATAGTACTCTTATATGACTACTGTCATTGTGAATTATTTTCTAACATGTTTTGTGTTTTACTTGGGAAATGCCATTTTGGAAAGCTATTGATGATTTCAAATATTTTTAGAGCCAAAACGGTTTGTTTGATCGGTGTGACGTCTTCGGCAAAGTTCTAGATAACAGTTTTGTCTTTTCTAAAAGGAATATTTATTTTTTGAAAAAAAGTTTGAAGAAAATTAAAAATTACGTATCTACAAAGCTCATACCCTAAAATCAAATTTTTTTATAAAAACTTCAAAACATTACCTAAACAATAACAATAATTTCATGAAGAAATCAAGAAAAAGAAAGTTATGATTTAAAAAAAAATATTTTTATTATTGTTTTTTGAAGGGCATATATTTTGGGAAGGACTAAATTATTATCTACAACTTTGCCGAAGACACTATGCTAATCAAACAGACTGTGTTGGCTGTAGAAATATTTTTAATTTCCAATAGAAATAAATTGAAACTCTGTGCGCACTCTACTTTTTCAAAACGATATAACTTTTTTCCTTGATATCTCCATTATCGGACAGGTTTTATTGTTTTGGTAATCTTTTGCAGTTTTTATTTAAAAAATCAGATTTTTAAAAAATGAGCTCCTACGGATAGTTGATTTTAAGTTTATCTTCTAACTTTTTTCGAAAAATAATAATTTTTAAAAGTGTATATTTCTTCGGAAAGACCAAATTATTATCTACAACTTTGCCGAAGACGTCACACCGATCAAACAAATCTAAAAATAGTTGTAATCATCAATACCTTTCCGAAATAGTATTTTTCAATTCATACCGGATTATCATACCTTAATATACCTCGGATTTTCTTCCACCAAAAGTTAGTTTGGGTCCTTACCTTTCAAAATCGGCTGGTTTTTAAATAAATCCATCGGGGTAAAATTGAAAAAAATTGATTTGAATCTTTAGTGTTTTTTTGACTTAAATTTTTCGATGTGATTGGTAACCCATGTGTAACATCAACATGAAGAAAATTGAGTTCAATTTCAACTAACTGCTTTTCAAAAATCTTTACTTTTAACCGAATCACTTGCAATAATTTATAATTATTTTACATGATAAAAAAACGTTAAAGTTGTTTATTGTTTTTAATCTCTATGATTTCTTGTGTTAACAAAGGTAAATAAAAACTCAAATGTTTTATTCCTGATTTATTTTTTTTTTCTAGATGATAGTTAAAACATACTTGAACTCCAGTTAAATATGGCTTCTATTATATCCAACGACAGCCTTGAGTATATTCCTCTCTTAGTTTTATGGGTCTTTGGAACTATGTAATTCATCCATGTTTTGGAGAAATCTCGATGAATGGCTTCAATGGTCTGCTCTGAAAACTGTCCGAGACCTTTGTTGATACTTACACAAAATTCTGCTACGTGAAACTTCATTATGTGGAACTTTGGTGTGGCTGGAAGTTCTAAAATTATCCAAATGTCACAAAACTCATTGATAGCTTGAAGGTATCCATCAACAGATCCAAGCCAAAGCATTTTTCGATAACCGAGCCAAGATTTCAAATAATAACAGCACGTTTCGTTCAAAACATCCTGTTTTGCTAGTAAAGCACGGCAATTTCTTCCAACGAAACCAAATTGCACGTGTCTGGTCACGTTTGCGGCCCGAGCCCACGCTTCTGCTACATTTGGACTAGTTTTAGCCAGGTTGTCGTAAGCACTGTTTATGAGACTCTAGAAATAAATGCAAAAAAGAAAATGGGCGTCCCCAGTTGTTCCCAGGAAGAAGTGGCCTGTTAATGCAATTGAAGAAATCTTTTGCATTTTTGTCTTTTCTACCGGATGCCAATCACTGCTCAGTGAAACGCTTAATCAATCCAAGCGTTCGGGATAGATCTTTCTTATGCACAATACAATATGCACATGGAAAGTCGAACTTTTCCCCATTACACCAGGAAGTATATTAATCACCTTCAAATCGCCTGAAAAGGTACTGGAAAATGATACAAACTTTTTTCTAGTGTTACAATGTGAAAAACACGCACCTGCGATAAAACAGTTAAGTGAAGTTAACTGAAGATGATCCCAAAATAAAGATATATTTTCATAGTTTTCCTGTATACCAAGGGCAAGCGCAAGAATGACAGCTTGTCGAATCCATTAACCCTTGCTTGATCTGATACTTTTCCTTGTTTCCAATGCACATCACAATCTTAATCGATCCTTGATCTCCATCTATGCCAATTCTCAAAAACAGCCACCCACGTTTTGACGTAGAACTACGTTTTTCTTTAGCCTACCACATAGGGATGTAAATAGGAAAACTATTACCGAAAAGGGGACGAAATGTGTCCCTTCTTGAATGCTTATAAATCGGTTTGTTTTCAACCGATTTCCTTCATTTTTGCAGCAATTGTTTAGAAAATTATACACGCATCCACCAAAATGTAGAAAATTGTTGATTTATTATGCAAACTATTTGCTATTGATAATTGTCAAGCCTTGTTTAAACAAAAATTTCGTCCTCTGATTGGTCGTTATATGATTGCTTCCCAAGCACGGTCTACAGAATCATATACCTTGCAATTGAAAACATGATATTTCGCCTATATAAGAGCCTGTTTCAGCCGAAGCCGCTCATAATAGTTCTAGACAGCGACAACAGCAGTCGTCCTCCCGCAGCAGCAGCACTAGCCCTCTGGTTGGTCACCACGTCTCAGGAGCAGCGCGGTTCTTCTCAGCGTGCCTCGCCAGACTGCCATTATTCCCCCACTGTTGGGGCAGCATAAAGATCGTCATCACCAAATCCAATTTTGAACAGCAAAATACCTTTTTTCAAGGCAAATAAACAAGTCATTGAAAGTTAGTAATTTTTGACAACTCAAGGGAGCAATCTGTGCTGGATAGTAGCAATTTAAATCTGTAGCAGCCGTCTGATTTACAGAATGTGAAACAGCTTTTACAGGTCATGTTTTCAGTGTCTTTATTACCCCACTGTTGAGGCAGCACAAAGCAAGCATTAGTAGACTTTGACTCATTAATGAAACACCTACAACAAAGCATTTGTTAATAGTGTGCGTAGTTCTACGTCAGTTATGCGGTCGTGTCTTGGATACAACCTCCTACTTTTGTCTAGCTTTTAAGTACTTGATCAAGCCTTAAACACTCCTGTACAAGACAATGGATCTTTGCTCAACAAGGTAGGATTTTCCTTTTGCCGAAGTAACGTCCATTTTAGTTACGTTGAAGAAATCTTCCAACTCATTCATTCGGCTATGTAGAGATTCGGTTGCATAGCCTTGCGGGACTTTTGCCGAATGTTACATGTCAGTTTGAGAGTCTGTTGATCAAAATATTTGAATCGAATTTCGACTAAAAAAAAGACAAACAAATCTAGATTAATATTGAACGCACCTTGCGAGTGCTTAAATCCAAATCTGTTTTCCATTTAATCATCTCCTTATGCGAAATTGGCTCCGTGTTACCCTTTTCCTCTGCGTTTACGACTTTAAGGACTGTTGGTTTCCCTCTAAGATTCGAAAAACTTGCAACAGGTTGATCGTTTGAAAGCTTCGCTTTTATAGCCTTTGACACTATTTGGTCCTTACTCTCCGCGGTCATCATTGCAAGATAGTTGATCTTATTGGTTTTGTTGCATTTATGCACTTTCCCCCGATGAATTTGAGAAAAACAATCACTACAAACCTTCATGAACGGGGTTCCTATTTTCTTCCTCGGGACCACGTCTATTTTCGGTAGTGATATTGCGCAATCCACATGGTTCGTGGAATTTCTAAAATGTTTGCGGACTCGATATTGATGCACATCAATTTTCATAAATTGTTCACCTTTCTTACACCTGTATACTCCTATAAAGCAGCTTCCGCTAAGAACTTGGGGATACATTTCACTATATTTGTCGTATTCGGGAATGAAGTATTGCTTTATTGTTCTCGTCAGCGGATTATGTACTAATTTAGCTTGCTTCACTTTTTTGAAACACAAAAGACATATTTTAAAACGATTCTGTTCATGTGTTTTCTTCATTTTGTACAATCTACCGAAAACAACTAGACGAGCCGTCGTTTATTTTAACACTGTCGAAATGGTTTGTTAATATCACTGTTTCACATGTGTTGTAAATCATAGCAATCACTGATTTTTTCACACGCACCATAGCAACTACGGTTACTATGCAGTGAGTAAATAACAAATGCATATCAACCACTAGTATAAAAATGTGTTTGGATTTTTTCGTTTAATTCAATACACGTGTACCTATATAAATCATTTTTTCTTCAAAATATAGTCTAAAAATCTTACTAGGTAAACTATCTTAAGCTTAAGATTGTGATGAAGTTACACGGGTAAAAATAAAAACTCGAAAACGGGCAAAATGACTCATGATTTCATGACTTGGATGTATTTTCATGGTATGAATATACACCATGAGTAAAGAATCATGGAATCATGAGCGCACGTTCGTAACGCACCCCGTGCGTTACTGTTTTGCTGACACGATGAGCAATTTGGATTGAAACCATGATTTATGGGTCATAAAATTTGACTCATGAAATCGGGTGTTCGATTTATAAAACCTTGCTTTGATTTAGGAAACCATGAATTGAACGCATGATTGATTGGGCTAGTTTCATGAAATCATGATTTGTGCGATCCGATTCACGAAATTGGCCAATCCGCACGAGAGTCACAAATAAAATGAGACTTTTTTCTTACAATTGTCCCCCGAATGTTTTAAAAATAATATGGAAATAGTTTTTGTACGCAAATAACCATTACTTTTTATTGAAAAACATGTGTGAACTTTTTGCTACGGTTATAAAACAAATTTTTCTTTTATTTTGTCTCTGTGATAATTGAATTAAAATTTATTTATTCTTCTCTGAAGGGTCACAGACGAAATTATTCCACTTGTGAAACGAAATTATTTTTTCCATTAAGTAGTCATGGTGATAATTTGAAGTACAAATGGTATGTTGTCTTATAATAGTCACTAAGTCATTAAGAGGTTCATTTAAATTTTTCTGATAACTTCATGGTGATCTTCATAGGAATAGTTTCCCCTGTTAGTCACTGTGACTTCTGTGAGAGAATATTTGTCAAAAGTTTTGTTCAATAGAATTTGTAACCTTTTGAAAAAAACTTATAAGTTATTAACGTTGTCGCAGTGATTTTGGTTATCATCTCTTCTAAGTTCTAGTTTATATAAATATCAGAAAAAGTGAACATCGGGCTTCAATCAACAAATGGTAATTTTTAAGTCACCGTGACTTTTGTAAAGAATATGTCGAATGTTGTTATGAATATGTGATCTTTTCAAAAATTTCGCGGAATTTCAGTAACTATCCGTTTTAATTAAGTAACTTCGAAAAAATTAGTTCAATTTAATAAGGTCACATATTTCTTGAAACTAACGTTCGATTAGTCTCAAAAGAGTCCCTGTATTAATTGATGTTTATTGAAGAATAAAGAAATGATCTATAACCGTTATTAAGAGGAATGTATCTTTTTTACGAAAGTCACCAAGAATTGGTGACGAGCACCTAAAGTTTGTTGGCTCACTGAACTGGGGCAATGCTTGACGAAAGTACTACATATATTATAACATTAAACCATAATATGATATAGAAGTTTTCCTTGATAGTTTTCATATATTTTGTAACAAAATTACAACAAGAGTTATCCATTAACAGACAGACGATTGAAAATATCAATAAATTTAATTTTTCGTGTTTCTAAAATATTTATAATTATACGAATACTATCTAAAACCTAATTTTGGGGAAGGCGCTCGAAAATTTTAAGGGGTAGGCGACATACTTTCTCCATGAAAATGGGATTGCATTTGAAAATAGCTTTTGGCATTCATCGCAATTTCAACTTGTTCTATGTTATTACTAATATGTACACATTCAATCATTTCTAAATTTTATCGGCGAAATAAAAAAATTAAATAGCAAAGTTCGGGAGTTGGTCACGAACAGTATATTTTATTTTAGAACTTTGTCACGAAAAATATTCATGAATGTGTTGATAAAAATACGACTCGCGGTGACAATTTAAAACAAAATTAGAAACGTTTCTGGTTTCTCCTATAAATATCGCCCAGTTGAAAATATGTAAAGGTGCCGCTACACGGGCGCTAATTCCCTTAGTTTCTAAGTCATAGTTGATTGTAAAAAGCATTTTTTTCATCATAACGCGGGATTGTACTGTCAAAAGCTATAACATAGAGATGATAAAAAAATGCTTTTTACAATCAACTAAGACTTAGAAACTAAGGGAATTAGCGTCCGTGTGGCGGCACCTTAAATGTAGAGAATTTCTAACAAACCACTTTGGGACAGTTGCTAAGAGTTTGTATAAGGCTCTAAGCCCCGCCTTTTCAACGCTTTTTTAGCATTCCTGACCATTTACAGAGCATATTACTAATACGAATATGAATCTTCTCTTAAACATCTCATTTGTGCGGTCTGGGTGTACATTTAATTCATGGAACTTCACTTTGGTTCATTAAATCTTAATGTCATGATTTATCGATCACGAAACTGGAGATATAATTCATGTGATCTAGCGTTCCACGAATGAAATTTGACATTATATTTGAATTCGTGTTTTGGTTTATAAAGTCAGTAATTTATTTCATGAAACTACAATAAAAACTAATTAAACTTAGAATAAAGTTCATAAACATTGAATTGGATTCATCACTCTGATAAGTTGGAATTTGATTCATGATTATGAATTATCGAAATTATAATTTTTCAACTTAAAACCATTGATAAAAATCGTAAAAGATCAGATTTTGTTCACGGTCTTAGATGCCAAACCGTTACGGGATTGAGGATTTGCGTTTGTAGTAAGAAGTATTATTTATGATTTGCACGACAAAACAAAGTAAAACATAAATTAATAAGTTTTCTTTGGAAGCTTTTCTGCAGCAGTATTTTTTCTTAAAAAAGTACTGTAAATCTTTTTGGATAACATTAGAGAACACAAAATGTTTGAAGAACGGACGTGAAAATGTTTTTCGTCGGAATTTTTCATCGTTTTTTCAACTTTTTATAAGTTATATATTTTCTATCTGGAAAAGTGATGTGTTTACGTTTATTGAATGAAGGCCGCTGTTGTTTCGGTGTGAATTCCGAGTGTTTGATTTGAATCGCGATGAAGTGTTCCGAGGGTTGTCGAGTACGGTTGGAGATAGTGCAATAATGTCGACGTATTTTATTTAGCCTTCCTGCGCGTAATCGTTATATTTTAAGTGCAAAGGGTGGAGTAAAAGGTAATACGAAATGTGGCGGTTTCGTATTATCGGTGAGAGTGACGTCAATGTTGAAATCCGTGAAAGATTCGTGCAATTTTGTGGCTAATTTGTAAGAGCTGCATTTCGTTTTCGGTGGCGGAGCACGTTTCCCGCTAGCCCTCGCCTTGTCATAAGTGTGTGTGAGTAAGTGCAATGTGAACAAGGAAAAGCGAGAGAAGTGCGAGTGCAGGATGACCGTTGCTCTTGCGTGCGGCACGTTCTCGCACTAGCATGATAGTTCAGAGAGGACGCGGGAATTAAAGGATAAGTATTAGTGTTGGTGACGTTTTGCCTGTGTTTTTTGTTTGATTTGCATGGCAAAAGGGAACCAATGTTTTTTTTTTGTTTTTTTTTTTTCTCTGCTTTCATTTTGAGCAGTTTTATGCCCTTGTTTTATGATTTTTCTAGCTTTTGAGTAAATACTGAAACACATAGACAGTTTTTAATTTAATTAAGTAGAAATCTTGTCGGTTAGCATGGCAAATAAATTTTGATTGCGATTGTTTTGGCATTTTCTTGAATCTAATTAGTACTCGGTCTTGTTAGATATGCATATTTGCGTTTTGTGAAAATTTCTAGCTATGAATGCATGAAACTTTGCCAGTATTTCATACTCAGTAGGTATCTTCGCTTCGTTATTCAAGAAGTAAGTGGTAATCAACGCGAAATACCGTGTCTCCGCGTATGCGTCGGTAAGAGGGAATAGAGCGGTCGCGCATAACTTTCCGGTGTAAACGTGTTTTCGGCCCAGGTGAGCTTTGCTCAACTATGGATTTTCGGTGTTTTGTGACTTCCGAGGTGTACCAAACCATTTATTCGCAGACTGTCCACCCGTAGGTTCTATTCCAGCACGCAGTGATTCGGAGTAAGTTCCGTTCGTTCGATAAATATCGTAAATAATTAATCGCGACAAAACATCGTAATTAATCGCCACCAAATATCGCAATTATTTGCAATTAATATCAGGATTATACGCGACTCGTCTGTCAACGCACACATCCTTTTTTTCTTTTTCTTTTTTTTCGTTCGTTTCAAACGGCAATGGCCAAGCAAATAGGCCGTTTTTGAAGTTCTCTTGCTGACCGCTTGCAGTATGTGTTGAGGGCCTATATATTTACTTTTTTCTTGTTTTTGGTTAACGCATATCTGGTTGCTTCGTAACATTGTGTAGTCAGCTGAGATAAACCAATGAGAGATACGTTTCGGTAGTTGCATAATGACTTCATAAACAGATTTTCGAATATTTGAGTCTGTCTTGATTAGGTTATAGGTCCGGTATCCTTGCGTGTGCTTTATTTTTGCGGTGTTACATCATCAACCGGAAGGAGTTCGGATCGCGTTATGATTTCCGTAAAAGATATAATGAACTCGTACGCGCGATATTTGGTATTAAGAACCTGGTATTAGAACTCAGCGCATCGTTTACCAAAACGAAATCTGCTGCAAACCTTACCCTTTTCTCCAACATCCCAGTGATTTCTCGTGGAAGTGCAGAGGTGTTCTCGGCTTCCAATAAAGCGAGTATCACGTCAACATATTCCTATACACACTCCTTCTTTGACCTGCATTCGGATGCGGCCGGCGCTGGTATTGCCTAATATAAAGATTAAGGTCACCAGTTTTTACACATTGAGGATAAATGTTAATCCCAAGCATCATCCATTGGTTCTCTGTGTAATTACAGCTGATCTGGCAATAACGGAGTAGCAACCGCGGGCGGTCAATCATGCTCATGCTCATGCTCATGCTCAACGTTAGAGAACACAAAATGTTTCTCATCTCATTTTTTTTAAATGTCATTTTTGACTTTGCGTAGATGTTCTTATGGGCTTAAGATGTCATTTTATGCTATTATTATGTTTTGTTTTTGGTCACGAATAATTTGTGAAAAGGTTTTTTTGTAAAAATGGTATAAGACGGCAACCATAAATTACGTAACATATTAAATCGTCGGTTTCGTGCAACACTGGCACAACTCAAAAATCATAGTTTCGAGAAAAACGCGTTTGAAAATTTGCGTCGAAAATTTATTTTTCGATTTTCAAGAAAACTTTGAAGTTTAGGATTATAAATCCTCATTTAACATTTTTAGGTCTATCATGCACATATTATGAGCACGTTGTCCAAATGAAAAACCTAATTTTTACTAACTTTATGGGGAAATTTCGATTTGTGCAGCAAAGGCACTTCTACTCATAACTCTGGATTTTTTGGGAATTTAGAAACGAGGTTTCGTGGGATGAAATTTAACTAGATTTCGCATCGTTTGCCATCAAAAACTCAAAAATGCAAAATTTTGAGTTGTGCCAGGAACCGACGATATACTTTGGCGTTACGATTTGTTATATAGGGGAGGGGGAGGGGGTTGGTTTGGTTAAGATCAGCGTTACGTAACAAAAAATCCATGGGGAGACTTTCCAAATATGAGCATTTTTATTTGGCAAATTCTTTTACAGTGTTACGTAATTTTTATGGGGGGTAGGTTTTAGCGTTACTTTTTGTTACATATGGGAGGGGGGTCCAAAAATTGGGTTTTTTTGCGTTACGTAATTTATGGATGTCGCTAAGGCAATCGACGAGACAGGTGCGGTCAGCTGATTTCAGTTTGTTTTCAACTTTTGACAGCCGCAGGTATGTTCGAATGATCGCAACTTGGATGCAACCACGAAAAACAAACGATCGGTTGCTCCAGTATAGTTAGTGACAATCCTTTACCCAATCACTTTAGATTTTGTTTCCGGCATCAAAAGATTTCGTGTTTGGTTGTGTTTTGGTTTTGCAACTTGAAAAACAATTATAATCGTACAAGCAGTGAAACGTCACCCGTGGATTGCCTATATTGTTAAAAAATATTTTTAGAGCCAGAACGGTTTGTTTAATCGGTGTGACTTCTTCAGAAAAATCGCAGATAACAGTTTTATCTTACCGATAAAAGTATACACAAAAAAATATTTATTATGCAACACAAAACAAGAAAAACAACTTGTTTTGAAGTTTTTTCAACTACAAATGGTTTATGGTTGTATGCTTTAGTGTTGCTAAACTCGCTCTTAACAAGCATGCGATACCCCAAGTAGTGCTCTCACCGCTACCGAAATCACACACACAATGGAGTACCTTCACCATTCGAACTGTCTCTCGTTCTTTCACACTTCCTTCATTTCACACCACCGAGTGTTGACGCTTGCGAGTTTTCTTCGCTCACGAAACCATGGACACACACTCCTATTCACGGTCTTATTCGCGTGCACTCCCCTACTCGCGAGCACGACCAGCCAAAAATAATTGTTTCAAGACGCATAGGAATGGCGTGGCGCGATGCAGCGGATCGTTTATAGTTAGGTAAACTATGTAAATGTAGTGAAAGCTGTTCTTATCAGCCTAAATGCTTAAATATATATGCTATGCTCAAATGTTTATAAGTTGTCGTCAAAATGTCGCCTCAAATTCTCTCAGAAAACAATATGTTGAATATCATTGACATCCTGAATAGTGAAACTAATGTTTGACGTTGATGGTTGCTCTAAACTCGGCTCCTTCGCATTATTGTGGAAAACATCATCAGGGTCTACTTATAAAAAAATTGGTCACTCCGTTATTTGTTCCATGGTGCACATTTAAATTTCGAACTCGTGCTGAGACATGAAGATCATATCGAATTTACAATCGTCTATGTCAAGGCGCACGAACATTTTGAACAAGGTGTAATGTATGAACGAAAAAATTTGAACTCTTCAATTGACTATTTAGTTAATCCTTAAAAGGACAATTAGTTTTTTAATTCAATTTAGGATATGATGCTATGATCTTTGTGATTTTTCCGACATTAAAAGCTGTTTTCGGACTAAAAATTTGACGGCAGACAGATTTTGATTGCTAACACCCCCGTTTGTGTGTTGCCAAAATACGGCAGTTTTTCACTGGAAAAATTGCCTCTACCGCATAAAATCAGCTTTTTACTAGAAGAGGTAATACCGTTACACTTACCGCTGACGCTGCTACTACTACCGCTACTGGTACCCGCTATCGCTGCTGGTCGCTGCTACATACACTGAAAATATTTTTTCGTTATTCTCTGCGCGCACATTTCGTAAACATGGAATTCGTAGATTGTACAGAACTTTTGCTGAATGTATAGAACATTCGTACTGCAAGTTATCGAATAGAATTGCAACTTGACGCATAATTTGTACAATTCACGAATGTACTTTTATACGAACGTGGATAACAACGAACAAAAAAAACGGAAGCACGAGTATTTACTTGAACGACATTTTTGTGTTTTTTGATTTTTGATTTCGTATAATTTATATATTACTGCGTAAGGTTACTAATTTTAGTACAATTTACATTATGCAGCCTTTGTTTGTACGATTGATTGCGTTCATTTCTTGAACCTTTCTTTACGTATACGAATAGGAATCTGCAACCATTTTGACAGTTCTGACCTTCATATTTAATACTCATTGAAGATATACCAGTTAGCACTATCATTCTCTAGTAAACTGATTGCTTTTTTAATAACTTTTCAATAAACTTTGTTAGTTTAACACTTTTAAATAACAATTTTCAATAGTAGGGTAGCGAAAGGCTTCGGCAGGTCTTCTGCAGCAATCTCAACCACTGCCGAAGCCGTTCGCTACCTACAATAGCTCAAATAATCAAATTACAATTGTCTGCAAACGACGGAAATGCGTTGGAAACTAAGCGGCTTATAAGTCTTCATTATGCTCAACTTCAGTGATGTGTCAAGATAGTTTACAGCTCCAAATTTCCGCTAGCGAAATTTGACAGAAAACCTGGTTGGAGAACACACAGGTATTTCACCCATCTGCAGTTTACAGTTCATGCGAAGCGAATACAACCACCACCTAACTGATTGGGGAGCGGGGGTGATAGATGCAACCGAAAGATCATTTAAATCGATCGAGTTAGTGCCGCGGCTAGCAGAATTACGTACCGCACCACCATTACCACCCCACCGGCGTTGATTTCCTAGGCTCGGCCACACAGGAGCAGCAGGGCTGTGATCGTTACGGCTCTGCAACAGCATCAAACAATCCACTTTATCACTCAGTGATCCAACAGTATTACACAGCTGTTTGAATTGAACAGCATTCGTTGGCACAGCCGGCACATTATTTAGTTTTTAGGCAAAATAGGCACGAATTCTTCTACCGCCTTATTTATCTTTACAGGCGGGACAAATAAACATTGCCTTCCCTTGTGCAAACAAATCCTTGTGGGCACGACCGTTAATTTCACAACATTGCTAGCCGATGTGACAAAAGTCATCGCAGAAACCGCGGGGCACTGGTTTCAAATCATTAATAGGCAGATGACACTCGCCGCACAGCTTCTTATCCATCAATTCTAGCAGCAACAACAACAACGAGTTTACATTTCAACCGAAGGAACTCTAAACTGGGCTTGATGTAAAATACAAACTTCACGGCTATTTGTATACGAGCACTACGTCGATAACCATATTATATTATAGACCTGGCATCAGTAGTTGTTTATTTTTTTTGTATCCTTTTCGATCTCCAATCCGAATTTTTTTCCGATCTTATGTTCTCTGCCACAGTTGTTTCAACCGCACTTGATAATACTGTGTTGAGTAAATTTATGCAACCGGACACTCGTCATATGTTTTATCAACACGTTCACTCGCGAAAACCTTGTTTTGCACATGAAATACGTGAGTCCACCTACGGTATTAATCACGGTTTCTAAACTTGCAATCACTGAATATACCGGCGCGCAGTTTGACTGACATGTGTTACGTTTATAGCAGTCATGAGTCGTAATTATAAAAATGCTCTGAGTAGCTCACGATATTCAGAGTCCAACTTATGGTATCATGAGTCATAACTCATGATTCTATGAGTCCATGCGACAGTGATGTGTTACGCTTATAATAGCCATGAGTCACATTCTTGAAAACGCTTTTCATAGCTCATGATATTCGGTGTTGACATCATGATATCATGAGTCATAGGTCATGATTCTGTCGCAAAACAACATTAATGATTTCATGACCTAGAAGGTCATGAAAACGGGAAAATATTTTTACCCGTGTATTTATTTTGAACGTTATCACTGCATTTTACATTAAAAATTAACATAATACTTCAAAAATAATTTAAAAACTTAAATCAAATAAAATACTTTAAAAATTTAAATCAATTCTATTCAATTTTCCCCCGATGGATTTTTTAAAATCATCCGAAAGGTAAGGACCCAAACTAACTTTTGGTGAAAGAAAATCCGAGGTACCGTAAAACGGGGTAACATTGATCATTTTTTTCACTTTTTCGTGAGTATTTATTTATTTTACAACTGAAATTACAGGTTTCATATTTTTAGAACCAGTACTGGCATCCTTAGAACTTGAGAAGTTAGTTTTTAAAGCCCTTCGAAACCCTTTGAAACCTGTTTGAACTTAAAATGTTAGATAATGCTTTGATAACATATTCAGAGACGCTTCCTGGATTGACATCACGTTATCCTTGACGGCTCTTACTCCGAAGGATAGTCCTGTTCTTGCACCTAGCCGCGGTATGTACTGCGAAGCATTTTTATGCCATATGTAACTTTACCTTTCGATGATGAAAACCATAAACGTTGCTCGCGAAAGTATTTTGTAAGTCAGCAATCGTTGTAAAATGTTTGTGTTCAGAAAACGTATGTTGATCATATATGCAAGGCCTTTCCAACAACGGAAGTATCAATAGGCCAGTTCTAACCTCAACGTTCTATGCTCTAGCCAAGACAACATCCTTGCGTAGGCCAGGATGTTGTCTTGGCTAGAGCATAAAACTGGACTTTCTTAACAAATTTAAATTATTTAACTGTAAATGTAATAAGTTTGAATAATTTTTTTTGATACAACTAGAAACTGTTGAACTTTCATGATTAACGCAGTTCTTTCGACAAATTTTCAAATGCATATAGTCTGGTTTGCTACTATTTGCAACCATCAGAGAAATTTGGTCTCAAAATATGGCTAGTTTCAGCGAAAAACTGCAAATATATTGACAATAAATGAAAATATCAATGCAATATGGTCCACAAAAATGTGAAATTTAGCAAAATGATTAAAATCTAAGAATACCACAAAAGATCAAAATAATGGTCGCAGTGGTCCAAATCTTACAAGAAAAAATTTTTAGAACTTTTCGGATTTTTTCGACGATTACAAAAAAAGTTATGAACAAAAAACTAATTTTGCAGGGTGTTTCTCAAAAAACTCAATTTTGTCATATCAAACGTACAGATAGAAGATTGTAGTGTTCAATGGGACTCAATTGCACGAATGCTTTCACGACATTCGGCTGTTCGTGCACGAAATAACGCTTTCGGAATTTTCGAACAACATTTCGAAGGTGTTCTAGTTTCGGTGTCCACCATTGTTTCCGATAAGGGTGTCGTGTACACCGTTTACGCGGAACGTGTGCGTTTAGGATGGCGTACAGGGTGTTACAAAATGTACATACCGCTTAATTCGTATCCTTATCATGAAATACCATTCTCCAGTCAACGGCAAACATAGAAGTATTTAACTCCGGGAAGTCACAGCCTCGAAAGTCGAAGTCGTCAGTTTGGTTCGGGTCCTCGGTGATCGACAAAAAGGTATCACGTTTATGCGATTCACTAACCGGAAATACATGAACAAAAAAAACTGTTCACACCGTTGGACAACAAAATTTTCTTCCCCTAACAAAAAACCTAAATTAATCCACCTATCGGTCAAACTCAGCCTTTTTCATTCAAACTTATTATTTGTGAAAATAAATTTACATGAATGCTTAAATCCAATAAAGGTATATTAACTCTTTGGGTTCTAAAATATTGATGTTGTAATTGAAGTATAAAATATGAAATTTGACGTAATGTTAGTGATTAAGAAATAACGAAATAAAAGAAATGACTCTTAATTTCGAACAATTTAATCACGAGCGATACCGGGAACGTTCAAATAGTACGATACCACATTTAAATCATGTTGAGGCCATATATATTGATCAAAGCGAGTATAGTGTTGAATAGTCTTTGAATTTTTTTCTCTCCATAACTTTTAAACAGCATATCGAATTGTTATGAAGTTTGTTATTTGTAAGTTTGAGAGATGACTCATTGTTTTGACAATTTAATACATAACGGTTGCTTAAGTTCGATTATAATCAAATGAAAAGGGAACGCAGCCAAACTTTGAAACCACGTGTTCAATCATAATTCATAACTAGCCTGTTCATCTGATATCAATATTGTTCAAACCAGTTGTGAAGTTTCTAAGATAATGAAGTTTCGTGATTTTCACATTTCGATACATTACAGACGAAGTTACAGTCCGATTAAAGGAAAATTCAATAGGGTGTTATGAGGCAGCTAGACATTTCATTTGACACTAATTTCGTGGAAATTGGTTCAACCATCTCTGAGAAAAGTGAGTGAGTTTATATAGTCTTCGGAATATGTTTCTTTTCATAGCTGGATTTCACATTTTTAAACATAACAGGCAAAGTAAAAATCCGTTTGCAAAACAAATCAATACGGTTTTATGGGGCAACAAGAACTTCCATTTGACACTGATTTTATGAAAATCGGTCCAGCCATCTCTGAGAAACATGAGAGAGAATAAATAGTCTCCAAAACACGTTTCTTTCCATGACTTCTGAACCACAAGTTCAATCTTCATAAAATTCAACAGTTAAGGGTTTTTCAGGAATACCCGTTCGTTTGAAATTAATTTTGTTCAAATTGGTTGTGTAGTTTCAGATATAATGAAATTTCGTGATTTCCACATTTTGATACATGGTGCCTAAACTAAAAATCCGATTACAATGAAGGTGTTATGAGGCCACTAGACCTTTCATTTTCAACTAATTTCGTGAAAACCGGTCTAGCCATTTCTGAGAAAAGTAAGTGAGCTCAAGCAGTTTTTGATACATGCTTTGCTTTTATAACGTGATTTCACATTTTTATAAATGAAGAACAAAGTTACGAGCCGATCACAATGAAATTCAATAGCAACCTATGGGACAACTAGGCCTTTCATTCGAGACTAGTTTTGTGCAAATCGGTCCAGCCATCTCTGAGACAAGTGAGTGAGTTTAAACAGCCTCTGTAAAACATTTATTTACATAACTTTTGAACCATATGTTAAATCTTTATGAAATTTAAAAGTAAAAAGTTCTGAAGATAGCCCGTTCATTTGACATCAGTTTTGTTAAAATCGGTTGTGTAGTTTCTGAGATATTGATATTTCGTGATTTTTACATTTTGATACATAACCTCTAATCCAAAAATTCGATTACAATGAAATTCAATAGAAATCTATGGGGTAACTACACCTTTCATTTGCAATTAATTTCACGTAAATCGGTCCAGCAATCTCTGAGAAAAGTGAGTGAGAAAAAAAAAGTTGCACATACACACACACACGCACACACACACACATACATACATACATACAGAAAATGCTCAGCTCGTCGAACTGAGTCGAGTGATATACGACATTCGGCCCTCTGGAGCACTTTAATACCTTAAGTTTTTTCAGCGATTGCTATACCTTTCTAGGAGAAAGACAAAAAGCTGTCCTTAACGCGACAACAAACAATGCATTGAAACAATCGAAAGGTTAAGTTATCTTCATAATTTTGGTAAAATAACTAGCCTATCTTTCCAATTGCAAAACCAGTGAAAAAGTGAACTAAATCAATCACGAGCTCGCTTTATTTCGGCAATGTTTATTTTACGGGAATTTTTGTCAGAAGCTCCGCCATTCCTCATAATACTTACACATGTGGCTTTTAATGACGAAATTCTCCGCTTTTCTTATAAAAACTCAGCTACTCTACAGTTCTCATATAAAAAAGTGTGCCATAATGACTAAAATACTCAAAAAACTGTGCAATTGGCTGTGGCTCTGTCCAACATGTAATTATTCATGAACTTTATTTAAGCTTTTATGATTAACTGACTTGTAAATAATACAAAAAACTTTGGTTCCCCTAACCTGTGCACTTTTGGAGTTTATAATACTTTAAGTATTTCAAATTATTACACAAACTTTCGTCAACTTTTACCAGTTTCCGGATCCGGGGAGTCAACTTTTACCTAAAAACAATAAAAATTAAAATTGGGTCAGAATGCACTATGAAGAGCTTGCAGGAGATTACTTGACAACTTAGAGCATATTCCATTATTTTTTATTTTACTTTCGAGACTTCAAGCGCTTCTCACTTCGTGTGCTGATTTCTGCTAGTGGCATATTAGCCTACTAGTGATGGGAACTATCATTAAAAATTCTTACTGATAACTATCAGTAATTTCTAACTCGTTACTGATTACTTTCAGTAAATATCGGTAATTTGCATTCAAGTTTTAGGCAAATTATCAGCGCTACATTTGTTGTTAGCGTTACTTCATTCAGGTGTACATCCTTGGTTCGATATTGTTTTCCGTTGACGGTATTGCATATGTTTGGAGATTTAGGATTAAATTAGAGAAATCCAATCCAATCTGTTTCGTTCATTTTGATAAAAATTATTCAATCGCCAAAAATTGTTTTATTTCGCTTTCGGACACAAGAGCTCTCGAATGCCGCAAAGAGCGCTCCCACCTCACACAAGAAATTTTCTAGTCCCCACTCAGAATTTTTCACAGAAAGGTTGTATTCTTCTTAGGTTCATTTAATACTTCTTCTCAAGCTGTGGAGAAAAGCTTTTCAGTAGTTCGGCGAGTAAAAATGGGGCTTAGTTAAGTCAACACGCAGAATAGATTCTCATATCTAGCTCTACTCAATACTGAATCAGCTTTGCTGAAAGAGGTTGGCGTTGACGCTGTGGCTAAGATTTTCAATCCATTAGTTCGGAAATTCAGGTACTTATTACGGGAGTCACTTCACGGTGAAATATATTTCACTCTCGTGCTCACTTCACTTTTTGAGACCTATTCCCGATTCCACCTCAAGTGAGGTGACAAAAATTACCTCCATGAAGTGAGATTGCCCGTAAAGCGAAATTGAGAATAGGACAAGTGAAAAGTGGGAGTTTCCCAGCTCAAAAATTTCTAAGTCCCGGAAAGTCGATTGAGCTGAAATTTTGTATGAGGACATTTCTCGACAAGAGGAAACTTTTGAGCCCAACCATGAGCGTTTATCAATATTTTTTCAATCGTTATTTCATCGATATTTTTTCAATGAAAAGTTAGGAAAACCAGCACCCCTAAATTTTTCTTAGTTACGCCTATGTAAAAATTATATGACTGTAGAGCACCTCAGACATTATCAGTAAGAAACTTTACTGATAGTTGATGATATTTTTCTCACTGATAACTATCAGTAGTTACTGATAGTTTTCCCATCCCTATAGCCTACTGCTTTGGAGCATCCTGACCTTTGTTGTGGTGCGTTTCGGTCACGGGCTTGTTTAGCGTCAATGGTAATTTTTACCAAAAAAGATATTGAAATCGAGTATTTTATAATAAACTTCGTCATGAACATACAATAAATAGATCCTACAATCATCCTACACGTTCAATGGTGCTTTGAAATGATTTGAAGCGTTGTAAATCGCGCCAATGGCTCACTGGTGCGTTTTGTACAATCCTCCCCTACTTAATTAGCAACAACGTGAAATGACTCTGTTACTTAAAAAGCAATAAAGTTCATCTCCAGTCAAGTAACAACACATACTGTCACATATTTAGCACGTGCTACGGGAGTACGACTATCTAATAATAAACGTTTCAACCACATGCAAAATTTTCTCTGTCGAGAAATGCTCCCTCTCCATCTCCAGTCAAGAAATAACACCATCGCATATGTTGTACATGCGCTGCGAGGGCGACTTCCCCTGCTGCAGGTTAATGTACAGCACTACTTAGAGCTGTACATCAACTCACGGCAAGACAAACCGGCATCGCAACTCAAGCCGTTCCTTCTATCTCCAATTCATCCGGTGTGCGTGAATTAGTTTGTTGTACGCATACGGAATGAAGCAATAATATGACAAGAGTTGCAAAATAATATGACAAGAGTTGCAGCACATAATGACATAATGGCTTAATAATGACATAATATGACAAGAGTTGCAGCATTTTTTCCCGTCATACAGTATGCAAACGTTTATGGTTTCAAAGACTTCAAATGCGTCTTTCAATCACATCACGATTTGTAAACTGCGTCAGAGAAAAACACAAACATTTGCCTTTATGCAAGCTATCTAACTAACACACGTAATGAATGTGCTTCATAGAAACTCATTTGGACCTGTTTGAAGATACAAAACTCGTGCCCATCCCGAACACTATTCGCAACTCTGGGCATATTTTCATTTCAAGTAAATACTGGGGAACGAAACAGCGGTGTTTCTAATTAGACATTTGAGGTTGACGGGTGAGATTCTTATTATGTGTGAATAAGGGGACAGAAATGAGCCTGATCGTTGCATCAATACAAATGCAACGAGTGAAGTTTTGCTAACACATGCATTGCGGTTCTTGGCTGTTTGTTCTCCTGCAAAAACACATACAAGCGTGTGGCTATCATAATTTTTGTTACTTTTTGGTTATTACTCTTTGTGTATAATGGGCGGTCTAATACACAATAAGCAGGGATGGTATTCTACGCGATTTTTCGGGACTCGTAAGTGATCTACGTAGAAAACTGTATTCTACGTTTTCTACGGTAGAAAACCTCTTGCAAGTATAAAACTCTAAAACACTCTACACAACATGAAATGCGCACACTGCCAATCTGTTGGCTGGAGACATCGTGAATAAGTCGGAAAACTCTAGCGTAATGGACAAAGTAATGAGCGAGATTTCAAACGAACGAGGTTAGGTCTTCTGAAATCTGGTGTTTAAGTGTTTATCTACTAAAAGACTTAGTCCAAAAAATACCTTCCACCCACCAAAAGATCCGGAATGACCGTCAAAGAGGACAATTTTAAATACTGGTTCTAGAGCGTCGCGGGTTTTTTCTAAAGCCCTTCTTGCTTGACTACTTTACGCGGATTTTTTAAAAAACGTGGTTTTTTTTACGTGGATTTTTGAATTAACGCGGTTTTTTTACGCGGATTTTTGAATTAGCGCGGTTTTTTTTACGCGGATTTTCGAATTAACGCGGTTTTTTTACGAGGTACGTATCCCCCGCGTAAAAAAACCTGACTGTAGTTGAAGGAGACTTTGGAATGCTTTTGGAAAGCTCCGAAATCGATGGAGATTAAAAGCAACGATTTTAAATGTCGAATTCGTTCTTAATTCATACAAAATAATCATTACAATTGAAAATAAATAATACTTTTTAAACTTAAATTTCATTTATTCTTTATGTAATTCGCCAAAAAAATCTCTTTGCAGGTTTTCCTACTCGTTTTTGGTTAGGTATTCTACCAGAGGTATTCTACGTAGAAAACTCGTCGAAAACTACATGAGGTTTTCTACATGACATCCCTGACAAAAAGTAATAAACAGTTGCACCAAAGTAACAAAATGTTCCCCGTTTGTGTTGGGTGTAATGATGCGAGTGACTGTCAAAGAGTGAACGAAAATTGACCAGCAAATGCTACTTCCACCTACTTTAGATATATCAGATGAGTCAGTTTCCATAGTTAATGGTGGAAGAGTGAACGAAAACTAACCAGCAATCTAACACTGCCTATTATTAATTCAATACGAATTCATTTTGTGCACAACTCGAAATAATTTGTGGTGATTTATTGAACACAACGACTTCGAAGATATTTCTAAACTAACAACGGTGAAGTCCCGGTTAGTAAAGGAAGAAATTTTCACCGTTGCATGGCCCAGAAAAAACGTAAAACTTTGCTTCTTTTTCAATGGATGCAATATGCAATAGCAGTAATAACTATTAGAAGGGTTGGAATCTGCAGCTTAGCAGCTACAAATTGTGTGTGCCAATTTGTTGAAATGATCTTAGTCTTGAATTTTTTTTGTTGAAAAGTTTATTGTTAAAATGATATTATTTAGAGTTGGTATATTATTGATTTTTTTTCTCTGTAGTGTTTTTATTTCAATTTATACTTTCAAAGTCACTACCAAAAAAAAATTGACATCATATCAAATATTTAATAGAAATTTGGAAATGTTGAGAAAATAATAACAAAACACCATAGCCATTTTTTTATCTGGGTTAAAAACAGAAAACAAAACTAAATCTGAAATTTTAAGAAATCTTCACAATAATAAATTAAAAGATTCTCTTTAGTATAGGGTCAGATTTCGTGAAACGGATCACTAAAAATCACGATGTCTAATTTTTCCAAATCAGTATTAAAAACTTCCAATTGGTTTTCCAATTTTTATTGAATTTGAGTAAGTTTACAAGTTGTTATTGTCATTTGAAATTTAGGTCAAAATTGTGTTTAAATAGACATAGCTTTAAAAATATTGCATCGAATTTGATGAAATTTTCACAGCAAATGCAGCCTAAGTTGTAGTTTACGAAAATGTTTTTTTTGAAGAAAAAAATATGTTTTCAATAGTAACTATTTGAAACAATATGTTGAAAATCTGTGTTCTGGGGCACTGAAAAATCTGAATAAAAAATCACAAATATTTTTGACGATTTTCGAAACTGCCCTGAAAATTTAGCGGTGGTGTTATTTTTTCATCAAAAGATATGGGCTTTCAAAGTTGGTGCCGAGCGCATTTTCAAGCGAGAAGCGAGTGAGCAGTACTACTATTGACAATACCAGTTACAGTTATATGCAAAAACTCTGTAAGGTTTGTAAAATTAGTTTGATATAAATGATTTTTATTCGCAAAATAGTCAGAATATGCTTAGTCTGTTACCCAACTTAATGATGAAGACAGTATACTTTATGCCCCTAACAAATCGCAAGCCTACCTACACAATTTTACTAAAAAAATGATGCAAAATTTAGTTAGGGGACAACCGTACAGAACGCATCAGCGGGGTAAGGTCGCCCGTGTAATTATTTTTAGTCCTTATGGTATGAGAACTGAAGAAAACTGGGTTTAGGAGCATTTCTCGCTTGAAAAATGCGTTGCGGCACCAACTTTGAAGGCCCATATCTTTTGATCAAAAAATAACACCACCGCGAAATTTTCAGGGCAGTTTTGAAATATTGTCAAAAATATTTGTGATTTTTTTCAGATTTTTCTGTGCCCTGGAACACAGATTTTCAACAGATTGTTTCAAATTCAAAAAAAATATTTTCGTAAACTACAAATTAGGCTGCATCTGCTGTGAAAATTTCATCAAATTCGATGCAATATTTTTAAAGCTATGTCACAATTTTGACCTAAATGTCAAATGACAATAACAACTTGTAAACTAACTCAAATTCAATAAAAATTGGAAAATCAACTTCCCGAGTGAAACTCTTGAAGTTTTTAATACTTATTTGGAAAAATTAGACATCGCGATTTTTAGTGATCCGTTTCACGAGTTCTGACCCTATATGCAAATATTGTTCAAAATCTATTAAATTTGCATGTTTTCCGAAAAATATGAAATCTGAAAAGTCTAACAATAAATCAAATTATAAATTTTCTTTTTGGATTTAAGAAAATAACTTTCAATATTGTTATCAAAAGAATTCCTTATATTTTTTGTACTTTCTAAGCAATGTTTCATGAGCAATAGTTCTTCTACTCCTTCTACTAATTTGAAAGGGAATGTAATTGTTATTGTATTGCGATACAGGATTATCACAAATTTATTCATAAACATCGGTTTTTTAATAATTTTCTAACTATTCCTGCAAGTCATACGGACGGTGATTCTATCATACTACATACTCCAGAACGATGATTGGTAAGACACGAAAAAATGCATTCACCCAGCATGAAGCTATGTAGTAATAGTCTTTTTTAAAGCTCTGATAACAACGCCGCTTGTAAGACCGACAGAGAAGGTAACCGCGGGGTGGATGCAATTTCAAAAAACATGCACTTTTTAACGAGTTGCAGCGCTACTGGAATTACTTTTTTTCGGTTGACACGACATCCACTGCCATAAAACATGAGCAATTGGCATGTCTGGATCGACGAACGAGTCTCTCTAAACTGCTGGGCGCGTCTGGTTCGCTTCTCTGGTTCATATCGGTACGGTGCAGCAGCAGTAGCAATGTCGGCACGAATTCATGCTTGTAGGCCTCGGTTCAACGAACAAAACCACACGGATATAATGATAGACTGCTGTAGGGGCACTTTTTGTCCAGACATTGTAAACGGCCTTCTCGGGACGACCTTTCGTATTCGCTTGTAGCGTATGAGCAACTTACCCTGTTTCTTCCCTGAATCCAATTTTCGTCTAAACATATTTTTTTTATATATTTATGCTTGTAACATATTTGAAAATAAAAAAAAAACTCAGTTGGTTTTTATGATAGGTAAAATTCAAATCATTTTAAACCTCCAGAGCTGTTTAAATTAGTAGTGTGGACCGAAATACGCCAGCAGACCGTAGTGGCAATGTTTGTGTCCATAGCAAGCAACACGACGGTTGACTGGTGGTCGTCGGCTGCTGTTGGTTTACTATTTTCGGTGCATACAACAGCACTTGTCACGAATACGGTTCGGGGCGGTGCCGATTGTCACATTTTTATTGTTCTCTGGATACATTCACGTGCAAAATAATACCCATTTTCGGACGGGTTGCTCGTTCTAGGACAAAGTAATTTTTATTAATTGTTTCTTTTTTGCTTCTTCCTTCTCTTTTTCTCTCGGTACAGGTACGAATGAACGAATAACAAGCTTTGTGCCGTAGTGCTGACATTCGGTAAGATTAATTATGATATTGTTATGGCTCCATGGTGTAGGAAAACACCTAACTATGCAGTCTGCTTGACATGGCTATGAAAAAAACTATGTGCCAATTGCGTTCTCGAAAGTATTACTTTATTATAAAAAGGACCATATATTTGTTCAGAGTCAAACTAAATTTGATGATTGTCTTTCCAACTTAACAAATGTTTGATTACATTTTAATAATATTATTACTAAGTTGCTTAGAATATTTAGTATTTTAGGAATTTTCAGAAGTAACAATGATTTGTTATTCGCATAATTTGAACTATGTATTCACTCAGTCACACATTTTCATACAAACAATATTCAAAAAATTTTCAAAGTTTTTCATAGAAAATAGTTTCTGCATACTGGTAATAGATATCCGCTTATACAGCAATTACACAGTCTATTTTTTATTTGTCATTTTTGATTTGCCTACAATTTTGCACAGATGTTTCTATGGAATAATATTATAATCAAAATATATAAATATATATATAATATATATTTTATGAAGTTTTGGAAAGGCGAAAAATAGAGCATTTGAAATATATAAATATGTCTAAAAAGTTTACCTATATGTGATGAAAAGTTTTAAATAAATAAGATGAGATGAGATGAGATTTATGTTATTTTCAATTTTTTTCAAATTTATTCGCAATTTTTCACACGTTTTTGTAATGATGAATCTTTAATTGCTGTAAAATTTGGAAAGTTCTATTTAGTACCAAACGAAAACAATAGGTGTTGTTAATGAAAATCTGTTAAAATTTGGCTGAGAAATGATTTGATGAAACCTAAGTATATATTGTTATGTTCTGTTATATTTACAAATTCCATCTGACAATTTTTGTCTTGATGAATAAAATTAACAACTAGAGACGATTAACAATAAATAATTAGCGAATCCGCAGGTGACGTAAAAAAGTGTTGATGGGTTCGTTGAAGTCGAACAGTTCTGCAACCTCGTTGAACCTCGTAGACATAAACCTAATTGCATCATGCTGGCCGTACCGACTATACCTTGCCTCCAAGTTCAAAAGCTGACGTCTCCGCAGATTCCTTTCTGGAGCCTAGAGATTCAATTCTGCGAGAATAGCTGGTGAATCGATTACATTATTCAGGACCTTCGCAACAAAGACAATTTGTGCGTTAGATCTTCTTCTCTCCAACGTCTCAATCCCCAATAACATGCAGCGGTGCTCATAGGGGGGCAACCTCGTAGCGTCATGCCAAGGAAGATGCCTTAGTGCCATACGCACGATTTTTTTCTGAACAGCTTCCATGCGATCAATCCAGACCTTGTTGAACGGACACCAAGCGACAACCGCTGATTCGAGCATCGATCTTACCAGGGCGCAGTACAAAGCTTTCATGCACAGTGGATCGCGGAATCCATCGGCAATTCTAAAAATAAATCCTAGTTGCTTGTTGGCTCCTAAAATGACATCTTCATAGTGTGCCCGGAATGTAAGCTGACTATCCAAAATTACGCCAAGATCTTTAACTTGGCTTACCCGCTGAAGAGCTTGCCCAGACAAGCTGTATGGAAAGCTAATTGATTGAAGCTTTCTGCTGAAGGTAATCACATGACATTTTTCTACACACAGGGTAAGAAGATTACGGTTGCTCCAATCACTGAAGGCATCAAGCAACTTTTGTAGTTCCAAACAGTCTTCGAGACAGGCTATAATCCGAAAGATTTTTACATCGTCTGCGAAAAGGAGTCGTGTACCTCGCGGTAAAATTGTAGCAACGTCGTTAATAAACAGTGAGAATAAAAGTGGACCCAGGTTGCTCCCTTGCGGCACTCCAGAAGACGTTGTAAATGGCTCGGAATGTGACGACCCAAGACTGACACATACAACTCTGCCGGTCAGGTACGAACGAAACCATTTCACGAGCATAGCGGAGAGCCCCAGTTTATCCAGCTTTCGTAGAAGGATGTCATGATTAACACGATCGAACGCAGCCTTGAAGTCCGTGTACACAGCATCCACTTGTATTCCCGCGTCCATTGAGCGAGAACACAACGAAGAGAACTGCGACAGATTGGTTGTGACGGATCTCTTAGGATAAAAACCATGTTGGTCACTAGAAATAAAGTTTTTGCACGATGAAAACAGCACTGATCTGACGACTATTTCGAAAACTTTGGAACAAGCACATAATGATGTAATTCCTCGGTAATTAGCTATGTTGCACTTGTCCCCTTTTTTGTGTATCGGTGTGAGCAATGAATTTTTCCAACTAGTAGGAAACAATCCTTGCTGCAGAGAAAGATTAAACATCTTTACAAGAGGCGCCACCAGGTTGTTAGAGCAGTTTTTCAACAATGATGGCGGGATCCCGTCTGGCCCAGGACAAGTGGAATGTTTTAGCTCTCGAATTGCCCTCAAAACGTGCGCTTCTGTCACTTGGAAAACTCCACAATCGAAACTCTCCTGCGTAGTATCGCGTATTGCAGCATCAATCTGATCTGGCGTAGCAACTGAAGACGAAAAAGCGGCTTTAAAATGCTCAGCAAATAATTCGCATTTAGAATAAGCTGTGCTAGCAGACAAATCACCGAGGAACATGGAAGCTGGTAATCCATTTTCCTTTAGTTTAGACCAAACAAAAGACCAGAGCTTTTTTGGATGTCGACGTAAGCTCTTTTGAGTTCGCTCAATGTAACGAGAGTACAGGAATTGATTGTAAAATTTGTATGTGTTGCTTGCGAGTTTAAACCGTTGCTTTGCTAGAAACGTGCGATTAGTTTGATAGTTTCGTTGAGCAGCTCGTCTACGGCGCTTCAGCTCACGGAGATGTCGATTAGCCCAAGCAGGTTTCATCGGCGGTCGTTGCAGTGGAACATGAGCTTCAATTACTGTTCGAATCGTTGCGGTAAACATGTCGACAATGCCCGTCAGATCCTCTTGCGAATCGATGAATTGCCAGTCAATTGCTGATAACGCTTCGTTCAACACATCGTAATCAACATGCTTAAAATTTAATCCCCGATGTTGTGGAGCTAATGAATTTGAAACGTTCAAATAGTACGATACAACACTTAAATTATGTTAAGGCCACATATATCGATCAAAGCAAGTATAGTTTTAAATAGTTGGGTGGAAGAGTTCGACTGTAGATGGTATCAAGAATTGGGATTTCGGCTTAGCAGTCATTCATCTCAGAATTTAGAACGAAGTTATTGTCACTCGTCCCAACGTTTCAGCACTTATTGGTGCCTTCATCAGGGGAAACTCTTCAAAGGAGTAATTTATTAATAACTTTGCATTTTACCAAACTTTTTCCCTCGACTTACAATGATGATTATCGGACTACGTCAGGTGGTTGCATTTAAAGTTTACTAGTCACTAATTTTAAAAAAAAATTTATCATTGGACAATCTAAACAAATTGAAAAAATATGAAAAAACGACCTACAAGCTATGTAAATTTGTGGCTAACATACTGAACACCCACCTCACCAGCACTTTCAACACAGCTAGCTCCTTTAAATTATGCGATGAGCTAAAATCATTCATTCTCCCCGAAGATATCACATCATGGTATCACTCGACGTTGTTTCTCTGTTCACGAACGTACCGAGAAAACTGGTAACCAAGACCATCACCGATCGCTGGCATGAAATAAATACCGAGATCCACCTTGAACTGTTTTTGGAAATAGTAGAATTTTGTATGGAGGCAAGTTATTTTCGATACGACAACAAATTTTATTACCAGACATACGGAACAGCTATGGGCTCTCCTTTGTCCCCAATATTAGCCGATATAGTACTCGAATTAATCATCCATAGTGCATTAAGCCACCTTCCCTTTGAAGTCCCTATTCTACGCAAATATGTAGACGATCTGTTTCTCATCATCCCAAAAGATTCCATCGACACCGTACTAGACACCTTTAACAGCCAGGAGGATCGAATTCAGTTCACCATTGAAATAGAATAAGACCGCAAACTACCATTTCTGGACTTGCTGATAAATCGACAGGAGGATCAATCACTTTTCACCGAATGGTATACCAAACCTATCTCATCTGGGAGAATGCTAAATTTCCATTCTTACCATCAATACAAACACAAAATTAATGTAGCCAACAATTTTATTCACCGCGTTACTTCTTTGACATCTAATCCAGAGGCGACAAACGTAAACACCATCATTCATAAACACCTACAGGCTAATAGCTACCCACGAACCCTGGTGTCTTGGCAACAAGAAGTTGTCCATCCTTCAGCTATCACACTGCCACCACCAGCACCTCCACCCACAACAGCTCCACAGCCAACAGCCCCACCGCCGTCCTCTCAGCAACCACATCAAGCCAGCAATGCACCATCCACGGCAAACAACCTTCAGGATATGGTCACCTTAGCAAGCACAACCAGCATAACACCCAGCACAGACATTGCTTACAGATCTCTCCTTTACATCCCCAAACTGAGTGATCGTCTCATTAAACTGTTCAAAAAGGATTATCCGCACATCTGCATCGCCACAAAATTGAACAAAACTGTGAACAGCTTCCACAGTCAAGTTGAGGATCCTACAAATAAAAACGAAAACAGCAACATTATTTATAAAATTCCGTGCAGCGGCTGTAACAGCAGCTACATTGGAATGACTTCAAACAAATTAAAAACCAGACTCTACGGACATGCATCGAACGTAAACGAACTCAACCAGATACTAAGTGCGGACACACAGACAAACTACCAGTTATCCGAGCTAAGAGAGAAAACCGCTCTCATTGAGCATTGCATCGACACAGAACACAGATTCGACTTAGAGAATACATGCATAATAGATAGATCGAAACACACAGCTTCACTACCATTTTTAGAAATGTGTCACATCTACTGTACACCACACATAGTGAACCGCCGTATTGATGTGGACAACCTCAACACAGCATACGCGGGGATCTTACACAAACTTAAAAGCCTAAATGAAGATGGTATAACAGTTAACTGAACAGAAACACAAGTTGAAACCGCCACACTACTCCGACAGTGAAAATAAATTCCTCCCGCCACCAAACTTATAAACGTAAGCATTAATGTGTGTTTCGATGTTTAGGCTAGTTTTTCCATGTTGTTTCAATTTGTTTAGATTGTCCAATGATAAAAAATTTTCAAAATTAGTGACTAGTGAACTTTAAATGCAACCACCTAACGTAGTCCGATAATCATCATTGTAAGTCGAGGGAAAAAGTTTGGTAAAATGCAAAGTTATTATAAATTACTCCTTTGAACAGTTTCCCCTGATGAAGGCACCAATAAGTGCTGAAACGTTGGGACGAATGACAATAACTTCGTTCTAAATTCTGAGATGAATGACTGCTAAGCCGAAATCCCAATTCTTGTTTTAAATAGTCTTTGAATTTCTTTTCTTTCCATAACTTTTGAGCCACATATCAAATAGTTATGAAGTTTGTTGTTTGTAAGTTTGAGAGATGACTCGTTCGTATGACACTAGTTATGTTCAAATAAGTCATGTAATCTTTGAGATAATAGACTTTCGTTGTTTTATTAACAATTTAATACATAACGGTTGCTTAAGTTCGATTATAATCAAATGAAATGGGAACGTATAGGGCAGGCAAACTTTGAAACCACGTGTTTATTCATAATTCATCAGTTAACCCTTAACTAGCCCACTCATCTGATAATAATATTGATCAAATTGGTTGTGTAGTTTCTGAGATAATGAAGTTTCGTGGTTTTCACATTTCGGTACATTACAGACGAAGTTACAGTTCGATTACAGTAAAATTCAATAGGGTGTTATGAAGTAGCTAGACTTATTAATTGACACTAATTTTGTGGAAATCGGGTCAGCCATCTCTGAGAAAAGTGAGTAAGTCCAAGTAGTCTTCGGAATATGTTACTTTTCATAGCTGGATTTTACATTTTTAAACATAACAGGCAAACTAAGAGTCCGATTGCAAAACAAATCAATAGGGTCTTATGGGACAACCAGACCTTCCATTTGACACTGATTTTATGAAAATCGGCTCAGCCATCTCTGAGAAACATGAGTGAGATTAAACAGTCTTCAGAACACGTTTCTTTTCATAACTTCTGAACCCGAAGTTCAATCTTTATTAAATTCAAAAGTTAAGGGTTTTTAAGGTAGCCAATTCATTTGAAATCAATTTTGTTCAAATCGGTTGTGTAGTTTTTGAGATAATGATGTTTCATGATTTTTACATTTTGATACATAACCTCTAAACTAAAAATCCGATTACAATAAAATTCAATAGGGTCTTATGGGACAACAAGACCTTTAATTTGCAATTAATTTAATGAAAATCGGTCCAGCCATCTCTGAGAAAAGTGAGTGAGAATAAAAATCTGCACATACACACACACATACACACACACACACACATACATACAGAAAATGCTCAGCTTGTCGAGCTGAGTCGATTGATATATGCCATTCGGCCCTTTGGAGCACTTTTATACTTTCGGTTTTGCAAGTGATTGCTATACCTTTCTAGGAGAAAGGCAATACGAAAAATTTTAAAAAAGTATTGATTTCCAGTTAACAGGGGGTCCATCAATTTGATCAACCAAATGCAGTTTCTTTACTTGTTCAACATAGGCTTCCACACCTAACTTGAATCGTTTTCAATACCATCATGTAAATAATGGGCCGGTCTCAGCGGGAATTGCTCAGCTTTGGAAACAGTGTGCGGCGCCAACGGCTTTACTTCCTCATGGATCACGCCACCCCACAACCATCGACACCTATGTCGGCGTTGGGATTCGAACACAGGCGTCAAGCGTAGTTGGCGGTGCCGACGATATTGAAATCATCGGTGTCGATCCTATCGATGTCGGCAATAGCGGAGGTTTTGTGCCTCTGAAAAAGGATCAGTCGCGAATAGGTCTGACCATTAATTCTATTAAGATGAAGTACTTGATTGCAGGCGGTAATAGAGGCAGATCTACTGGTTTTGGCGCTGAAGCATCGATTGATAGAAACGTGTTCGAAGTGGTAGAAAAGTTTATTTACCTTGGAACACCTATGACCTGTAACAACGATGTTTCCCGTTAAGTTAAAAGACATATTGTGGCTCCGAAAAGTACCTTACGTACGTTACGTAGCCAGGTCGGTTCCCGAAAACTTGCAAACGGAAACCGAATTTACTTCAGATAAAACGCTGATTTACTCGATGGTTTTTTTACGGGAACTCTCGTGAAAATTAGAAGGCTTCCGGACTTTTTAAGCGAAAAGTTTCAGTTGAAAATTGAAAAAAAGTGTGTGGCGCAGACGTGTGGATTACGAGTTGTACTAAGTGTACAGGGAAATAAATATTATTAGGCGCATGAAAAACACACTTTAAAAAAACCGCCGTCTTTCGGCATTATTTTTGCCGAGATTTGGACAGCCGACTGCTTCGTAACCTTATCGGCTGAATCTATTTTGCCGAGAATTTGGCAAACCAGTGATGTAATTTCAAGCCGAAAACCTCGGTACGCATTTGACTGCGCTCTCAGCAAATAGTACCGAGAAACGGAATAGCAACGACCGGTGCGAACATCGGTTGCTATCCAAAATAGCAACGGCCAGCGTTGTGAAAATAGCAACTCAAATGGCAACTCACCGGTGCGCTTGCTCTAAGAAGTTAAATCAAATTGACGTGTGACTTCATTTTCAATTGGACTCTTACTCACTTTACTTTACTTTTATGGCAACAGATCGTTGAGATCCTACGCCGAATCTGGAATACGTTTACACAAAACTCGGTCTTGGGCTGTTACTCTCCAGTCTCCCCTTACACCCGCTGCTCTGGCATCCTCGTCGACAACACATATCCAGCGCGTACGAGGTCTGCCTCGAAGTCGTCGGCCTATATCCGGTTCCCTGCTAAATATTATGTTTGCCGGTCGCTCATCCACTATCCGCGCTACGAGGCCAGCTCACTGTCACCTACCGTGTCATCAGCTTGAAGATATCAGCGTGTTTGTATACTTCATCAGCTGGTGATTCATGCGCCTGCACCACCCCCCGTTCTCTAGTTTGCCTCCGAGTATTGATCGCAGGATTCTACGCTCGAAGACCCCAAGCGCTCGTCGAACGGCCTCTTTCCACGTCCACGATTCATGTCCGTAGAGCGCCACCGGGAGGATCAGAGTTCTATAGAGTGCAAATTTCGTACGGATCTGTAGGCTATGGGACCTAAGCTGGCTACACAATTCGCAATAAGCCCTATTCGCTGCCGCAAACCGTCTCTTCACCTCGTTGTCACATGTCACGAGAGTACCAAGATAAACAAATTCGTCGACCACTTCGAAAGTATCCCCATTCATCTCCACCGTAGCACCAACACCCGCAGAACTACCACGCTTGCTGCCAGCCACCATGTACTTCGTTTTGGCAGTGTTTATGGTGAGTCCAATTCTCGCAGCTTCCCTTTTAAGAGCCGTAAAGG
Organism: Wyeomyia smithii; assembly: GCF_029784165.1. Lineage (NCBI taxonomy): Eukaryota > Metazoa > Arthropoda > Insecta > Diptera > Culicidae > Wyeomyia > Wyeomyia smithii. Next base: position 113,269,280 of record NC_073695.1, on the reverse strand, counting down.
CCTCCTCAACTGCTCTACGGTTAACATCAATCATATCAATGTCGTCCGCAAGGCCCAGAAGCATGTGAGGCTTAGTGATGATGGTGCCGCTCCTCTGCACACCTGCCCTTCGTATTGCTTCTTCCGAAGCTATGTTGAACAGCAAGTTCGAGAGCCCGTCACCTTTCCTCAGACCATCTAACGTCTCAAACGCGTCCGGCAATTCGCCCGCTATTCTGACGCATGATGTGAAACCGTCAAGCGTCGCACGTAATAGTTTAACTAGTTTTGTTGGGAAACCATGTCCTAGCATTATTTGCTAAAGCTCGTTACGTTTCACTGTGTCGTACGCCGCCTTAAAGTCAACAAACAGATGATGCGTCTGCAAGTTGTGTTCTCGAAACTTGTCGAGAATCTGTCTCAAGGTGAACATCTGGTCCGTTGTAGATCGCTTGAATAGGCTTTGAAGGTTTTCTTGTGTTTTAAAATGAGATTTTCTCCAATGGTTCTCAATAATTTTGAAAAACTTTTTGTTAGGATTCTCCACTTTCATTCCATGATTTCGCATTTTTCTAGTTTTTTAAGGTTTTGGATGCATGAAATTATACATCAACATCAACTCGTTCAAATACGTTCAAGTTTACTTTCTACTTTACATAGTTACTTTTAGAATCAATATAATCCATCATGTAGCTATGTAATTTTTCGACTAAATTTTCGCACAAATTATCTGTTAACTCCCAGTAAACAAATTATACACAGAAACATTTATAAAAAAAGTCTTTCACCAATATCCTGCTAGTGGTCGAAATTCTCTGCAACATTACCTCGTACAGCACATTACTTTCTCAGTACTGCATGCCCATTGATTGTACGCGTGATGTCAAGAGGGACCGACCAACCGATTTGCAACTGAAGAAAAGCATTTGTCGGCGAAAGATCAAAGTGTCGGAATCTGTGTTCTTTCGATTGCCGAGCGTTCACTTTTTTTTACTGCTGGCTGAGTGCGCAAGAACGCGTCGAAATTCTCCCAAAGCTATTCCTGACGGGCGATAACGACCCCAGTCTAATGACGGCGCGATGATGATTTCGATAATGGCTCGGCTTAGGACGCCCTCGAAACGACAGGAAAAAACTAAGAAGAAAATTGAAATGCAATAAATAACCGATCTCGATTTATTTTTGTCAGGCAGAAAACTCGTTGTTTTGTTCTTCTTATTTTCCGCGGGTAGCTTTCTATTTGTTCTGCTGATGTTGTTATTTCTGTGATGTAAGTTATTTGGTCGTCATAATGAAATGACGCTTCTGAAGAAAATTGCTCCCTGTCAATTCACTTTGATTGAGAACGCTTTCGATGGTTATAATAGGATTAAAACTTGAACCGTCCCAAACTGGTGCTGCTGTGGGAAAATGAAATCACTCAATTGTATTGCCGTCTGGAGCAGAGAAAATCCACCACCCATTACGATAATTAATAAAATGTCACTCCTTTGAAGTCTGTCAGCACCGTCTGCACTCGTTTCAATTTCCGCCGTTAGAGGGGTCTTCTGTTATGCGATTTCGGAAATAATTATCCAACCATTTTGATTGAAATCCCCCTACAGTACGCCACTGTTCATTAAGTAAAACTCTTATGCAACTTTCAAACTATGTCAATAAAAGCGACCATGGCTACACTAAGCTACATTCGAAACCGAAAGCGTCGGCTGATGTCAGTTCCGGAGGGTAACAATTGACGAGCGTGCCGCGACCAGTCAGTCAACGGTGTGGTTCCCCCAGAGTAGACCAATAAATCACTGTACTTTGGGTGCAAGGAGCGGTTGGCGGAGACTCGCCAGGTGGGTCGCGAAAGCGGGCGGCTTTGGCAACAGGCAGCGAATAGACTAAGCGACACACTAGGCGAAATGTCATAAATAATAACGAGCACTCATAAATCAGCAACTCAATTCATCATCATTAATTTATGCAAATCCTATGACTGCATGAACTGTGCGGAATCGCTGTTAACTGGCAAACCGGCGGGATGGGGTGGCAATCCAAAATGTGACAATGCAATACGTGTAATCTACTGGGAGATACGGAAGCTATGCAGCGCACAAATGCTCAATTTTCCAGTAACAAACGTATCAAAGTCCTGCTGCAATAAGCAACAATATTTTATGTTGTGCCTAGTGTTGGTCTCGTTTTCCGAAAAGGCACGAATGAAGATTTTAGCGCTATTATCTTTTTCACCATTTTTTTTCCAGTAAAAATAAATGAAAAATATAATAAATCATTTTTAAAACCTTATATTTTAAAAATTAAATTTTATGTATGAAAACCATAAAAGGCCAACCTTCTGTAGCTTTTACGAATATTGATGGTCGAAAGAAGAGAAATAAAACCGAAACGGTTTGTTTGATTGGTATAATGTCGTCGACAAAGTTGTAGGCAGTAACTTTTCCATTTGAAGAAAAATATAAATAAACATAAAATATTAGAGAAACTGACATATTGAAGAACTTTTTTTCTGCAAAAACTACACAATGATTAAACATAATAAATATATGGAACTTTGGAATATCCAATCGCTTCCACAACAGCAGATCTATATTATGCTATCAGAAAGCTACCAGCTTTCTCGAACACTTTCTTGAGCGAACAAATAAAGGCGAATTCATATATGCATAAGGCACTTTCATCTGCTGGTAAGGTCATGGCATCGTTTTTTTAGGTTGCGCGTGAAACAATTTTCGTTGACTATCTATCATATCGTACCGAACATCGCTGAAAAAAGTGTATCGAAGTATGAATTTCAGTTCTACGCACATTAGAGATAACCAACCAGGTAAAATAAAACCGTAAATAATAAATTACCAGCATACACAGGAACTTTTGTTTCGAAACAAAAAGAAAAAAGTAGCTTTTATCACCTCTGCCGCTCACAATATCTTTGCGGGTTTCCAAAATACAAGAAGGTTTTTCATAGCCTGGTATCAAATACGAGAGAACGAAACCAATTTATTACCTCCGCTCCATCAGGTCATGAACTGCTTTTTTGGTCAAAACGAAAAATAATCACTCGTTTGAATGATCGTTGCCGCCAAGCTGCCAACCAATTTAAACCGCGGCGGCAGCGAATGAAGCACAAAAATAAGTACTCTATTGAAATTAATTAGAAGATTACAGCGAGTAGCTATAAATCACAATCTACTTAAGCCTTTTTGCTGCTGCTGACTACGTTGTCGGAGAGGATTTTTTTTTCTCGAAGAATCGAATTAAATAACTGTCGTATTTTTCGGCAAATCCTGGCTGCAAGTGTTGCGGTTGTTAACCGCACACTAAAGCGGATCACTATTGGCCACAGCATGCTATTGAAAACCCATAACTCAGTTCCAAACAGGGTTCATTTGATTGCATTATGCCAGCCAACATAGCAATCGCTTTGAACAAACGAGTATACCTACCAATCACATAATGTTATTAAAACATACATTTTGCTCATCGCAGTGACAGCATGGATTGATAATCCCGATAACAAATTCCAACGTTGGAACTCGAAAAGCCAACACTAGAACAAAACCTTACAATGACTATCTCTTCTGTGTCGTCGTTACTGAAACGATTTGAACAGAAGGACCAAATATGTTTCAGACAATGCTCTTATTGGGGGAAAGTTGATTTGATTGACATGCACTTTTTAAGGCGTTCCATATGTGTAGACAAACATTCGCGTGTATTTCTGCTCTTTCTTATGTTGCCCGTTTCGAACATTAATTTTTACGCCAAAGTCGCAGAATCGAAATTCCTGAGCGGCTTTGTATGAACCCGAAGTTTGATTGATTGAAGTTTTAATTGCATAACAGAGAATTGCACTCGGGGAAAGCACATTGACTGTTTCTTGAAGATGAACGAAGTTTTCTCAACTTATCTGCCAGCGCTTACCAGCGACGGGTTCGATGCTGACTGACGCTCGGACGAAATGTTTGACATTTGTGACCCGTCATCCGTTCACGTTGCTGTCATTAATATTAATAACCAAACTGTTCTTGAAATGCTCGCTGCAAAGCATTTCTACTAAAAGCGCAGACTGCTGAAACACGTGTGAATCGGTTGCCCTCAAAGGAATTCCCCCCGAGGCAGAAAAAGGATTTCGTCGTGTATGCAACAAGGCGAATAAATTTGGCTTCACCCTGGGATCCTCTGCCATGTCCAAAGCATTCCAAGAAGGAATCGCTGCAGAAGGGAAAGCCCTAACAAGATTAATGGCGAAGTGATTTTACATTTTTCATTAGCATTTTGCCACTACTGAGAGCACTTGCATTGGTGCATGGGATGAAAAATGACTCAATGAAGACTATACATGTTGCCGTTCGCAAATGAGTTTAGATTGATGAAATATAGGGATTTTCAGCATGGAGAATAAGCAGCATTTATAATGTGGCATACAATTTCATTTGGATCAATTGCATTAGTATGGTAATCAAGCCAAAAAAACATCAATAAAAAGTATCAATTCAAAAACCCACGAGACAAACTTATTTGGAATAGTGTATAATATAATTGAGGTATCCTAAAACGACAAACAGTATGTCTATTTTGCTTAATATCATATAATTCAGATTAATAGCTAGTTTAGAAATACGTCCGCTACTAGTGAAAAGAAATTTTGCAATGAGAAATTTAATTCACCGTTTTTTCATACAGAACTGAATTAATCGGTAACAAGAACAACAACAGCTAACGTTCGAAATATCATAATGCTTGTATCTTCTGTACCGTAAACTATAGTCACTGCATTTTTAAAAGGCAGAGTGGAAGACCACAACAAGTTCATATTAATAAAAATTTTCGAAACCGTTTCAGAGAATGCAAGTGCATATGAGAAAATGTATCAGAAGTTGGGGGATGAAGTATGTTTATTTTGGCTTTTCAAAAATGCTAAATGCTGAATTTTACAACTTGCATGACTTTTGCGGAAAGCTATTGACAATTTTTTTTCCTGTATGGGCTTCCTCACTGCGACCAGAATCGTAGATTTATTGTGAGATATGCCCGGGTGTCTGCTGTATCCCGCACTTATGTTAATAGCAATACCTCTATTGAGTAGTGGCATGCTTATTATTATTGTTCATCAGTGCTTGTGTGTAATGTGCTACTCTTCCTTACACGCTTACTGTTCTACTATACCGATACTCGTTCCTCTTGCCAAATATCACCAATTATAATTCCCTGGAGAAGTTTCGTCGTGCGTCCTTCTGGCCAGTTTTATCGATAAGAGGGACTTATTTTTTGTTAAGAGGAAGTCACGCAAAGGTATTTGTAGATTTCAGCGTAAAGGAAGGGTAACTGGTGGGGAGCCTGAGAATAAACCCATGCTTAAGTACTTTTTTTTTGACATCGGATGGCCTGGTTCTACTAAGATTCGAACCCACGACCATCCGCTTGACAAAGCGGACTCTGTAACCTTGCGGCTACGCAGCTCCCCCAAGCTATTGACTATGTAGTGGGGTTTATGTGACCGATCAAATATTTTTTAGTTCAGAGCTTATTATTTAATTTCACACGAGTCGGGAGCTGAATTTACACATCTCTAGAATAACTAAAAAAGTACCTTAATTCATGTTAACACTAGCTGCACACGGCCCGCGTTGCTGCGCCTCTCAGTTTACAATGACGACCACGTATCTCGAAAATGATGATCGAAAAAGTTTTTTTAACTTGGCTCTTCCCCCAAGCAAATTAAGGTACCAACAGGAACGCTACCCAGTTTTCAGTGAATGGTTCAGTAGTTTACGAAATAATGAGATCGACTCAGGCTTCTGTAAATGACTGTATATCCATGACAGCAAGTTTTCAACTAATTCGACTCTCATTGTGTTGCACAGTTCTCCCTGATCCCCGTACGTGCGGTACATAACCCGACAGCCACTGACGACAGCACAAACATGCAATGCCAAACGGGCTGTTATTTTTCATCTCCTTATGACTGTTGGTTTTTCCAAGCTGTTGCTGATGACAGCCTAGAATTCTCGATATCCTGCGGCACGAATCCGAGCGGAATGTCAGGTGATTATGATTCACAAAAGTAAGGCTGATACTATTATGAAAGCGAGATGGTACGGAACTCGTTTTTTCTTTACTCACTCTACTTACTTACTTTTATGGCGACAGGTCGTTGAGATCCTATGCCGAATCCAAAATACGTCTTCACAAAACTCGGTCTTGGCCTCTCAAGTCTCCCCTTACACCCGCTGTTCCGGCATCCTCATCGACAGCACACATCCAGCGCGTGCGAGGTCTGCCTCGAAGTCGTCGGCCACAATACGGTTCACTGCTAAATATTATGTTTGCCGGTCGCTCATCCGCCCTCTCTGGTACATGGTCAGCCCACTGTAACCTGCCGTGTTTCATCAGCTTGTCAATATCAGCGTGTTTGTATACTTCGTACAGCTCGTGATTCTTGCGCCTGCGCCACACCCTATTTTCTAGTTTGCTTCCGAGTATTGATCGCAGGATTCGGCGCTCGTCGTTCGGCCTCCTTCCACGTTCACGATTCATGCCCGTAGAGCGCCACCAGGAGGATTAGAGTCCTATAGATCGCAAATTTCGTACGGATCTGTAGGCTGCGAAATCTAAGCTGGCTACGCAATCCGTAATAAGCCCTATTCACTGCCGCAATACGTCTCTTCGCCTAGCGGCTCACCTCGTTGCCACATGTCACGAGAGTACCAAGATAAACAAATTCGTCGACCACTTCGAAAGTATCCCCATCCATCTCCACCACAGCAGCAACACCCGTAGAATTACTACGCTCTCTGCCAGCCACCATGTACTTCGTTTTGGCAGTGTTGATGGTAATCCAATCCTCGCAGCTTCCCTTTTGAGAGCCGTAAAGGTCTCCTCAACTGCTCTACGGTTAACACCAATTATATCAATGTCGTCCGCGAAGCTAAGAAGCATGTGAGACTTCGTGATGATGGTGCCGCTCCTCTGCACACCTGCTCTTCGCATTGTACCTTCTGAAGCTATGTAGAACATAAAGTCCGAGAGCCCGTCACCTTGCTTCAAACCATCTAACGTCACAAACGCGTCCGAAAATTCACCCGCTGCCCTAACGTAACAGTCTAATTAGTTTTGTTGGAAAACCATGTTCAAGCTTAATTCGCAATAGCTCGTTGCGTTTCGCTGTATCGTACACCGCTTTAAAGTCACTAAACAGATGATGTGACTGCAAGTTTTGTTTTTGAAACATGTCGAGGATCTGTCTCAAGGTAAACATCTGGTCCGTTGTAGATCGCTACACTCGAAATCGCATTGGTATTCTCCAATAAAGGCTTCCTGCAACGACCTCAGTCGCTGGAACAGGATACGGGAGAGAATTTTGTAAGCGGAATTGAGGAGGGTTATGCCTCGAAAATTACTACAGTCGAGTCTATGTCCCTTCTTGTAGATAGGGCATATGAGTCCATCCAACCAGTCCGTAGGTACTTGTTCCACAGACCATACCCTCAGGATAATCTGGTGGATTGCACTACACAGCCGCTCGCCCCCGACTTTTAGAAGTTCGGCCGGTAAGCCGTCCCTCCCAGCGGCTTTGTGGTTCTTTAGCTCTTTGAAAGCATTCTTCACCTCGTCCAATGTTGGCGGTTTCATAGCTTGTCCGTCCTCTAGAATTTCTATCCTGTTCCCCTTGACGACTCTCCTACCTACCTCACCGTTCAACACCACTTCAAAATATTGCTTCCAACGCCTGGCCAGCTGCAATTTGTCGGTAGTCAGGCTCCCCTCCCTGTCATAACACATGGTAGGTACTGGCACGGTGCGATTCCTGATTCCGCCGATCGTTCTATAGAAGCTCCTCGTGTCGTGCCTGTTGAAGCAATTCTCCGTCTCCGCGAGGACGCGATCGTTGTGCTCACGTTTCTTGCGGCGATGAAATCTCTTTCCGGCAGCTCTTGTTTCCCGGTATTTCTCCCGCATCTGACGCGTCACCGATCTTTCCTTGGTTGCTCGTATCCCAGTCGGAGGTAGGGATAGGAGTTGCTGGACATTATGACTAACTAGTACGGGTGTGCTGCTGGTACGCGTTGCCCAGCCGTTTACCAACTTTATTAAATTCTGCTCGAGCGTCTTGATACAATATTCACACTACACATTACACTTTTTATTCACTTCCACTATTTAATTCTATCACTTTTCACTTATCACTCGCAAATACGTATTTCAACGCTCACTTAGCGCCTTCGTCAGTGCTTATTTGGACTGCGGAGAAAATAGCGAAGGTCCTAAATTTTTATACCTAAGTAGGTAAACGAATGGGACAAATTTTAACTCAGAGAACGTAAACAACTATGTTCGGCTATTTTAGATCTGAAATATGTTCGGCTATTTTGGATCTGAAATGGCGAGTTATTCCTTTTTCTGAGTCTTTTTTAGCCTTTATAAGGTCTGAAGTATGTTCCGTAAACCGGATGTCTAAATTTCTTTTAGTTTGGCCAATGTAAACCTTATCATAATGTGGACATGCAACTTTATGAACTCCCGCCCTATGCAATTTGTCAATAGTGTCTTTAGTAGACCCCAACCTTGTTTTAATTTGATTATTTCTACTACTGTAGATAATATCGATACCAAATTTTCTAAATTTTTTACGAAGTTGACGTGTAAAATCGACGTCATATTCAACCACTACTCTCTTCCGATCTTTTGTTAGCGGTGTGAGTGTTGTGTGAGATTTTCTATGTTGAATTCGTTTCTTTTTATCATAAATGGCTTGTATGGTTCTTCTATTATATCCATTCTGCTCACCAATATCAAAAATATATTCCATTTCGTTTTTCTTACCTTCTTTACTGAGAGGCAAAGATTCCATACGGTGGATCATATGGTAGAAAGAAGCCATTTTATGCTGGGAGGGGTGGTTAGAAGTGTTAGGTATTACCCGCTTAGTATGTGTGGGTTTCCTAAAGATTTCGAATTCAAAGTGGTTGGAGTTTTTAACAACGACTACATCTAAAAATTGAAGCCTGTTGTTTTGATCAATTTCCAAAGTGAACTGGATATTTTTTGGAATACCATTCAAAATTTCTAAAAAACTTTCCTAGTCCCCCTGTTGTAAAATACAAAAAATATCATCAACATACCTCCACCAACGATCTGGTAAGCCGTCTTTTTCATTTAGTTTATTTTCTAAATGTGCCATAAAAAGCTCACATAAGAAAGGCGAAAGCGGATTCCCCATCGGTGCTCCTTTTGTTTGTTTGTAAAATTTCCCACGAAATGAAAAATGATTGTTTTCCATGCAAAGTCGAGTTAACTTCAAGTAACTGCGTACTTTATTTTAGGGTTGTCACATCGTTGGGAAAGAAGCCAATCTTCCAAAAGGTTTATTGCTTATTGTATATGCAAGTGATAAGTGAAAAGTGGTAGAATTAAATAGTGAAAGTGGATAAAAAGTGTAATGTGTAGCGTTTACCAACGTTATTTCTTACGTGGGGAATACTATCAACAATGGAAACACGTATGAAACGGTTTCCTTCGTATTCATTATGGTATCGGCCTAAAATAAAGAAAAAACGAAAAGGTGCGAGTCAATTACAGCCGCAACCGATCAGCAGGCTGTCAGCCGCGCAAGCCAAGCCAACAGGACGTTATCAAAATGAAGAAAACTAGGCTGTCATGTCTGAACGAACAATATACATGCGCAAAAATGAGCTACAACACAAGATAGTTTCGTTACCTTGTGTGAGCTATAGCTTTATGTGAGCTCTCATGAACAGCTTATTCATGAGGCTGTTAGAGTAAAAAGAGAGAGCTGTTGTCAGTATAGTGTCGCCCCACAGTGCAGTCAGCTCTGAGGTGTTGGGCGAGCTGAGGAGGTTGAGCGACTTTGTCCTTTCGTGTGAGAAAGATGGTCGAATAACAACCATTTTTTATTTGAATCTAACTTTGCACACGTATTTAGCTTAGCAAACTACATATTTTTCACTAGTGGGGGATTTTTTCAGGGGGGAAGGGTTTGAAATTTTCCTTAATTTTTTTAAGCGGCTATTGGTGAAAAGTCCAGGGTATAGAATTGAAAATTCTACCTTCGGAATCTCTTTTAACGCGAATAAATCGAATCTGTTTTACAATACGACTGATATTGACTAGATTTTGGCTGATGGCATCGCATGCAACGTTGTATGCAAGGTTTTGGACTTCGTTAACTGAAAAAACTGAGTTTTGCACTTTGTCTAAATTTCAAAGAAAAACATTATCTGTCTTGCATAATCATTATGACATTAACTAGCGATTCAAATATAAAAAGTAAGTTTAATTTTAGCGTCCCATGAACTATTTGCGTGGGAGCACACCACGCTCATACATCACGAGCGAAAATGCCAATGTTCTGGTTTAAACTGGGCTTATCCAGTTTTTTTCTTCAAATGATTCAGCCACACAGTGGAATCCCAGTTTTTACGTTCCCCAGTTTTTTTATCAACTCAAGCTCCGATTGTTTTTATCTAATTTAAAATTATTTCTAGAACGCGAAATTTGTAAACTGATTTATCACTCTTACAATTCTTTGGTAGGAGTTTCAGTTGAGTAGAGAAGCATTCCATGTATTTCTCCCTCTCTATCTCCTTCTCGCACGACCCTCAGCCAAATTGGTGTCAGCAGAAAGCATTCTTCAATTTTACCTCTGTTGCGTTCCTATTAATAAATATCACGAGACAGATAACAAGCTCAGAGCGCTTCGGAATTTGAACCTTACTGATATGTATGACGCATCAGTAATTTTATGTACATGTAAATATACAGAATGTATCGTGTTTTCGTGACTTTCTTTGATTCTATGCAGCGTTAATCGTAAGGAAAATTTTGATCATCTCCAACCTCAATATACCATACTCAATATACACGCAATAGTTGAAACACATCTGAATAACACCGCAAACGCAATACGGTACGATAACTAAATATCTCGTTGAGTGCATCATCACCGTTAAACTCGAAGCCATTCAGTGGGTTAGGTCTGACAAACGGCTCTAGGAAGTAATATCCTATTCGCACGTAAATTGCTGCGAAGGTCAGATGCAATTTTAAACTCATCAACACTTGATTGACTGCCGCGGTCGACTGCAGAAGGTAGGCAGAAGTGGCACTCAATCCCACATGTGTATGATATGCATACTTTTATAGTTATAGGTATGGTTAACAAATCAGACTGAGGTCTGAGGTTGCTGTCGAATGATGCGGGTTTTGTCGTCACGCCTCGCAATTGCTTTGTCACTCCAAACATAACGCCTTAATTAAATTTTTTTAAACAACTTTTCATTTGGTGTTGGAAGATGACTTAAGAACGCCAACATTGTAAATGGTATTGTTTCAGAAAAACACGAATCCGTACATTTTCTGTTTTCTTATTTTCAAAAAGGTAAATACTTACGTTGCAATATATCCGCCTATGTTGAACATGTACGCCCACAGTCGAATATTCAATTCAATTCAATTCGCTAATGTTGAATCATAAAACACCACACGAAAACCGGTAGCCTTAGAGCCGGTAGAAACAGCAGAAATGTCGCCCAAAAGCTATAAAATAAACTCCGCCGCCAGTCTCTGTCTGAAACTCTTCAAACTGCCATCGGCACCAGTGACCGGTAGTGTGCAGTGCAGCGCAGTACAGATGCCAGCATATCGTGCCGGTTACCGCATGCCGGCAGATCCCATCAACCATTTATCCTGACAAATGCCTCGAAAGCGCATTTTTACGACCTGGACATCCACGAGGTTTAAAATTAAGAGAGGAAAAATTAAACAGTCACGACGGGCGCGATTTCGCGAGCGTTGCGATTCTCAAACTGGAACGATTCTATAATCCTTATTCGTTTTAAAATTGGTTTTACGAAGAAAGAGAGCAACCACACACCGCTAGGTGGATTTAAACAATTTTTTGGCGATTTTTCTTATGCCTTTGACGTTACGCTTTTTTCTGTTGCTTCCAGTCATCCAAGCTGCAACCCAGACGTTGCTAATTAATCGCCATTAATTTTTGGTGCTAATTGCATACGGACAGATTGAAATTGCATCACAACAGCGCGGTGCATTTGACGGGGTGCAATATATTTTTATAGCGGTTCTAAATAAGCAAATAAATGGAAAACTGGAGGCTTTTTTTGCACGGTGACAATGGCGAGAAAAATTTGGCTTAAAATGTGGATACGACAATAATTTGTATGTGGATTCCTGCACAAAACACACAAAAAACAAAACAAAAATTGAATTGAATGTATCATATCCGAAATAAACTAATGATGCAAAGAGAATGGTATGATATTAAAAGTCGTAACACCAAACAATGTATAATAGTCCAAAAAATCAGATGTAATGTATGGAAAATATGTGCGATGTAATATGCCTAGTCACTAGCAAATTTGAATATTGTAGAAAGCACAATTTATTTCTCACCTTTCCGCTGTTTACCTTGGTAACACAAACATTGCCAAATTTGTTTATATCTGCAAATGTCGACTTTATTGAATAAAAGTTCCAAACCCTTACGAAACATCGCATTCCAGCTGTAAATCATGGCTTCATCTAAAAAATGATGACTGGTTAATTTTGTAACTGCAGGTCCAAATCGTCTTTGTAGCTTTTTCGACTGCTTAGTCAATTTGGATCGTCCAATTCAGCTTCCTATCTAGAAAAATACTCAGGTATCTATTTGACTTCTTTACAGGGGTTTAACAAAACCAATTTAGTGAAAAATTAGATATTGTGTGTTTCCTCCGTTTGGTGGATTACTAATTAAGTGGGATTTATGCTCCGCCTCTTTCGAGTGTACCAACTCAGGATGCGATGGTGTTTAGTGCCGTTTGAAGGCGGTTAGACAATGTTACGTCAGATTTTACGCGAATTATGAGGACTATATCATAGGCATAGCCAACAATCTCATTACCAAGGTCTTTTGATAAATATACTTTTTTAATTTATGGTAAAAAGTAAGATTTGTGATCGGACCAAGAACCAAGAATTCAACAATGAAGTACTAAGGCAAGCGGGAAAAATACTGAAATTCGAGCATACATTTTCAACAGCTTAGGCGCCATCAATAAATTATGTAACGACTTTTTTCGATATTTTCGATCCCCCCTCCCCTTCATAATAAGGCTCAGTAAGATTTTGCATAACCCCTCTCCGCCCTCCCCTCCATGATTCTTACGTAAAATTTTCTTTTTTGGGAAAAGATTATTTTCGAAGATGAAACTTTTTTTTAAACATAGCGTATTCGTAGAGGATAAAATTTAACACTAAGTAGAAATGAAGTAAAGTACAAAATCATTCAGCGACATTGAATTTACTGCTGTCCCAAGGTTCAACTATTAAGATCGCAGCGAAAAATAATTTAACTAATTTAATTTTTTTTTTCTCCCTTGTTTTTTTTAGTTTTTTTTTTTAATTTTTCGATCGTGCGTAAGATTCTCTTGAATACCCCTCCCCCCAACGTAAACCTTCGCACAAAATTTGGATATCCCCATCTCCCCCTAAACTCTTACATAATTTGTGGATGACCCCTTACCATCCACAGTACACTAAAGGACTTGAGAGAAATGGTGATTTGAGAGAAACCTTTTCCAATGTGCACCACAATGACTGGAACGAATGGACAAAATTTTATGAAGTTACTTACAATACCACAACTAACACAGCTGCCGGGTTCACACAGTTAGATAGAACCATTGACCAATGATATTCGGAACTAAAGTTAAAATCACAGAAACTGAAGTAGCGAAACAACATTTGATAGAACAGAATCAAACTAAAATTAAAATCCAATAGAAGATTTAGCTTACATAACTAATGAAAAAAATAGGATTTAATTATTTAGGACCATTTAAAACAACGGAAGTTGAAAAAAACAAACTGCACAATTAAAATCATGACAAACCAAACAAAAATCTACAAAAATCGTAGATTGAAGATGTGAAACAAGTTGTAACTGATTTGCGGAGTAACATAATAAAATGAATACACCATTTTCCCGAAATGGGGAAAGGTTTAGTATATTTATCCAAAGACGCGCCTATTCGCATAGCCTGAATACGGTGCCGTCGTTAAAATCTTCAAGGTTACGCGACTAATAGAGTTATGCTTATCGTCGCACAGTGTAGCGCCAGTAAGTTACTCCAGGAATCTTGTTAGAATGAAATGTTGCATGTCGTATAAATAAGCAAAGCCAATCGTTGAACAGATCAGGGCCGGCGTCGCATTATTTTCCCGAGTGGGTTCATGGGTGACAAAGGCTTAGCCGAGGGGGGGGGGGGGCGACCTGCTGATGCCTGAACATAATTTTGCGAAAAATCTACACTGAAATAACAAAAGAGTGCCAATGGAATGTTTAAGAGGAATTAGATTTTTGAATTTCGGTCAGTAGTAATGTTTGCACGAAAAAATGGACTTTTCTAGATGATAGAAATGGACTTTTTCCGGTGATAGTTTGCATTAAAAAATGGACTTTTTTCAGTGATAGAAAAAATCAAAGGCAGATAATTGATTTTAATGAATTTCCCATGGAAGGTGATTATATAGACTCACTTGCAAAATAAATTCCACGCCCTTGCGAGCGGCTCTCTGGGAGTTTCCCAGAACATTCACCATGGTGGACGAAAACATGTTTTCAAGTTCTTTCTTCGTTTTATTTGTAAATTCCTCCTCAATTTTCGCGTCAAAATTGTTGGAGTAAGTCTTACGCTTCTGGTTTGACTCTGGATGGGACGCAGCTGGGGAACGTTGGGTGGGTTAGCCGACCTGGGTGCCGCATCAATTTTCAGCCGCTTCATCTCCTCCAACGATTGCATCGAGTAGTCGACTCCAGATCCGGCCAGAGCACCTCGTCTTTGCCCCTATGGTATTTCTTAATGAACGACGCAGTTTCCGGCAGGCACTTCGTGCTATAAACGTCCCTGTTCACAGCCAGTACAGAGCTTCTCACTGATTATCAGCCACAGCAGCACCTTCTTGGGAACTTGGTGTGTGAAATGAATTTTACCTCAGAGCTCACTTCCTTCGGGGAGAAGTAAAATACGGAGTGCCCTGCCAGTCGTTGGCATCCAAGATGAGATAGGTCTCGGCGTCGACCATCACCATCACGTCGCGATTCGCTGGAAAAATCGACTCGACCATCTTATTCAGCCGCTGACACTGCGTCATTGCCTGCAGCTCCGAGACCAATGGACGGAACTGCCGCTTTCTGATGTCCATGTTCGCCAGGTACTTTTCCACTGTTTGGCCGGTTGCACTGACCTCCCGATCAAGCGTACGCAGCGATGTAGCCACTTTTCTCTCCGTCTTTCTCTTCAGAATTCTTTGGAGCTTCTTGTCGCTCAGAATCGTTGGCCGTACGAAACCGGTCTTTCTTTCGATGCTCTGATTGTAGTCCAGCAGTGCCAAGATGATGTAAATACCGGAACAAGCGTAAGCGGTGTCCCTTTTCCGTACGATGTCCGTTTTCGACGCGGCGGGGTACCGTTCTTTGATCGCGCTTACTTCTGAACGGAGAAGCTTCACTGTTTTCTCCATTACGGTTAGAGTTCGAGTCAATTTTTTTCTGCTGACTCATGGGTTACTATGATTGATGCTGCATGGGTAGTTTCGTCAGTGCGTGTAAAAGTAAACCCATGAAAAATTGGCATTTTTGAGCATTTTTTTAATGCAAACGTTAGGGCTCAACAAATTTGTCTTTTCGAAAAAAGTCTCCGTCCAAAATTTCAGCTTATTCGGACTTCTGATGAGGTTTCACTTACAGTCTTGAAAGTCTTACATTTTTGACCAACCTAAAAATGCACAATAGTAGTTCTTGAAGTTTCCGAAATCGATTTTTTTATAGCATATCTCTTAGAAATGCACGAATTATCGAGATCTGATGTTATTTCATAAAAATTTGTTAAAAAAAATCAATTTCAGGGACATGGAAACTTTTACGTTGGGAGCAGGGTTGATATTTGTTGACACTCTTGAGTGAAAGTGAAAAAAAGCATCCATAAACGTTATTTTTTTACAATCCTTTCAGAGTTCTCCCTTCCCGCTTTTTGCATGGAAGTGAACTGTCAAAACACCTGATTATATTTCATGCGATGAAAGCAAGACAACAAAATCAGTTTATCAGTTAACGAAGATTGTCAAGGCATCGGTCAGTGTCAGTGAAAAAGTGTTTCGGTGAGGTTCATTTTGGTTGAGTGAACTGTTTGTTTTGCTTTTTCGCTTTGAAGTGAAGATCATTTGGTTGGATTTGTCGTCAAATTTTATTCCGTAACCGTGAACGATGCCCGCGATCTATTTCATCTGAGTATAACAGCACGTTACTAGGACGAAAATCTAGTGTATCTGAAAGAGTGCTGCGATCATTGGAAGTGAAAATTGGAAATGATTGGCTGTAATTTTCGAAGAGTTTTGCTGGGGAAAATGACTTTTATCAGCACTGGTTGGGAGACTGGAGCTACACCAGAACACACACGAGACACATCCAGCTCGAACATTTTTAAAGATCATCGATCAAAAAACTGTATCTCTGACCGCTTTGAGGCTCTACTTCCCGAAGTCCGATTGAGCTCAAATTTGGCACAGGAAATTTTTACGAGAAAACAAAGCTTTAGAACGAGCGGGGGCCTAGTGTGGTTGGTAAAGTCTCCGCCAACCACGCTCGACGCCTGGGTTCGAATCCGACCGCCGACATAGGTGTCGATGGTTATGAGGTGGCGTGATCCACTAACAACCAACCCAACTGGTCTAGATTCAATCCTAGCCGACACCGGGAGATTTTCTGAGGCGAAAAATCTCTGGGATCACGCCTTCCATCGCATGAGGAAGTAAAGCTGTTGGCGCCGGTGCGTTGATAAACGGGTCGTGAGTTAGGGTCCTGGGTGTGGAGTCGCCTCCCTGGGCGTCGGTGATTGGCCACAACAGTGGCGGAACTAGACCGACGGAAAATAAGCGAGAATAAAAAAAAAATAAACTTTAGAACTCTATCGTAAATGAAATTTTCTATCGTTAATGAAACAATTGAAAAAATAATCCTTTTCCCTTAATAACATTACAACTGTACATAAATTTGTAGATTTATAACCTTTCGCTTAACGATATCCCTCGAAAAATCTGTCGCTCGCAACATTACATTTTTTTTTTGGTTTTGTCTGATAGTTCCGTGTGGGTAAGTACCCACATGGATATATTCCGAGTGGGTACTACTACCCATACTACCCACATGAAACGCCGGCCCTGGAATAGATTAGGCATAATTAATCATCGAACGTGTTTTGATATGAACGGAACCGATTCGCATAAGTCAGAGTTTAAATTCCCCTGTGGACAGCCTTTTGTCGCTTAAACCGTGATCGGAATATTTCTCAATGTAGCTGTGATTTCTCTGCTCGAAACCATCCTCTGAATCCAGATCATTATAGTGTTGTTAATTGTCTATTTAGAAGAGTTGTTTTGATTGAAGCATATGTATTGTAGAAATCGGCTTCAATATCAATATCGAGAAATACATATAACGCCGTCTCTTGATGCTTCAGCAACTTTTCGATTAGGGTCACCATGCCATGAAGAGCAGTTTCCGTCGATTTACCAGGTTGGTAAGCGTGCTTATCGTAATATTTTGTCTGTTTTTTCCTATCTTCGATACAAAAATCACTTTGATTTTCCGCCAACTAACCGCCTAGGGTGAAGCTTGCACGAGAAATAGACCTCCGTGAACAACCTTCAAAACCACAATCGAGTCACTGGATGCCGTACGCCTTGTCCTCGGACACTGCGACACACAGACCATTCTTTCAGAGGCATGTCATATTTTGACTATCTCGGCAAAGTTTGCGCTACAGAGTGTGAGGTCAGAGCCCTCGTCTCGCATCGATTAACACTTGCGTACCCGACCCCTCCGGAGCCGAAAAAATCAAAATTCTTTTACCTGCCATTCTTCAAGATCTGCCCCGATTTTGATCGAATCCTTTTCAAAAGATCACAAATTTATCGCAGTTTTGACGTGGGACTACGTCTTTGTTTACTATATTGGGATGCATTCTGTAAAATTGGAAATGAAACTAGCAAATGTTGCGTCAGATTTCAAACGTTAATAACAGCATAACCACATGATGGATAACAATAGCTAATATATTATTGAATAGATAAAATGTACAACAATTTTGTAATATGCTTGTTATCACTTTAATTTCATTGCTAGGCGGTAAAATTGATAAAAAGTTTCAATAACAAATTTCCGCGAATAATGAACCAATTACATGCGAGCATTCCTAGCACAGACGACGTGAATGGACACCATCCGTTCCCTGTGATATTCTCTGTATCAATATCGAAATAAGAATTGACAGAGTCTCCCCGTCCCAATTGGTCAATTTGTTTTTGCTTCCATGAGCTTAGACTAATATGATGTCTCGAAGGTAAAAGCTTTCCAAAAAGTATGAAACAATCCCCATTCTTGAATAATTTCTTAACCTGCTTTCAGACCCTAATAAAAACTGATGTCTTGAAAGAAAACATGCCGGTAAAGCAACAGCACCAGTGGAGTAAAGAACCGCAGGTCTCTCGTCGTCTATGATTGCAGCAGTACTCTTCTATTCGTACATTTCAGCGGTACACTTTTATTCGTACTGCAGCGGTACACTTTTGTTCGTACATTTCTATACGTGTGCAATCGAGGAAAAACTGCAATGCTGCTGTTGATGGTGATTGAAAGTTTATCTCATAAATATGATTACCATAAATTACTCAACAAGAATTGTAAATTTTTGCAACGGATTTTTATTTAATTTTATCTTCGATATTCACTAAATAATCGTGACCGGATAGTATCGAAAGAGTGAATTCCTCCATATATACATTTATAGAAGAGTAAGAGCCTGCGAATGCTTGTGAATTTATTGTTTATTTACTAAGATTCATTCAGAATCTCTTTTTACATTTCAAAATTGTTAGATGATATATTATTATTCTAAGCTTTATATATTATAGCGTATATTAGCTGTCTTCGTAATGCAGCGAGTGTAGTTGTAGGCAAATGAAAAATTGTTGTTGATTGCTACGATTTTTTGCTGGAACTTGTTAATAATTTTGTTCAAAATATCTTCTTATGTTTGCCAATTGATGAACCTTTGTAAGGGCTTCCATGTTATTTTGAAAGTAAGATCCATATTATAGATTTGATTTTATCAGAGTTAAATAAGACAAAACCATTCATTATGATTACGTAACTATTATTGGATTTGGTTTTTGAGGATATAGAGTTAATTCTGACTTTGACGCATTACGAGAAATTCTTGGTGCTTCTTCAACAAGCACGATATGCTTGTACCTTGTCAAATACTTGTTGTTTGCACAAAAAATACTACAGGCATAATATCGTCAGATATAAACGATATTCTTTTGTGTGTTGTTGAATATATTTTAAAAATTGATTTCCAGGGGAAGCTGAAAATAAAAATACGTACAGTCATACAGTGAGCAAACACATTGATTCTGTCTGCAGACTCTGTATGTTTTGTAACAAAAAATCCCCTATTTACAGTGTTTAGTCCCAAGTCACCATTTCATACAACCCTAGGGCTGTATACCTTGTAGTTTTTGGGACAGTAGGGGACGTTTCGAAATTTTCCGTTGTTCAAGATGTATCGAAGGAAACCGTGGGGTGAGCACTCTTCCAGAGACACAGGCTAGATTAAAAACGGTAGCGAAATCTTGCTTGCGACATATAAATCTTTAAGTTTTTGGTAAAGAACACTATTAACGATCGGTATTAACTACTAACTATTAACTATTAACGATCAGAATAAGTTCAGATCTTGCGGAATGGCAGGTAAAGAATTTTCATTTTTTCGGCTCCGGAGGGGGATCGGGTACGCAAGTGTTAAGGTGGGGATGTTCCTTGTATTGCATATATTAACCTCGTTGGAAGTAAGATGTTCAAAGAGGTACTAACCCCTGTTGTTAGCATTCGAGCTGCCACAAATCGTGTGGTGAGCGTTCGCATCGCATCCGATGATAAACGGCTTTCTAATCGTTTTGCATTACCGCAAGAGTGCACAAACCTCAAGAGGAGGAATATCGTCCGGGAAAGTAAGCGCATGCGATGACCATATCCTGTTTCCCGTTGGACGTCGGGACTTTTCCTGTTCTGCAACGATTTCACGTTGAATAAACTCTGTTATTGGGATTCGGTCTTAACAGAATTGTAGCCTTTGGTTTTTAAAGTAACTCATCATTTTAGCCCGTGAAAATGAGCACCCTTGGACCAGAGCAACAGAGAGTTATTTTTTGATGAACTTTCTGCCAAGAACCCTGAAAAACCCCCTTAGCGTTATGAAGGATGCAGCGAAAGCTGCCCATTGAGTGTTGAATACGCCTGTGGTTGAATCAGCAGAGGATGGCTGGTTTATGTAACCTTTGCTTAGATACCGGCACGCCTTGCCTGCTATAAGCGATGGGCAACAAACATATGGCCAGCATCGGCAGGTGGCTTCTGAAACCATGGTTTGCAAGCTGAAGATGGTTGAGGCAATGGAAATGGAGTTTTCTGCGAAACCTTGCTTTCACTCGCAGGTGGGTAAATCAGCAGTGTTTGAGGTATTCGTTGAGTAGGTACTTACTTACTTACTTAGATGGCCGTACGCCCTATAACGTGGTTCCGCCAATTCACTCGGGCCATGGCTGCCTGCCTCCAGTTCCGCGGGCACCCGGTACTTTGCAGATCGTGCTCCATCTGGTCCACCCATGTCGCTCGTTGCGCCCCTCGCCTTCTCGTTCCCGCCGGATTTGAAGCGAACACCAATTTTGCAGGGTAGCTATCCGGCATTCTAGCTACATGCCCTGCCCAGCGCATCCTTCCAGCTTTAGCCACTTTCTCAATACTGGGTTCACCGTAGAGGCGCGCAAGCTCGTGGTTCATCCTACGCCCCCACACTCCGTTCTCCTGCACACCGCCAAAGATGGTTCTTAGCACCCGACGTTCAAAAACTCCGAGTGCTCGCAAGTCCTCCTCGAGCATTGTCCACGTCTCATGCCCGTAGAGAACGACCGGTCTTATTAGCGTTTTGTACAGGATACACTTGGTGCGAAGACTCAGATTTTGCGACCGTAGTTTTTTATGGAGCCCATAGTAGGCACGACTTCCACTGATAATACGTCTCCTTATCTCCCGGCTGGTATCGTTGTTTTCAGTTACCAGAGAGCCGAGATACACAAACTCGTCGACCACCTCGAACTCATCCCCGTCGATTGTTACCGTATTGCCTAGGCGTGCCCTGTCGTGCTCGGACCCACCTGCAAGCATATACTTAGTTTTTGACGTATTAATCTTCAGTCCGATCCTATCTGCTTCACGTTTCAGTCGGGTATACTGGTCTGCCACCGTCTCAAACTTTCTGCCGACAATATCCACGTCAACCGCAAAGCAAATAAATTGACCTGATCTGTTGAAAATCGTGCCCCGCATGTCAAACCCGCTCGTCTCATAACACCCTCTAGCGCGACGTTAAACAATAAGCAGGAGAGACCATCACCTTGTCGGAGCCCCCTGTGAGACTCGAATGGGTCCGACGTTCCACCCGAAATTCTCACACAACACTTCACATCCTCCATCGTAGCCTTAATCAGTCTTGTCAGCTTCCTCGGGAAGCCGTTTTCGTCGAGAATTTTCCATAGCTCTTGTCGGTTTATTGTATCGTATGCGGCTTTAAAATCGACGAAAAGATGGTGTGTAGGGACTCTAAACTCACGGCACTTTTGGAGGATCTGTCGCAGTGTAAAGATTTGGTCAGTCGTAGACTGTCCTTCCATGAAGCCGGCCTGGTAGCTTCCTACAAACCTGCTGGCTAATGGTGACAGGCGTTGGAAGATGACCTGGGAAAACACTTTGTAGGCGGCATTCAGGACTGTGATCGCTCTATAGTTCTCGCAGTCTAGTTTGTCGCCTTTTTGTATATAGGGCAGATAACCCCTTCTTTCCACTCCTCCGGTAGCTGTTCTGTTTCCCAGATCTCGACGATCAGCCGATGCAGCGAGCTAGCCAGTTTGTCGGGGCCCATCTTAATATGCTCAGCTCCGATGCTGTCTTTTCCGGCCGCTTTGTTGTTCTTGAGCTGCTGGATCGCATCCTTAACTTCGCTTATTGTTGGGGGTGGCATATCTTCGTCGTTCGTTGCACCGACTACGTCTTCTCCGCTCTTGTTGTGGTCTCCTGCTTGCACGCCATTCAGGTGTTCATCGTAGTGCTGCTTCCACCTTTTGATCACGTCACAATCATCCGTCAAAATGCCTCCATTCTTATCCCTACACATTTCGGCTCGTGGGGCAAAGCCTCTGCGGGATCCGTTGAGTTTTACCTTTGTTATACTATTACCTTTGTTATACTATTACCTTTGTTATACTATTACCTTTGTTATACTAAACAAAGGTTATAAAATCGGTCGAAAAACGCAAAATAGATCCATGATCCGGAGGGTCGAATCGTATATACCATTCGACTCAACTCGACGAACTGAGCAATGTCTGTTCGTGTGTATGTGTGTGTGTATGTGTGTGTGTGTGTGTATGTATGTTGTCTGTATGTATGTGCCGCAAAATACTAACGCACCTTTCTTACAGAACGCAATATCCGATTTTATTGATCTTATACGCAAACGAAAGCTACTGTGCTCCCTCAGAATGCTACCGAGTGGATTTTTGATTAGTGGCTTAAATTTATAAATATTGATCAAAGAGTATTTTTTATATAAGAAATTTAACTTTTAAGGCAAAATTAATGGCACGGAGAGCCAAGTGTTGTAATCCAATTTACTCAGATCGACGAATTGAACAATTTATGTACATTTGTGTATGTGTACTTGTTCGTATGTATGTGTAAATATGTTGTTTATATGTGTAGTATATCAAAATCGACACAAAAAAAAAACTCTCTTTACAGAACGCTCATTCCGAATTTGATGTTCGCATGCTCAAATGAAAGCCCCAGAGATCTTTGAAAATCATATTTTACTTTGAAAATTGATATTTTACTTTCTGTATAATTTTTCTCTCTCACTGCTCTTTCTTCTTCTCTATCCCTCTTTTTTCGTATCGCTATTTATTTTTCAAAGAAAATCAACAATCATGGACAAATTTTCATAACCTTTACACTCTTCGTAGTGCGTCTCAACTGGTGTAAATAAATTACCCTTTAACTTTTTTCTTGAAAATTTGAACCCGATTTTACAAGAAACTGTAATGCTTACTTAGCTCCTGTTCATCCGAAGCTCCCGTCCTCACTTCTTATAAAATATATACTAAATTGTAGGTTGAATCTAGATTTGCGAAGAGTAAGAAACATTTACAGCTTTCGGGAGCCAAGCATTGTAGCAAAATCTAATCCCACAGTTCGCATGCTCAAATGAAAGCATGCGATGCAGATACACTAAGGTCGCTTTTTACGCGGGTTTTTTTACGCGGGTTTTTTACGCGGAATCCGGAATTTACGCGGTTTTTTTTTACGCGGATTCCGGAATTTACGCGGTATTTTTTTTTGCCCGGATTTCGATTCCCCTTCACTCGGAATGCAAAATTAACGATGTTTTTTTTTTACGCGGATTCCGGAGTTTACGCGGTTTTTTTACGCGGATTCCGGAATTTACGCCTTTTTTTTTACGCGGATTCCGGAATTTACGCGGTTTTTTTACGCGGATTCCGGAATTTACGCGGTTTTTTTTTATGCGGTTTCTTTTTACGCGGCACGTATCCCCCGCGTAAGAAGCGACTTTAGTGTATTTTGAAAAGCTTTACCAAAGATGTATAGACCTATTTACGTACGTATGTGTTAGTGCCACCCGTTGAGAAAAACACAAATAAATCGCTGTTTTATTTGCAATGCTACGTTTTGGAGCGGGGGCCTGGCGTGGTTGGTAACGTCTCCGCCAACCACGCTCGACGCCTGGGTTCAAATCCCACCGCCGACATAGGTGCCGATGGTTGTGAGGTGGCGTGATCCACTCACAACCAACCCAAATGGTCTAGATTCAATCCTAGCCGACACTGGGAGATTTTCTGAGGCGAAAAATCTCTGGGATCACGCCTTCCATCGCATGAGGAAGTAAAGCCGTTGGTGCCGGTCCGTTAATCAACGGGTCGTGAGTTAGGGTCCTGGGTGGAGTCGCCTCCCCGGGCGTCGGTGATTGGCACAACAACAGTGGCGGAACTAGACCGACGGTAAATAAGCGAGAATAAAAAAAAAAAATGCTACGTTTTGAACAGCTGGAAAATTTTTCAGTTGAATACTTATTTTATGTATCAAATTTGTAACCAGGAATCTAAAGTAGCTGTTGAACGTTATCGGCAAAATTAGGAAAAAGTGTTGAAGCAACTCTACATGGCTATACACGTTTACTAGTGTGCGCAGGTGAAAAGTCACTTATCTCTATGAATGATACACTATGCTCATGTAAGATATAAATATTGCTTTCTAATTTAAGACAAAGTGCAAACAGAGTATCCATGTTATTCCACTTCTCGTTATCGCAGCAAGTCTTTATTTCGGATTTTTTCATACAGCCTAGGCCTTCGAGAAGAATAATGTTCTCGCCTACACTCTGAAAATCTAAAATTCTCAAAGATCGTGGAGAACCTGCATTTTCAGATAATGCATTTGAGATAGAAATGAATTGACAACTTTCATCAATAGCTATATTCTAAACTATATTTCGATAGCTATATTCTAAACTATATTTCGAGAGCAGGTTTGTAGAAGTTTGCTTCAATTCGTAAAAAAACTTGATGCTGATTCATAAATCTAGGTCCTGCGATTTCTGAAAATAAAGCGAATAAGTAGAACCGCATTAAACTAACATACATGTTTGCTGTTCTAGTGTGAAATCAGCATCATTGTTATCTATCACTGTTTCCCCACGTTCGATTATCTCAAAAAAAAATTCAATTACTTCTAGCCAGCATTTAAAAATTGGTTTGTGATCGAAAAACTAAGACTCATGTACTTCAGTGATTACATCCATATTATTTGCAAAAACCACGTCAAGCTTTAATTCAATGATCGTCTTTGGTTAACTCTCTGAAAACTATCTCTCAAATTCATTCCATTCATTATTGAAATTGGATTTATGATGGTATACAATTTGTAAGTGACTGGCCAAATATGTATATAGTAATAGTTAGTATAACAAAGGTTTCTGCACCACTAGGTGGATTAGTTTAGGTTTTTGGTAGAACTTTCGTGTTTCGTGTGTGCGGTGCAGCTGCTCGAGTTCTTCACATTCCTCCTCTTCCTGGCGACGCTTTTTTTCCTTAAAGAGTTGGACTTGCTGCCTCCGTTTCAGTCTATATCGCTCCACATTCTGACGGGTGGCTCTACGCAGCATTGTTGCCCGTGCTGTGTTCTCCTCGTCCAAAATCTTCCGATATTCTTCGTCAAACCACTCGTTACGTCGATTCGGTTGCACGTGTCCCAGGACTTCCTCCGCAGCACTGCTGATAGCTGTTTTCACGGCATTCCAGCAATCTCCCTAGAGGGGCTTCTTCAAGCTCTCCCTCTTTTGGCAATGCAGCTTCGAGCGATGACGCGTACTGTGTTGCGATGTCGTGTTGCTTCAGTCGCGCGAGATTATACCGTGGCGGGCGACGGTACCGTATGTTATTAACAACGGATAGTTTTTGGCGTATCTTAACCATCACTAGGCAGTGATCCGAATCGATGTTAGCGCCTCGATGTGATCTGACATCGATAATGTCCGAGAAGTGCCGACCATCTATCAAAACGTGGTCGATTTGTGTTTCTGTTCTATACGGTGATCTCCAGGTGAGTCTATGGTGGAGGCTATGCTGGAAGAAGGTGCTACGTATGGCCATGTTCTTGGAGGTGGCAAAGTCGATTAGTCTGAGGCCATTCTCATTCGTCAGCTGGTGTGCACTGAATCGTCCAATCACCGGTCTGTACTCCTCTTCCTGGCCAACCTGAGCGTTGTATGGTAGTAATGACTGAATTGATCGTTCTCCATGTACCTTACAGATCGTCGCAACAGAACTTTCCTTCCGTGTGTTGACCGTCGACCTGCTCACCTTGTGCATGCGAGCTTTATCAAACATATAGTTTCGTAAAATACGTTGCTCGGTGATCCCCAGGAACAGTTCAATGGTTTCCTCGCTACCTTGCGGTTCCTTACGTACCACTCCAGTGCAAAGATTTAATTGCTCTTTTTTTTTTTTTTTTTTTTTTTAAGGGGGGATTTGTTAGTAGCTTAAGTATTTATGATAAATATTAGTAAATAATGAGTATGTGTGTCCAATCACAAATGGTGACTTCTCAACACTGTTAGAAATTTGTAATTCTAATTGTTAGGATTTGTTTGCTTTCGCAATTAGGACTTATCATTCGTAGGGATTTAAACCTACTTGTCAGAAAAGGAGAAGTAAACTTACAACTAACTTATTTGCTAAGTTATTGGCTATAAAGAGAGTTTATCGTAGCAATTGAGGATTGCAACGATTTTTGTCGAAAATTGTTAATAATTTTATTTGACATAGCTTCTAATGGTTCAACACCAGTAAGTCTATGTAATTCGAGTGTACCAAACCAAGGAGGACGCTTCAAAATCATTTTCAGAATTTTATTCTGAATCCTTTGGAGCGTTTTCTTCCTTGTTGAACAGCAACTTGACCAGATCGGTACAGCATAAAGCATTGCTGGTCTAAAAATTTGTTTGTAAATCAAAAGTTTGTTCTTTAAACAAAGTTTAGAATTCCTGTTAATGAGAGGATATAAACATCTCGTATATTTGATGCACTTGGCTTGTATACTCTCAATGTGCTCTTTGAAAATAAGTTTTTTATCATAAATTAGTCCCAAGTACTTAACCTTGTCGGACCAACTTAAAATAACCCCATTCATCTTGACAACGTGATTATTGTTTGGCTTGAGGAAAGAAGCCCTAGGCTTATGCGGAAAAATTATCATTTGAGTTTTAGAAGCATTGGGAGAGATTTTCCACTTTTGCAAGTAGGAAGAAAAAATATCTAAACTTTTCTGCAATCGACTGCATATGACACGAAGACTTTTTCCTTTTACGGAAATGCTTGTGTCATCGCAGAACAATGACTTTGTGCATCCTGGAGGCAAATCAGGAAGATCTGAAGTGAATATGTTGTACAGGACTGGACCCAAGACTGAACCTTGAGGCACACCTGCTCTGACAGGAAATCTATCAGATTTTGAATTCTGATAGACAACCTGCAGAGTTCGATCAGTAAGATAATTTTTTAAAATTTTGATTAGGAAAATTGGAAAATTAAAAGTTTGCAATTTCGCAATCAAACCTTTATGCCAAACACTGTCGAATGCTTTTTCTATGTCTAAAAGAGCAGCTCCAGTGGAATAACCTTCAGATTTGTTAGCTCGTATCACATTAGTAACTCTGAGCAATTGATGAGTTGTGGAATGCCCATGGCGAAATCCAAACTGTTCATTTGCAAAAATTGAATTTTCGTTGATGTGTGACATCATTCTGTTAAGAATAACTCTCTCAAACAGTTTACTTATTGAAGAAAGCAAACTGATTGGTCGATAACTTGAAACTTCAGCTGGGTTCTTATCCGGTTTTAAAATGGGAGTAATTTTTGCATTTTTCCATAATTTGGGAAAATATGCAATTTTGAAGCAGCAATTGAAAATATTCACTAAAAATTCCATTGTGATCTCAGGGAGATGTTTGATTAGTATATTAAAGATTCCATCGTCACCAGGTGCTTTCATATTCTTGAAATTTTTAATAATTGATTTAATCTCTTTTAAGTTAGTTTCAATTATTTCTGCAGGTAAAAAATTCTGGGAAGAAATTAAATCAAATTGACGTGTGACTTCATTTTCAATTGGACTCACAAAATTCAAATTTGAGTTATGAACACTCTCAAACTGCTGAGCAAGTCTTTGAGCCTTTTGTTCATTGGATACAACAAAACGTTCACCATCCTTTAAAACTGGAATAGGCTTTGAAGGTTTCTTAAGAAGCGTCGACAGCTTCCAAAAAGGTTTTGAATATGGTTTCAATTTTTCAACTTTAGTCTCAAAATTTTGATTTCTCAGAAGAGTAAATCTATGTTTAATCTCTTTCTGTAAATCTTTATAAATAGTTTTAAAAACAGGGTCACGAGAACGTTGATATTGACGTCTGCGGACATTTTTCAAACGAATTAGAAGTTGAAGATTTTCGTCAATTATTGGTGAATCAAATTTCACTTGAGCCTTTGAAACAGAATAATTCCTGGCATCAACAATTGCACATTTTAATGCTTCCAAAGCGGAATCAATATTCACTTCGTTTTGCAAATCAAGCTCATTATTGAAATTTCTCTCAATATAATTTTTGTATCTTTCCCAATTAGCTTTGTTATAATTAAAAACAGAGCTCATAGGGTTTAAAACTGATTCATGTGATAAAGAAAAAGTTATTGGAAGATGGTCAGAATCAAAGTCAGCATGTGTGATCAAATCACTACATTTATGACTTTGATCTGTCAGCACCAAATCAATTGTTGAAGGGTTTCTTACAGAAGAAAAGCATGTAGGACTATTCGGAGACAAAATAGAATAGTATCCTGAAGAACAATCATTGAATAAAATTTTGCCATTGGAATTACTTTGAGAATTATTCCATGAACGATGTTTAGCGTTAAAATCGCCGATTATGAAAAATTTCGAACGATTTCTGGTGAGTTTTTGTAAATCACCTTTAAAATAATTTTTGAGCTCGCGTGTGCATTGAAATGGTAAATATGCTGCGGCAATAAATAAAATCCCAAGTTCAGTTTGAACTTCAACTCCCAAAGTTTCAATAACTTTCGTCTCAAGATGGGGAAGAGCACGATGTTTGATTCGGCGATGAATAACAATTGCAACTCCACCGCCGGAACCCTGAATCCTATCATATCTATGAACCACGTAATTGGGATCATATTTTAATTTTATGTTAGGTTTCAAAAATGTTTCAGTAATAATTGCAATATGCACATTATTTACTGTTAAAAA
The DNA here is from genome assembly GCF_029784165.1 of Wyeomyia smithii. Lineage (NCBI taxonomy): Eukaryota > Metazoa > Arthropoda > Insecta > Diptera > Culicidae > Wyeomyia > Wyeomyia smithii. The sequence continues at coordinate 113,240,266 of NC_073695.1, read as the reverse complement.
ATTAAAGAGCTCATTCTCATTGGCCTTCAATGAGCAAGCATTCCAATTCAAAATTTTGATTGGTTTATTTAAAATCATTGCTAAATTTTAAAATTAGAAACAATTCTAATAGTAAAATTTGTGCCTATTTGAATGGCTTCAAACATTGATTTTGCCTGCAACATGGCGTTCATAAGATCGAACATTGCCTGTTGCAAAAAAGAAAGTTTACCTGCCGTAATAGGCCCCAGGCAGTTGACATTAGAAAAAATATTTTCGGCAGCAATATTAGCTGGAGTAATAGGTGTACAATTATTTTCTAGCGTGTTTTGCTTACCCATATTAACAGTCATTTTAGAACTACCAGGACTAGGCGGTATAATGTTCGAACTACCTGTAACCTGTGCATAAGTTAAACGGGTATGCAAAGGAGTAGGTAAACTATGCGTCAATGGTACGCTTGGAGAATTTTGTTTTGAAGTTGGTTTTAATTGAGAAATTGAATTTTGTTTACCTTGCCTTGCCTTAACAATTGCTAAACGGACTGGGCATTGATAAAAATTTGACATATGGTTGCCGTTACAATTCGCACAGCGAAAATTTTTACTCTCTTTCACAGGACATGTGTCCTTTTTGTGAGAAGAGTCTCCACAATTAAGACATTTTTGGTCCATGTTACAGAATTTGGAACCATGGCCATAACGTTGGCAAGTACGGCATTGGGTGATATGCTTTTCACCTCCGCCATACTTCCTATAAGTTTCCCACTTTACACGCACATTATACAAAGCATGTGCTTTTTCAAAATATTTTAAGTTGTTAACCTCATTGCGGTTAAAATGAATTAAATAATTAACAAGGGAAATTCCAGTTCTCTGACTGTTTTCGCCTCGTGATTTTTGTTTCATTAGAATTACTTGAGTAGCGGCTATGCCAAGTAATTCTGTTAAAGTAAGTTTGATCTCATCAACGGTTTGATCGTTGGTGAGACCTTTCAAGACAACCTTGAACGGCTTGGCGTTCTTGGTGTCATATGTAAAAAATTTGTACATCTTGTCAGTTAAATACTGAACAAGACGATCACGACCCTTTACTGAGTCGGCTAATAAGCGGCATTCACCTCTACGGCCAATTTGATAGGTAACTTTAACGTCAGAAACAAACGTTGAAAGTTCCTTTTTGAATATATTAAATTCAGAAGAAATAGTTACCACAATAGGTGGAACTTTCTCCTTTTTTAAAGATTTTATATTTTGTATAGTTTCATTATTGGTAACTTCCATTTCACCAGCTTCTTGCTCAGGCAAAATATCAAAAGGATTGTCACTACAGACACTCGATGTGTCAGAAAGAGATGCCTCTCTTTTCCTCCCCGCAGCGATGCGAGGTTTCTTTTTCCGTCCAGCCATTTCAGGTGATACGAAAAAAGTTAAAACAAATGTTAAATTCAAAAGTAGGTAGTCTTGAGAAAGACTGATGGAAAATAATTTTCAGGTAGTCTTTAAAAGACACACTGACAAAACACAAACTTTGAAGCTATAGGCAGTCAAAGACCAGTCCACAAGCAACCGAAAAAACGTCTGATCTGTAGGACAGTTCAAGACGCACTGATTTAATTGCTCTGATTCTGGTTTAATCACAGTAATTTCTCGTTTGAAGTGTCCACGCTGTTGGAAAAATAACCTGCGATCAGAATCGCTTTTTCCAGCCATTCATCTGTTTCGTTGTCGGCGCAGGACAAATAGAGGTAACTCCTGACCATAGTCCTGAGTAGAGGAGAGTCTTGTGCGGCAACCTAGTATCAAATCATACACAGTTCCAAGTTTCTCCTTGGACAGATGTTGGGTTAGGTAACCGACAAGGGTAAAGATGATGTCAGGTTCGAGGGATCTTCGCCATTGCGGACCCGAGACTTTCGGCGGTGGTATTTGGTGGCGAGACGTCGTCTGATCTTAACCGCTTAACAGCAGCTTGACTTTGTAAATCGTGCTTACGGGAAGGTCGGGAGGCGAGCATTCTGGCATCAACCTTCAATGTGCCTTCTTTGTAGTATACCGCGTACCTGCGCTTTTGAGCGTTGCAGAGAAGCTTCTCTCTCTCTTTTCCTTTAAGAAATTGAGGACCATGGAGAGAAAGGATGCAGCGAATCGCTGCTTCCATCTCCTGATCAAGAAATGTTCGTTCGACCATTTTCTTCGTCACCTGTTGAGTGGTTTTGTTGAAGTTATTTGTTATGTTTGTATCTTTCATGTGAATCCCACGAGAAGCTAGGAAAATGGGTGCCATAGTCCCGCTTAATGCAGTAAGGGTAGAGGAGCAGTGGAGGAGGCCATGGTACTTCGCTGGCTACGTTCGCGTCTAGGGCATTTGATGAACCCCCCTGCTATTCATCCATCGAGACGGGTAGCGTGACACCTTTGATAAGAGGTTCATCACTCGCGATTTACGCAGTCTTAACCATTATCTTGATTTTTGCTCACATTTCCTGCTCTACCCGTCAATCGCTAGACTTTCTTACACACAAAGTGAGAAACTAACCACATTTATCCGTTCAGTCGCAGAGTTTATTTTTACTTACAATCATCGTGTGCGAAGGGTGAATATTTGTTTCTTCTGTCAGTTTATAGGCTGTATTACACTCGTTAACCAAGCGTCAAATATTTGTCACTTTTCGACAGATAAAATTTTGATAAAATTTTGGTCAAAGATAATTGTTTACCAAAATTATTTGACAAACTCATTGCACTTTGAAAATATTTGACAGAGAATTCTTTCATTTGAATTCTTTCTGTCTGACAAACACACTAAATATGTTTGGCCAAACAGTAGAAAAATACTTTACAGAGGTGTTTGATGTCAAGTAAATTTGACCATTACACTGACGGTCAAATATTTTTTCCGAAAATCATCAAATATTTGACCATTGGCCAAAGAGTGTGAGAGGGAGCAGTTTTCGTTAGCTTCTCAGTTGGACAAAAAAGAAAACATGTAGGCTTTTAATAAAGCCACATCTCAACTGATATTGAGTTTAATATTATAGGAAGATTCAGAACTCATTACGAGTGCGTATTCTGTAGAACAATTTTATACTGTTTTTGTCGCACCCCAGAGCAATGAGAACTGTAACGCAATTTTCAGATGTTCGTTGAGCGATTCATTTCACTCATCTTGCGTGCGCGAATGAGTTATTTTCAAGAGTTTCACTGGGTCTCTGCTATGCGAAATTTGAAAAAAAAACCGATAAAATTTGTAAAATTTGTAAAACACGCTAAACTGTAAAAAAATGTAAAATTTGTATAATTTGTAAAATTTGTATAATTTGTAAAATTTGTAAAATTTGTAAAATTTGTAAAATTTGTAAAATTTGCAAAATTTGTAAAATTTGTAAAATTTGTAAAATTTGTAAAATTTGTAAAATTTGTAAAATTTGTAAAATTTGTAAAATTTGTAAAATTTGTAAAATTGGTAAAATTTGTAAAATTTGTAAAATTTGTAAAATTTGTAAAATTTGTAAAATTTGTAAAATTTGTAAAATTTGTAAAATTTGTAAAATTTGTAAAATTTGTAAAATTTGTAAAATTTGTAAAATTTGTAAAATTTGTAAAATTTGTAAAATTTGTAAAATTTGTAAAATTTGTAGAATTTTGTAAAATTTGTAAAGTTTGTAAAATTTGTAAAATTTGTAAAATTTGTAAAATTTGTAAAATTTGTAAAATTTGTAAAATTTGTAAAATTTGTAAAATTTGTAAAATTTGTAAAATTTGTAAAATTTGTAAAATTTGTAAAATTTGTAAAATTTGTAAAATTTGTAAATTGGTAAAACTTGTAAAATTTGTCAAGATTCTAAAATCTGAAATTTTTTAAATTTTCAAGGTTTTATATGTTTTTAAAAGATATAATTTTTTTACAAAAATAGTTTCATATTTCGTAATTGATTTTTCGCAAAAATGTTATATCTCGATATTGGCTATTGTTACCTCGATGTAATAAGTGTTTTTTTATGTAGAATTTCCCGAGAAACTTGATGAAACAATCAAATTTAAAATAAAATTGGCTACATTTGCCGGAAAGTGCAAAACTACTTTTTAAATACAAATAGTCTATCTGGATTCCTTGCTTTGTTTTCCTAAAAAATCACCTATCATTATTTTTTGGACGTCTTGCGTCTTGAAATTGGAGGAAACAGAGAAAAGTGGCTTTGACCAAAGAAAAAACATTATCTTGTTACAAAGGGGGGAGGGGGTGGGGGGTCCCAAGAGAGTATTACAATACATACATATACACTATAATGATTACAATTTTAATCGCTGGTTTAATCTTAGTTTCCGATCACTAATCCTATTTTCCCATATTATATTGAAAGTTTTTCTTATTTCAATTCAGTACATATCTCTTATGCTGAAAGTATTTTTATCAAGAAGAGTTCACAAAATAAAGAAAATTAGTGCAATAGAGTAAGACTTCGTACCTTCAGTTAGGCAACATATATATTACAATGATATTTAGTGAAGAATACATAGGTGCTTATAACGGGAGTCACCTCACGGTGAAATCTGGGTGAAGTGAACAAAATCCTATTACGGGACTCACGTAAGTGAGAAAAACGTCGCAAAGTGACATCTGCCGTGGAATCTGGGTTATTATGACTGTCATATCAGTGAAGTGAGAACGGAAAAGCGACGTTTTGCGCGGAATTATTTCACGACCATTTTGAACGGTGGAATGATTCCACGAAGATGCCATAAGTCTTAAAGTTGATTGATTTGTGATCTAATGGTAAATATTGGATTTATCTTCTACTATATAAAAATGGAATTCCGTAACGCTTGATCTTATTGATATTATTCCCTCAGTCTCTGAGATGTACAGCAATCATCATCTTTTTGAATTGTTTTAAATCAGAAATAATAAGCGGTGACATGTAGGGTTT